>NC_089683.1:49584596-49913549 GCF_031753505.1 Anomalospiza imberbis | reverse complement strand
CTTTTCCTTCAGAAGCCCTGGAGACATTCTCATGTTCTGGGTTGACCTTCTGATGCTTGGCTCAGAAGATAGCAAGACCAAGAACTAAATGGTCAAAGTATAGAGCATATTTGTATCATACTGTCCCGCACTAACCAGAAAATTGCAACTATGATTCTTCAGTTTCATTTTAATTGATTTAACCAGATATTCTTACTCCCAATATTAGAATTGTACAGCAACGCACTACATGATGTGCAATTCTTGAACCATGGGATTCCTAAATGAGTGGGACTGTCCCCAACAATTCCAGCAGCAATACTTAAACTTCTATGCTTCTTTAACTCATATATATTGAAAGTTACATGCTCACTTAGGAGCTTGATTTCTTGTTGTTTTCTAAGTGACCAAAGATCAGGTTACATGTTTACTCCTCACAGATCAATTTGGTGACTCAAGTAATGTGTTAAAAGTAGAATGATCTTATAGCCAAGCCAGAGCTGCAAAGTTACTTTTAATAAGCACTCTTGTCTGTGTTAATTTTAAGTCAAAAGCAAAACAGTCTAAGGATACTGTGGTGGATTCATACACATGTCATATGTGATCACTCTGAGGTCCCATAAAACAAATCTGATAGGCACTGTTGGTCAGTGCAAACCAGTACAGCCCAAGTTGCGTGTTTCAGTCATTTTCTACCTTCTTGGGTAAAAAGGGTTTATCTAAAAATGTATGTTCTATATGTTTATTAGTTTACTGTGAGAAAGATACAAGGCACAACACACAAGCAAATTATGCTTTACAGAGCCAGGCATATCAAAACCAGAGTGTTTTCTAAGGCTGCCTGTCCTGCACACCAGGCAGTTCCCAGCAGTGCCATGGCTGATGGCTGCTGGTCCTTGCGTGTTGTACAGGAAACAGGCTGGTTCTGAGACATCTGTGACATCTTCTGAGACATCTGAGACATCTGGTTGGGTGATGGGTGGGTATAGAATTGCCCAATTAAACTGGATTTTATTCCACCAGCATAGAATACCTCGTCATTTTAGTTATGGAATTCTCACTGCTGAGAGAAAAAAAAAAAAAGTATTATAATAGTGATACATTATTGTACTATAGTGTACATTATTGTAGCATATAGTACGTAATTAATTATTCTAGAATCAATGTCAGTGATTTTTGTAGAATAAAAGTCAATGGAGAAAAATGGGGTAGGGAGCCTCATTAAGTCATAGTATTTATAGTTACAGCATGAAATAAATTTTTCCATCCGACTTTTACGTATGGGCATATGACAGTACTGAGCTGACTAAACTAAGCACTGGCATAACTCCATTGACTTTACTGAAATTTCATCCCTTAGCAGCAGCAATACTGGGTTTGGCTCAAACACAAGAGACCAGATAATTTTCTGACTGGTAATGCTCATAGCTTGTATTTCTGACTTGGAATAAACAAACAACATATTTCAGGCTATAAGCAGATAATGACGGCCACTTGGAAGAAATTTCCATTTTCAAGTATTCAAACAACACTGCATTGCTGGCTGGTTGTGCTGTAGAGTGTTTGGCCTTCCTGTAACAGTTACTTATAATTTAAAATTCTGATTTACTGCAAAGTTATATAATTCATCAGGGATGTTTGCTGCAAAAGGAAAACAGGACTTATTCCTTTGAACACTGAGGTGGAAAAAGGCCAGGAACTTGAACTACATGGTCTGATCCTTTGTTTCTGTGACTGCATACAAGGGGTTGCTTTTTGATTAACCTTTAAAGCAGGTAGGTTTAAACAGGTCAGGCTAAATGCTGGTTTTGTGCTTCTAATACAGCAGTTACTTCATATTTGAGATGATGTTTAATATACATATAGAAGCTTAAGAAACCCTGCAAGTTGTGTAGTGACATCATCCAGTTTTGGATGCGTCATCCTTCTGCACTCATTTGTCTGTGTGTAACATGGAGTAAAACAAGTCTGCTTTGAAGAAAAATGCCAGCTATAAAAATTTGAGCATTGTCAGTGGCAGTGGGATCAAAACCCTGAACTGCAGCACTGCTGGGGCTTCCTGGGCTTTAGCATAAGTTCTAGCACAGAGAAACAAATACAAAAAGTATTGGTGCTCCTAAAATCAGATAGTGTATTCACAGAAAGTGAGGGTGACTCAAGGGGGTTCAAGAACAAGAGAACTGGAGATTCTGTGAAAAAGTCATGCAGTAAAGAAACAATTTTTTAAATTTTTTTTTTTTGTGAAAGTATAATGTCTTGCAAGAAAGCTGGATATGTTAGTGAGTCCATGGGAAGGGGCTCCCTGGCTGCTCTGGTACAGGCACTTAAACTTTATAGGAACCAAACTTGGAAGCCTGGGAAAAGACCTGCCTCCGACCTGTTGGTTTTTACATATTCTCTCCATCTGCTCCCAAACCATTTATATTTCCTCTTCTTTTCTACTGTCTTTGGGAAGAAGGAAGGATGGAGGAAAGGGAAGATAGAAGCAGAACTCAAAAAATTTCCCCTTGAGAAAAATATACCTGGGAAAATTCTGTTTATCTTCATAAGTTACTGGTTACCCACTTCACTTGTTAGCCATCACTGGATGCCACTCCTGCATTTGTGCTTCCTGCACTATCTGAGTTGATAACACAATGTTGATTTAATCCTCTGTTATTTATTGTAAATTAATGTGATACACACACACAAAAAAAAAAAAAAGGTGAAAAATTCCTGACACCAAAGGGTCTTTTAGCAATGATGTAAATAATGTTTTAGGTGAAAGTCTGACTCTGAAAGCTGGTACATTAAGAAGAATCTGCAATTTCAGGATGTTGGTAATAAACCGTAGCTACGTTTATAGGTATGGTAACAGTGAACTGCTTGGTTTGACTCTCTCCCATGGTGTAAGCCTTTAGTAAAAGTGCAGTGCAAACCAGATTCAAACTAGTATCAACTTTTGCTCCTCTGTGAGACATGTGCACTTTCATTTGCTTTTAGAAAAGGCAAAAATAAGAACATTGTATACATAGTGTTATTTCACAATGTCTACTTTGCAGATATTAGATGATACAATTTATTGTTAATG
Organism: Anomalospiza imberbis; assembly: GCF_031753505.1. Classification (NCBI taxonomy): domain Eukaryota; kingdom Metazoa; phylum Chordata; class Aves; order Passeriformes; family Viduidae; genus Anomalospiza; species Anomalospiza imberbis. Next base: position 49,910,500 of record NC_089683.1, on the reverse strand, counting down.
CTGTGCAGTGCACTATGTACTTTGAACAAAACATTTCAGTCTTTTATAGGCCAGCATGCCCCTACCAGCAGGTGTGCAGTTCCTTAGGTAAGCTAATCTGTTCTTAATTATAGTCACTCCCACTACAGTTTAACATCTTGTTTTGTAACATACATAGTTTTTTTTTTTTTTTTTTTGGAAAACAGGAGGAATTGTTCTAAGGCTCCTTAAAGGCAGCTAAGACTTTGCTAGGACACAGTGTTCAACTGAAAAAGTTGTGGGTGGAGGGAAGGAATTGCTGTACTTAGTGAAGCAACTCAATAACTGAAAATTTGTGATTTTAATTTCAAAGTAATTTACAATGTAGATATGCTTGCAGAAATACCGCTGTTGTTTTTTGATAGAATGCACACATGCCTAATGTCTTAATTAGATAGGGGACATGGTCTGCATTCTCTTAGAAGATTGTTTAGGTATTTGCATTTGGGTTTTTTAATAATAATTTAATTTTATTAAATTTGAAAGCAAGTGTGTAGAAGAAACATTGAACTTATTTTTTGCTTTAATCAAAGGGAAATGCTGCTTTCACAGGTTATGCTTTAGCTTAATTCCACTTCAAGCATTATGTTTTTACTGAGGGGGGAAAAAAGGGATGTGATTTCTGAACCTGGATCCACAGACCATTGGATAAGACATGCTCCAGCTGACTTTAGGGAGACAGCATCTGCCTAGCACCAGTGCTTACGCTGTTACTTTCTATTGTCGTTTTCCTCTGTTCATTCTGCCAAGAAGGTGGAGTTTGTGTCAGAAAAAAAGAGGTGGGGAAAAGGCCACTGAGAAATTGAGTCCATTCACTGTCTGGAGCATCACATTTCACAATAATTACCTGGGGATGCAGGCTGTTTCCACTTACAGTTTTATTTATGTGTAAGGTTACATGAGTTTCGCCTCATACTGTGCTGCTGCTTTCCATGAGTATCAGGACCTTGATGGCCCTCTTGACTGAGGCAGCACTGGAACACACATTGTCACGCTCCTAATTCTTATCAACCCAAGAGAGGTAAGAGGTGACAAGCTTAGCAGTTGAACTGGATGATCTCAGGTCTTTTCCAACCTTAATGACTCCATGTTTCTACTCTCATGCAAGTCACCTTAGTGTAGGTATGCTCCCTTGGGACAGGGGGACAAAGGCACAGCAACTGGACCAGAGCCACTACATCCCACCCCTCTGCATGGTTGGGCCTTGCAGGCAGGACAGCAGACACTTGTTAAGAAGAGGGACTTGGGGTGTCCTCAGGGCTCACTGCATTGCCAAGCTGAGATCTACATGAAAATAGGCACAAGCTGGTGTTTTTTTTTTTTTTTTTTCCTTTTTTTTCTTTTTTTTTGTGGGAGGTCCAGACCAGTCATCATAATTTTCAAATACTGCTCTGGTTCTAGAACTGTATACAGAAGCAGATTGCAGCTGTAAAACATTGCTGGATAAAGAATAAAGCATTAACAAGCTGAAATTTATTTATAGAGTAAAACTACTGGCTTCAGTTTGGCCTGGTTTCCAGACAGATACACTGTGGTCATTTGTAGTGAAAAAGCTTTACTAATTACACTCAGTTTCTATAAAAATAACTTAAAATCCAATCATAACAATGGAAGTGTCTCAGGTTTTGCTATCTGACTGCTTATACTTAAGCACAGTTGGTTTTTTTCTTTCTGCTCTGAGCAGTAGCACTGTCAAAGCACAGATGTCCCAGTGGGGACACCTTGGAAGACACAGCCCCACGGTCAGAGGGGATTCAGCCAGGCTATCTGGCTGTGTTCTGCCACCCTCATCTTGGCCTTTTTATCTTTTTTTTTCTCATCTGTTGTATTGTTTATGGCTAGACAGGAGATACCTAAGAAACTGTAAAGCTTCCATGAATGGCAATACAAATTACATAAAACCACTGCAGTGACATTTATTAGAAGATAGAAAAACAGTTACTACACCTTTTCCACACACGTAGCTTCCTTGCAGTCATGATGTGCCTCTGGATTCTTGCAGCTGCATTTCAGGACAGTACCATAAACCCCAGAGCTTAGCAGTCATGAGGCAATTTTTCTTCTCACTTGCATCTAGATACCTTCCCCATCTTAAAATTCAGCTTCCTTACAGCTCACCATATCCTCCTGAAAATATGCTAAGTACTCAAGCTAATGCAACAAAATAGTATGCTACAAATGTTACACACAAGTCAAGTCCTTTAAAGAGGTCTTGAACTAAGCTGTTTATGTGTTTCTTTGTCTTCAAAGTTTTGCAACATACTGTAGCTTTTATAATTTCTTCTAATATTCATGTTTACCTACCATGCATCTCTCTCGCAAATACTCTTCAATATTGATGCTGGCTTCAGGGTTGAAGGCTAGACACTTTCACTGAGGTGGTATCAATGAAAATTTAGTTCCTGCTTTGGTGTTCTGCTGTAAACCAGTATTTGTGGCTTCTTGAAAATGCTTCTGACCTTTTACCATTCAAGGACTTCTAGCAAGAGTCTGAAGGTTTTGACAGGATCTCCTGCAGTTTTACTATTTGGGGTTTTTTATTCAGTATTTGGTAACATTTAAAGTCTGTGTTTCTACAACTCTGCCTACAGAACACCCACTGACACTCTGAACTTAAAACAAGCTGATGAGGAATGCGCATCATGTCAGGTCTTCCGTGAGTGTGCAAGGGCTTTATACAGGTAAGAAAGAGGATGAAATAACAACATGCAGCATTTCTACATGCTCATGCCAGTACTTCTGAGGCCAGTTTTACTCAGTACATTATGAATACCAAGCTAGACATAAATAAAACATGTCTTGTGCTTAAACAAAATATATAACTTTCCAAAGAGATAAAAGCTGTTCTGTGATCACCAGCTACTAATTAAAAATGCATTGGGTCAGCAGGAAATGTTTGAATACAATTTTATTTATTGATTGTGAATGTCTCCACACAAAAACAGAACCAATCCTATCTCACCTCACCTCCCTAAACTATCGTGTCCATCATAATCTACAATGCTGTATGAAGCATTGCTTTTCTTCTTTTGGTGGGTGTGCATTTAGCAATCTTGGTATGGCCATGCTGAAGTTAAAAGCTGTACAAGTGCTTTCTCCTTCTCTTTGCTTTTATCTGATAATGTGGATTGCTGATCGAGTCAGGGTCTTGTTCAGGAAGTAGTTTGCATGGGGACCACTGGGCTGCAGTTGCAAGCAACAGTAACAGAAAGGCTGCTATTGCAGAATTATCTTTTTAAGTATTTGGAGCAAACTCAAAGCAGCGTGGAGAGGGGATGCGCCTCTTACTGGGTTTTAGTTATTGCTGACGGGAGCATTCTGTTCCCAGCCCTGCGGTTTAAACTTTTTGATGTTACTGTGGATCTTTTGGTTGAACTGGTCATTCAAACGCATGTCATAATTCTTTCTTTATTTCCACATCGTTTTCTTACTAAAACAAACATAAGCAGGGGAAAACACTGATTTTACTAAGAACTCTAATTACTAAGGTCTGCGCATACTGGCCTTGGGTATTTCCAATGGCGCAATTCTGGAGTCAGGCATTTCACTTTCCTTTTCCGATTACCTTTACATCACGCTAAGTGCTGTCAGTTCAGTGCTTTCCCCGGGGACAGGCACACGCCGCTGCCCACCAGCCCCTTCCCCGAGCCCAGGGTGAGCGGGCAGCGAATACAAGTCCAAACGCGAGCCCAAAACCACCTCCGCGGCCGGGCGGGATGGGATGGGGCGGGATGGGATGGGATGGGCCGGGCCGGGCCGGGCCGGGCCGGGCCGGGCCGGGCCGGGCCGGGTGGCCGAGCGGACTCGCCCCCGCCGCAGCCCCTCGCTGCAGCTCGCCCCGTGGGCCGGGTTATGTAAGCGGTTCGGCCCCGAGCAGCAGCCGCCGCATCTGCGGCGCTCCCGCCCCTGTCCCCGCCCCGCTGCCAGCGCCGGAGAGGCAGGAGGCGGCGGCGGCGGCAGCGCAATAGAGCAAGTTTTGTCTCGGGCGAGGGGGCGGTGAGGTCCCACCGCGCTCGGCAGCGCCGGCAGCATGGCCGCGGCGCCCCTGGGGCGGGCAGCAGCCCCCGCCGCGGCAGCAGCGCCCCGCTGAGCTCTCCGGGCAGCGGCAGCGGGAGCGGCCGCCTCCGCCGCCCTTCCGGGCCGCCAGCCCGCCCGCCGGAGAGCGGCGGTCCCCCGGCCCGGCCCGGCCCGGCCCGGCGCGGCACCATGTGGGGCGGGCTGCACCCCCAGCCCGGCTTGCGCGGCTACAAGGCGGGTAAGGAGCGCTAAGGAAGGAAGGGGCTAGGGCGGAGGGGGGAGGCACAGGGGCCCGCGCCGCTTCCCATCCCCTCCCCCGGCTCGGCTCCCTCCCGGGTCCCCGCGGGAACGCCGGAGGAAGCGGCTCTGTCCCCACCGCGCGCGGGAGGCGAGCGGCCCTTCCCCGCGCCCGGCGCCCGGAGGGGGACGTGGCGCCCCGAGGGGGCGCGGGGGCCGGCCCGGTGCCGCTGGCGCCGAATCGGCCCCAGCCGGGGGCTCAGCGTTTCCTTCGCTGGACCTTGAAGCGGATGACAAAAGCTGAGCTTAACCTACATAATCCGTTTCCATGTTTTGAGCTTTCTCTTCCATCCCCGATTTATGTTAGTACACCCTTAAGCAGAGTCTGGAAGCGTGCTGTTCTTGGTGCTTTTTCGTTGTGAATTTAGACCGGAAAAAATGGGTCGAGTCCTGGTTTTTTGGTGGTTTTTTTTTTTTTTTTTCCCTTTTTTTTTTCTCCACCACTTTTTCTGTCTCTGGATTAATTAGAGCCTAGCTCCTGCAGGCTGGCAGGGATGCGTTGAAATGTTAATGCATGGAGTTAGATGGTTCCAGGGGAAACACCTCTGTGCAAGCGATGGGCTGACGTCCCCGTCACGGCTGTCAAACTGGCAGAGCAAACCCGGCGAATTGGCTGCAAAGCCGTGTGAGTGTTGCTTTTGGGCAGGTAAGGCAAAGTACCGGCTCCGTAGGATGCAATGCCTTTTTTAGGATTTGAAAATACTACCGACTGTATCACCTGTCTTACTCTGGCAGGGCTTCTGCAAATATTTTGTCATGTTTTGATTTATTGAAGCAATTGATCACAAGTGGAGGTCTGTGGTTTGGCTATGCCGTTGCAAGTGCAAAGTGGTGCTGTTGGAGTAATTTCTCTCTAGAAATTTGGATTTATATTTTAATTTTGAGCTCACAAAAGATGACTGTATAATGTGTATACAGTTAGCTGACATATTTAAATGGTGAGATTGTTTTGCTTACGACTGACAGGGTTTTTCTTGCAAATACAAGAGCTGCTAAGACATTCTCAGCAGCTGCCTGAATCTCTACAAGTAGGCTAATGTTCATCCGTATAAGGTGAAAGAAGGCATTGTTTTTTTTTTTCTGTACTGTGATTAAGTTATGAATTTCTATTTATAATATGTTTGCCTTGTTGAAGCATTTAAAAATTATTTAGTGCTTCCTGCAGAAGAATGGAGTTACATTAGCTTTGTACTACAGCTTGCAAAGATAGTGGGTATTCTGAACAATAGGTGTGGAGTTTTCAGTTAATGTGATGGAAACTGCAGGAATTTAGTGTGTTTCAGTTCTTGATTATTTGTGTTTGGGACAGGAATATTAAAAGGTTATATCATCACCATATAATCTGATACTAACTTCAGACCATTACAAAGGTTGTTGGTGTTAATTTTTCACTTGTTTCTGAAAACTTTTAGACTGTGATATTTGATACATTGTTTTCCCTTTTGTTTGGGGTCGAATAAAGTGTTTTAGTATTGCTTTGAATTTATCAGCAATTCTAGTGAATTATTGGATTAATGTTTTGCTTTGTTTGTTCGTCAGAATTGTCTGTAAGACTCGAGAACAAACTATGTGTATTGCTTCTAGTTCCTCCCCCATCCGTTCTTTTCTTTTGAACTTGTATTAACCCTGAGTGTTTAAATATATGTCTCTGTAACCAGTAGAAATGTAAGGTATCAAAATTGGTAGAAAAAAAGATCTAATTTGAGATAAGATAAACTAACAGAAAGTGGTGGTTAATTAGAAGGCAAGTAGGTGGAGGTTTAACCTTGAGGGATGATGTGTGCATTATGACTTCCAACTAGGGAGTGCCCTCCTTCATCTGTCCTACTGGGAAACAGTTGAGAAGCTGTTTTGTGTGTTTTGTAATCTGTCTGAAGATGTGCAAGTTAATTAGCTCCATGCAGGTGTTTTTACTAAAAGAATGACAGCTGTTAAGATCCTGTGCTAATGTTACTGCCATGTTAGGTTTTTTTTTTGTTTTTTTTGGTTTTTTTTTTGTAAGGAAGCTGTTCATGGGAAAAGTATTTTGTAGCAGAACACTAGTGTCCTACTAGGAAGCAGGAATTTAGGCACTTGCTTCTTAAGCTGAAGGAACCTTTCTTCTGCCAAGATGTGTTTAATACTTCAGTGGCAGCTACTTGACGTAGAGTCCAGTTGGTATGGGAGTTAATGACTTGATAATTCCTGGTAAACCATATTTTTATACTGAAAAGCCTTCTGTTTTGCTAGTTGTACTTTAGTTATCTATGCATATGGGTATTTAAAAGTCTTACTTTTGAAAATCACTGAAAATCATACAATTCCCTTACAAAGCTAGGTGCTTACTGAGCTATTCTATTTACACAGGGGAATTACAAGTTTTTTAGTAATAGATGCAAATTTATTCTGGTTATCTTAAAATATAACAGGCAAGGACACTTCTGGAGCATATTTAATTTGTGACCTTCAGTTTTCTTCTTTCTTCTCATTTCTACATGGTACTTGCTTTTTGGTTCAATCGGAGTGCCGTCTCTGAAAAAAAAAATTGCTATCTTGTTTGAATCCCACTAAGATTTTTTTTTAGATAGATGCTTCTTGTATAATCAGTGAGTTTAATGACAAAATTTGCTGCTCATGCAAAATAATTTCAGCTCCTTGCAGTCTCAGTGCCTGTCCAGAAAAATTAAATTGCTGAAAAATTAAATTTGAAATGTATATATTTGACTTAAGTCTTTCAGTCTTCTTGTACACATGACTATTTATGAAACCCTTGCAGCATAGTTTGTATCTCTGTAAAGACAGCAATTACTCATGTGCTGTAGGAATTTAACTGCAGTGAAGGGCATACAGCATTTTAATCCCTTTGCTTATTTATCTAGACAAGCCTTTGAAATGCACACTTGGTTAATAACTTTCAAGACTATTCAAGTGCTCATCTAGATGTGGTTGGGCCATGTGTGTCCAACAGATGCCTGTGGAAAGTGAAAGAAGCACTCTTTGAAATGAAGTAACACATATTTATTACTTTTAGTAAAGTGTGCCACCTCTAGTCAAGCTTCTTTCCATTGTCCCTTATTGCCTGTTGGTAATATTGGACATCAGAAGGATTTTATTAACACTCCCTAAAAATAGAGCTAATGACACTCTTTTTCATCCTTTGAGGTGGAGGAAGATATAAGTCCAGTGGTTTTGTTTTTGTAAAAAGTTTTCTTGCTCTGCTATTGAAGATGTGCAGCCAGGGATGGTACAGCTTTGGAAGTATCTTAAAAAGGCAGGTTTATCTTTACAGGCTAGGCAAGGCAATAAATGGTGAGTTAGTCCAAGCACAGATTTCAAATTGGTTACCAGTTATAAGTGTATAAATGTGTTCGTGTGTGGTGCAATATAAAGCTTTTACTTAAAAATGTAATGTTCCAGATGCAAGACTTGCTGCTAGAATGGTCTCTGCTGTCTTTCACAGATCACTATGGGGTGAAATGACATTCTGTGTTTGAGTGATGGTGAACAGGAGCTACTTACTTCCCTTCAAAAACAACGCCTTTATTTTTTCCTCCCTCCAGGCAACTTACCTTTATGGATTTAGCATCCACTCTTAATGTGTGCAGAACACTTTACTGCTTGGCAAGAATGATGGATGTAAGGGTGTATTATTGTGTTGGGTTTGGAGCTTAGCAGTTTGGAGGTTAGCAGTTATTCTCCTGTATGTTACACATCAACTATCTTGTGGTTGCAGTAATTCTTTGCTTTTAAATTTTTAATTAAAGGAAGTAGTTACTACTTTAATCATTTTGGGAAGAATGCATTTGTTTTAAGGAGTTTTACAGAATAAATATGTAGTAAAAAGTAGCCTAAGCCATCCTGTCTGCCCTAGTGGGAGGTGGGAAATAGGAAAATAGCACCTATAGATTCTTCAAATAATGTCTACAATTTATGTCAATCAAATATTGATTCTTAAAGTGCAAAAATATTTATGCTGAGATTTTAGTCAGACACTTAATACCTGTTAAAGAACCCATGTATTTCAAAATATGATGCATGGTGGTAAGAATAGCTGAAGGCCTCCTAAATTTCATGACTTGAGGTTGTAGCCAGAGGTAATAATCTACCGTTGTTAAAAGCAAAGCTTGTTTGTTGTAGACTAGTTAGTTAAGGAGACTAGTTAGTTATTCTTGTTCAATATCAACCGCTCTGTCTTCTGTACTCTTTGGATGCTTGTTTTTAACATGCAACTTGCCTGTGGTTTAATAGTTAGAGAGTTAAACTAATTTCCTGTGCTGATGGTTCTTTGGCTGAAAAAGTGCTGACTTGCTTGTAGTTGTCGGTAATCTCTTGGGTGGCCAAATGTGTCTTAGAATTGTACACTGACAATGAAACAGTCTTATTGTGGTTGTGATTAGCCTTAAAACACGTTCAGGCGTATTCACTGTGATTCAAAAAGTGGCTTTCTTACTGGCTTTTGCCATGGACTAGCCTTGGCTCACTACTCGGCTGCTTGCTGCTCCCAATCCTCAGTGAGATGGGAGAGAAAATAGGATGGAAAAGCTCGTGTTGAGATGAAGACAGAGAGACTGCTTGCCAGCCACTGTCACTGGCAGAACAGACTTGGCTGTGGTGTCAGTCCATGTCGACTTCTCTTTGCACTCCTTCCTCGTGCTGTTGCCCTGCTCCATCCTGGTCTCTCTAGGGCCTTGCAGGGGACGTCTGCTCAGAGCTCCTGCTCCTCCTGCTTTTGCCTCTGGGTTCGCAGGGCTGTTCCTCACACTCTTGTTCTCCCTCACTCATTGCTCATGGGGATTGTTGCTCTTTCTGAATAAATGCTTTCCCTGAGGCACTGCCATCATGGCATTGGGGCTCAGCTGGACCCTGCTGTGGCTGCATTGGAGCTGTCTGGAACCAGCTGTGTCCATTGCCTGGCAGCCCCAGACACTCCTCACGCAGGTCTCCCTGCACCCCACTCAGCATCTGGGCAGCTGTACTCCATAAAACTTCTTCAGGAGGAAGCCATTATATTTTGATATTTCTTTTCTGTAATAATACTAAATAGTGTCCTGAAGTTTATTCCTGCCAGCACTGAGGGAAGGTGTACTGAAGTATAATAAATTCTGGCTCCTGCCATGTAGGAGCCTACATGAAGTTTCCTGCTGTCTTGGGCAAGTCGAGGAGGCACTAAATGTGGGACACTGCAGGTCAGCTGCAGAGACCTAGAGGTGGATGGCTGAAGAAGAGGAGGAGAACTTGCAGCAGGGAATAACTCATGTAAATATGCTCACAAGTGTGTTATTCCTGACACATCATCCCTCATATTCCCAGAAACTGCTGAGCCCTGTGGAATTGCCCCTGAGGATGCTAGCTTTCCCTGGGCACTGGGCTCCACAGCATCTGGCTGGGTTGCCAGCGTGCGAACATCCTATTGATTGCACAGCCACGCTCAAGTGACCTATTTCTCTGCAGCCGGCTGTGCCGTAAATGACACTGCATCTTTCTGTTCCTCATTCCCCAGGGAGCTCTGCTGCGTTTTGAGATTCTAAAGACCCATCTGTAAAAGGAGTCAGTAACACAAAGAAAAGAAATTTCTTTGAGAAAATTTTGAGATGTTTTGAGAATTTTAAATTCTTTTTCTTTAAAGATGTAGTAGTCTCTGAAATATGGGAAGATATGTCAGGTAAACTCTTTTTGCCTGAAGCAGTGTATGCAGGTGGATTGCAGGGCATGATTTCATTTTGCAGCTAAAATAGTGGGTAGGTGCTTCCACCTTTCTGTGTACCTCCACTCATATGCCTCCCATGTACCCACTCTAGCACTTGCTCAACCTTACAGCAAGCTAATTTGGGAAACTGGACCAGGAAAATACTGAAGTTAAATACTGAATGAAGGATTTACAGTTGCCTGGTGTCAGGCACCTGATAGGAATCTGTCTGTTTCACTGCAGGAACCATCTATCCTGTTGTCTGGCAGGTGTGGGTTATTTAGAGTCAAATAGACTAGCTCTTCAATTAGCTGGTGGACAGTGGAAAAATCTCCCAGCACAGTCTTGGTTTGCTGCTGCAGATGACATCAGGAAGTATATAGTTAATCCCCAGACTTACCAGGAAGGTCAAGGAAGGTTAAGTGAGGATCAGGAAAAAGTGACATTAATTCCATTGGACAGTGTAACTTCCACCAATTAGTGGACTCACAGGTTTAAGCAAGTCCAGAATAATGGATAATGACTGAAGAGGTGCTAGGAGAGTCTCTCAGTCTGGCTAAGGAAGGGCAGTGCAAATAGTGTCAGGTAAAGGTCTTAACTGCCTCTTCATTTCTTAAAATACCTGAAATAGACCTAGCAATTAAAAAGGAAAAAGATGCTTTCAGCTTTCTGATACGTTAGAGACCAGTGGTGTGGTATTCAGACGAGAAACATTCTTGGATGATCCTGGAGTCAGATCTGAGCTTCCTTATAAGGTATCCTTATGTTTTTAATGTTTGCTTTACTCCTTTCCTAGCATAGTTTCCAGATGGTGTGGAAAGCTGCAACTTTTTTGAATGTTTCAAAACAAATCAACCTTTTTTTTTCCAAGCCTGTCTTTCTTGTGAGATGGTGTCTTCTCTCCCGAATGCCTTACCTTCAGCATTTAGACCTTTTGGCAATTCTCAGTGCCTCTAGAGGTATTCTTATAGTTGAAAATTAGTGCTTTGTATAAAAGTTCAGTGGCTAACACTGATCAAAGACCTGGTGCTTCTGTGGGTAATAAGAAAACAAAGTATGAAATGTAGTGACCTAATTAAAAGCACAAAGACATTGGAAATACTATTGCTCAAAACTTCATCATTTTTGTTACTTTGCAAAACCAAAGCTAACACCTGCAGTCTTAAATCCTTTCTGTTCTCTTCATCACCTAAAATTACCAAACTGATTGAGTAAAGGCTTTTGTGTGGTTGGTAGAATTATTGTAATGCAAAGCTTTACTTCGAAAGCGATTGGAGTTGTGAAGACAGAAACACAAGAAGTGCTGGTTTTGACTGAAGGTGTCCTGAATAGAGTTGATGGTGTATTGTGTGAAGGATTTTTTTTTAACTACTACTTTTCAGTTTCCAGGATATTGTCCTTCCTTATATTGAATAGGTGTGAGGGGAAGCTATAAAGGTAAGTGTGGGGAGAAGTTGTGCTCTGTGATATGGGCACTGGAAGTTTGTAAGGAAAATCTCCTCATGTCTTACATGAAGACAGAATTTCATCCTTTCCACTGAAATGTAAAAATGTGGGAACTCCCTTACATAGTTGTATTATTGTGTGCATACTTCTGTTAGCATGCACTAAACCTATAGCTGGAGGCTCAGTAGGTCCTGTTGTGTTTGTAATGCACATTAGACCTATTTAACAGTGTTAAGATTTTTTCCTTCATTTTTCATACTTGAGCAAAATATTTGAGTGAATTTTTTTTTGGGGGGAGTCTCTGTCTTCTCCATTTATTTTAGTGTCAAGGATATCTTTAGAACTGATATTTGACTACAAAGGGGAGAGAAATTATGCACTTTTCTACAGATTGTTAGACTCTTATTTGTTCCACTTTGCAAAGTGTGGGAGCTACTTAAAATAATTTAGTATTTTTTGACTCATTTTAGCAGTTAGGATTACTTCACTTTTCCCCATGCACAGAGGAGATTGAATTAAGCCTTTAAACACAGAGATAGAGGACAAAGGTAATTCTATAAGAAAAATGTTAGCATGACAAACAGCTTGGAGAACAACTTACCTGGTTTTGAATACCAGTAAAGCTAAACTGTAAGAAGGGGTGAAGCAGATGATAACCTATGAGCATTACTTTTTTTTTTTTTTTTTTTTTTTTTTTTTGATAGGAGGATTCAGCTGATCAACTACAAGTGCACAGCTTTTTTAACATACCCTGGGAACTGACTGCATGTCCTGAGGGCTTGCTGTTTAAAGTTTATATTAACTTTAATTATAACTTAATGTGTTTATTTTCTTAGGTGTTCCCCTCTTCAGTTGATAAACTTCCCAAGTTTAAAAGGAAGCCTTCTCCTCTGTAGTTGCTATATGGACGTGAATAGAAACTAGGAATATAATTTTGTGTTTCCATGGGGTGAATAGTGCATTGAGTCCAAAAACAAAGAGGCAAGCCAGCATAGCAGGCATGAGGTAATAGTTGTAGTCTGTGTGCCAAACATGAAATAAGAAACATCTGCAGTTAGTATTTTGAAGTTCTGTTTTATGCAAATGTTCTATCTGGAAACAGAAAACTCACAGGAGTGCCATCAACAATTGGATTGAGTTTTGCTTCTGTCAGTGATGAAATGAGAGCAAACCTCTTTCTTTCCTGTCAAGGTTGGAATATAATCATTAGTTTGATGCTAAATAACTACAGCTAAATGCTGTCTGTGTATGAATTAAAGTGTGTTATGAATTTGTGTTTGGTTTACATACTTTCTAGAGTAGAAGTCAGGGAAGGCAAAGCCCAGTATTACATACTTGTGTCAGTTTAAGGATTTTGCCACCTTTTTAGTTAACAGTTGAACATGGGGTGTTCCCCACAAGTCTCTGCTAGCTGAACAGATTTTGTCCTCCTCAGTGAAGGCAGCCAGAGATTTATGCGTATCTTGCTCCAGTTTAGAATCTGCCTCAATGTGCATTTTGGCAATAGGATAAGCCTGGTTGCTGCTGGGCATCAGACCTCTATGTTCCCACTCTCTCCCTGGCATTGCTTCTTGTCTGATCTCTGGCTGAGCAAGCTTATAAAGTCAAATTAGCAGATAACCTTTTCTGTGAGTGAGGACAGTTTGTTCCTGAACCACTTGCTGTAGGCTCTGGAGTGGCAGGACTTATGCTGGGGAAGCAGGATGAGTGTGTGTCTGGGCAGCGTGAGCAGCCTTTGCGTAGCAGCTGACCAGTAGGTCCAGTTAGCTCTGATGCCAAACAGTGTTCCCGCTTAGACCCATTTTAGCCAGTGGGATAAGCTGGCCAGCTGGACTCTGATGGAAAGACAGAGCTGTTCTCATCTTACTTTCTGTAGAAAGAAACCCCTCCGGTGAGGGATTATAGAGAGTGTGCTACCGGATTGTGCCTTTAAACTGCCATGGCAAGATTCTCAGAAGCTCATCTGTCCAATTGATTTATTTATTATTTTTCGTTGCCAGTATTACCTTAAGTATGCAATTTAAAGGAGCCCTTCATGGGATACCATAAGACTTGTTGTTGTACAGTCCTGTGCATGTTTTTAAAGTCATAAAAATCAGACCTTGTGACGGCTCACTTTGAAATACTGTTTTGTCTAGAAGACAAATGTTTTATAGTTGTAATTATCTGTGATGAGAGATTGTACATTTAACCACTTCTGTGGGGAAAAAAATCAAAGCTGTTTAACATTTATTAAGGAATTTGAGAGGCAAAATTAGTGACATAATCTACTTAAAATTTAGCTCTCAGGAGAGAGCTAAACTGAAGCACAAGTTTAAGTTCCTTAAAATATGACCATAGCCTTTTTTTTGTAAAGGCAGTTTTGATACTGCCAGTCAGATGTACTTTGAGGATTGTATTTTGAGTATTTTCTTTTTAAGGTTTCTTTCTTCTACTTTATTTTTTCCTCTAATATTTAATGTTTTTCTCTCTGTCTAGTAGGTGAATTTTTTCCACATTAGTAATACGGAGGACAGGTATAAGCCTTTGTATACCAGGTACTGTTATCAGCCTTTATAAGTAAAAATGTAGATAAAAAGGTCTCTCTCAATATTCTTCTGTTTAAACTCTCACATTCCTATTTTTCTTCCCCTGTTTCCCTCTATATCTGTACATTTTTATCTTTCTTCATGCTTAGAATTGTTCTAATCTGTTTGTAACTGGAAAGCTATGAGAACTTAGTTAAATAACTTGCAGGCTCTGTAAAGAAAGCACACTAATAAAGGATATGAGTCCTTAGGATGAATCATACTTCAGCTATCTGACACTGTAAAGTACTTTTGAGAAACTGAAATGTAAAAATTAAATAGTTCAGGCTGTCATTTCATCCCACTTTAACCTGCTTCTTAATGCACTTTGATTAAACTGCATCATCCACCTACTCTCAGCTGCATTCGTGTGAGAGGAGGGACTGGGACCTTCTGGTATCTTAGTTCATGGCCAGCTGGTAGAGCTGTGAGTTTCTGCCACCTCCAGAGCATTTGTAAAAAAAAGGATCCTGAAACTGTCATCTGGCCACCTTCCCTGAAAGCATTACAAACCTCGATTTCCAATGTTCTCCTCACCCTGGAAGAGAAAAGCCTGCATTGAATACCTGGAACTTGTTTTGGACATTTATATTAATAAAACTTGCAATTTGTTATGCAAAAGGACCATGGAGATGAAGTGCATCTAGGAAGTATGTATCTAGGAGGTTAGGGTTGGGATGCCATTTTTTAAACACTATTTTTGAAAGAATTTATTAAGTAGTTACTTACCAAAGTAATTTTTTTTGGCCTGTGTCTGGAAGGAGCACTGACATGCCAGAATCTTTTTATTTTGTCAGAATATCAGATTGAATGCCTGCACCTTATAATTCGTGTCACCTTAGACTGAAGGAGGCTGCTGTTGCACCATTCTGTTGCTAACTCTCAGCTTTTTAAAAAGCCCTATATAAATGTGTTAAAGTATGACATCTGCTCTTGTGTCTACTTTTGGAAAGGCTTTTTAGCATTTTGGGTTCCCCTGCCTCCATCGCCTTTTCTCACTGTCTTTCCAGCAGTTAAAAAAAAAAGAATATTATCCATGAAGGCTTATTGTGCATGAAGCACACTCCAGAGTTGAGATTTTCTTTAATCTTGTGGCAGTAATGATCTTGCAGGTATGATGAGTAAACAAATATTTCCAACCAAAGTAAGTTTTTTCCTACAATACAGCAACTGTGTCTTTGAGAGGCCATTTGTGGGTTTGTTTGTAGATATTTCCTTTTGAAGGATGTGTGGTTATGCAGCCCTATGTGACAGGAGAGAGAGCAAAAGAGAGGCTATGACACCTTAAAGAACTTATTGAGAAGGGAGGTGTGTGTAGAAGATGCAACTGGAGTGAGTTCAGTAATGTCAGGGGATTATATGAGTGGATGTGGGAGAACTGGGTTGAAGGTGGGGTTTTTAAAATTTAAAATATTTTAAAAAATTTAAAATACTGTCATATGATCTTTGTGCATAATTAGCAGTGTTTTGGGTAAATGTACAGATGGTGAGGGTAAACTAATTAACTGTGGCAGTGTCTTTGGGCTGAATGCTGACTCTCTTTCCTTGAAAGGGCTTTGGGCAGACTTCACTGCCATCCTGGTGTGAAATACGATTGTACAGCCTGGTCACATCCATGATGACCAGAATGAGCTTCGCATAGTTAGTTTTGATAGTACTGTAGAGAGATCTTCTTCAGAATCCTTTGACTGTATAAATTTGCACTGGATGTCATGGGTGATTCACTTCTGGTCACAATCCATGTCAGTCATAGTGTGGAACAGAAAAATCAGTTCAGTACGTATCTGCTGTGAAATCCAGTTAAGTGTTTTCCTGTTGCTTTCCATTCAGTGTCTAGGTAAAATAATAGTATCATAGCTGTCACTTAAAATAATAATCATTACATTCAAGCATGTTTAGGAACCAAGTGTAAAGAAAGTAATATTATTATTTTGTGTATGTACATCATAGGGGATCTGTGCATGCCACTGAAATTAGGCATGGTATTGATCCAGAATTAACTGTGAGTCTTTCTGTCAGCAATAGATGACAGCATTCTGTAACACACAGAAAAAGATACATGTTTTTGTGGAGTGAAATTTCAACAACTGTTCCTTTTTAATAAATAATCTACTTCCTGCCTTTTATATACTTAGTTGTATGGGGGTCAGTTTTAAATGCCTAGGCTGGAAACAGAGGACTATGTTGGTATATTTAACTGACCAAATTTAAGGAGGCATTCAACTGTTTGTATAAACAAGGCTTTTTTGAGATTTTTTTGTGATCTTATGTGTATTTTGTCATGTTTGTTGGTGTTGGTGGAAATTGCAGCCTGGTAGGATGACACTACTTTTTTCTCATAGTGAATCCTATGAAAGGTAGATTTTTCCAACCCAGTGAAGAATGACTATAGGCAGATGCTAATATACAATTCAGCAGCACAAATATGGATTAGAACTTTTTGCTTGCTTTTTTTACCCCACTCTGTACTTTGGGCAGATGGATGCTGGCTGTTGATTGGCAGGTTTGAGATCAGAGGAGCAGGGTGAGGCAGGTGTGCTGGCTGAGCAGTGTGGGGACTCCTGTGTATCTTCCCCTTTTACACTTGGTTCTTTTAGTGTAGGCTGTTTGCTGTGTGAAAGATCATGCATTTGCAGAGAGCTGTCCAAAAAGGAAATGGGGTGCATAGCAATTGGGGATTCCTCAGGACTTGGCTCAGAAGGTGAGTTTCAAATAAAAAAAGTAATATATTAATTTTTAAATAATGTCTTGGACTAATGAGGTCTATAAGGCCCTATTTTATGGGTTACTTACTGTTCAGGCTTGATATTTGGGTTTGTTTGTACTATCTTGGTGCTTGTGTTTGGCTTTATGATTTATGATACAGCTTTTCAAAGCTGATTGAACTCACTTTCTCATGCAGACACATGCATATTTATAATGGCCTTCTTTGAAATAGAATCTCCGTTAGATCTGCAAGGTAACACAATTGTGTGGATGTGCCGTGAAACATTAAAAACTGTAGACTCCTGGATTATGTCATTAGCTATCCTTTTTAGGAAAAAAAAAAAAAGGAGTATGCTTAATGTCAGGGGACAAAGAGAAAGCATTTCTTGAAGGACACACCTGGGGCTTGGTGTGGCCCCAGGCTGTCTGTGTGTAGGTGTAAAGCTGAGAATAGATTACAGCAGGGTCTTTTGTGGTGCCTTGTCTACTTAAAGTACCTGCAGAGATCCCAATGGGAATGACTGTCTTCCCCCTCTAATATGTTAAACCCTGTTTGTTAACTGAGTCTAGTTGCACTGGGTTGTTGCATCTTTTGGGGTATATTGCAACAATATATTTGGAACGTGAGAGACTCTCAAGATGTTAAGAAAATTTTCTTAGAGTGGAGGGTGGTAAAATGCAGAAGGAACCAGAGAGGTTGTGAAATCTGTGTCCTTGGAGGTGTTCAAGACTCAGCTGGATGTAGGCCTGAGTAGTCTGATCTAATTATCTTGCCTTCAGCTGAAGGTTAGAGTACGTGACTTCTGAAAGTCCTTTCTTAAGTTACTCTCATTTGGTGGTATTTTTAGCTTTTATTCCTCAAAGTTCCGCCAGAGTGAAAAGTAGCTCTCCCTTTTGGGTGTTTGTGTGTGGATGGTTGTAGTTTCACATGCTGAGCATTTCTCTAAGAGATATGAAGCGTTTGACACTTAATGCTGTCTTAATGCTACCACTACTCCATATTAAATTATCTGGTGCATTTCTTTTAACACCTGTTTAACACCATAATAGCTGAAATGTCACCAAAGAGTTGTATAGTGGAAAATGTCATAATAAAGGGTGAATCAATCTAAATTTCTCTTCTATAAATGTATTTTAAATGTCTTCTAAATCAGAACGGTCTCTGATTTAATTAGCTTGGCATTCCATAAGTCAGTTTTACTCTTGCTGGAATAGGTAGATGCAGCTTGAGAGGGATGAAGTGGAATTCTTCCTGAAAGTAGCCCTGTTCAGAGGGAGGTGTGGTAAAATTACTATTCCCAAAGCAGCAAGAATATTAGTAAAAAATGTGCTGGATGGTAAGAGAAGAAGAAATGTCCCAGTTTCCTACTAGCGGTATGCAAAACTGTCACACTTGAGTACATTAGATGATGACACAGAGAGGGTGATATGAAGGATGACACCTGGAGTGGTATTCCATTGGAATGTTGGCCGGGACCCCTTTACAGGGTGTGACTGGTGAGTCATGGGCAGGTGTGTTCATGTCTGGCTCCTCTGGTCTTCCCCCTCACCCTTGGACTTGAAAGATACTCACTGGAATAGTTAAAGAAACTTCTGGAGAGGCAAAACTAAGTTTAAGGAAGAGAAGAAAATATATTGCACAAGATATGGCTGAAGTAGAATGAAGGGGAAGGAGAATTGGGTGATTTTGAATTAGGGGGAGAAAAGGTAGGCAAATGTGCTAAAGGGAAGAAGAGGCAGTAATCTCAACGGAGAATGAAATTGAGGCAAATGAGATGGATGGGCATATTTAAGGCCTTCAACAACCTACCTGCAAAAAAGACTGTTTTAGATGTCATGTTACAGTTCAATAGCACATGCCATAAGGAACTTAGTGTGTAAGTATTTACTGTGCTCCTCAATTTTCAAGTGCCTTGGCAAGCAGCTGTCACCACTCTGGCTACTAGGTCTAGTGATTTGGCTGCTTTAGGATCCCTGTATGTATTCATGTGTGGAGGGGTGGGGTTATATATGTACCCACATATTTAATTTTTGCATTGTTTTTTGAACTATTTAATTTACTGGAAAACAAGCACAGCTGGAAATAGCAGATGTCCTTGCAGAGGCAAATTGCTCTTATGACTTCAGATGGACACTGTTGAAAGTGTTTAAATGATCTAAAAATAATTTCATATAGCATAAGAGACATTATATGTGAGCTGATACTTCTTCATGAATCATTTCCTGCTGAAAGTGCTATACAAAGCTAAGTGCTAGAGGGGGTGTATGTATGTGATTATGTATAAATGAAGAGCAGCTCTGCTTTTTTCCGTGGTTCTTTATGTGCCTGTGCTGTTTCAGAGTATGAATGTGGTGATCAGTATTCTGCTTTTAAACAATGCTCAGATTTAGATACTGGCTATTGGAAATTGTAATGGTCTTCTGGGATTGTACTCTGATAAATTTTCCCTTGAGGTTGGCTGTGAGAATATGTGGCCTACTTTAAAAACTCCTTGAACAGAGGAACTAGTTGCTGCTCTGAATTGTGTTTTAAGATGTAATATTTTAACATCATTTAAATTAAAAAAAAAAATCCAAAATGCAACAAATCACTAGATGGATACATGTCTCACAAAGGCAGCTTGTGTGCAGCTACATAAGGAATTACTTTAGATATAGTTTTGACAATTTCATTGCTTGCTTTATCACCTAGGTCATGTGGTTTATGCACAGTATAAAGGGACTGTATCTCCATGGCCATATCTTCCACTGTCTTAAAATTGCTTTGTATTTAAAGGCTTGCAAAGCAAAATTCTGCTGTGAATTGAGAGTCAGTTCTAGGATAGGAATCATATGATAAGTGTCTTGTTAAAGAGTGCAAGAAAAGTTTAAAATAGTAAAAATACATGTGTTGGAATTTTGGGGAAACTTTCATCTAGCAAAAGGATTTTACTTAACAAAAGCCCCAAAAACTTCCAAGACACATACACAGTCTGGCTCAAGTTTTGTCTATGAAAATAAGATTCAGTTTTCATCTTGACAGGTGTTTTGATGCTGACTTTTGTATTCTATCTCCAATGACAGACTTCTGGCTTTCTCTTCCATAGGCTCGGATTATTCCTCAGTGGGATGGTTACCTGGTACTGAATCCCTGTGGCAGTCCTCAACGATTTCATCAAGCAGTCAAAACAATCCTGTGAGAAGACACAGCATAGCTTCTGACAGTGGGGACACTGGGATTGGTACCTCCTGTTCTGACAGTGTGGAAGGTGAGTTGACACTGCTAAGTTTTGTATGTTTCTGAGAGAGAAACAATCCAAAGTGTTTTGTAGATGTTTTTCCCAAGCTAACCATACTTTTGCAAAGCTGCTGAGCGCATGCAGTTTTTTCCTTGCTGGAGCCAAGTAATTGTTTCGGTAAGGGTTGATTAATTTAGTTCTACATGAGTTGTGTGCATTAACTTGCGTCTCTGCCACAAAGGGAGTGCTTATGTTAGATGTTTTGATAATTACAGTTTCAAGAAGTGCCAGATTTATACAGAGGAGTGATGTCCTGTACTAGAGCACTTGATAAACAAGTGGGGAAAAAGCAGAAACTTTTGAGGGAGTTGATAAAAGGACAGTGCTTCTTGGTATTCATTGTGTGTGTCACATAGTGTGTGTCAGCAAAGAAAGTTTGCTCATCTTGCCATGAGGAAAGCATATTGTCTCTTCTCATCTCCACTTCTGGTGGGAAGGAATTCACATTTTATTGCATGGCATTTGACACATAGTTAACGATCTTTGAGAAGAATCAACAGTATCTAAAGTTTGTCAGAATGTAGCTTGGATTAAATCATGATTAGTCAAAGGTGATCTTATCAGGGAGTGGTACAGCCTCTACAGTGGCAGTGTTTCCATAACACTGTCACCCTCCCTATGCAACCTGTCACTGTAATTAAGGTGGAATGAGTGAGAACTAGACTGTAGTAAAACTTGAGGTTTCCTTCTTGCATTGACTTATTTCCCAGTAAGATTTTCAAGGCAGATAATGAATGACACCAGGACTGTGACATACTTTTCTCAAGCATCTTTCTATGCCTGATAAATTTTGCAAAACGGGTAGCTGCAGTAAGGAAGAACAGGAAGAATTAGTAGAAATGAAGTAAGGAATGCTGAATCGGTGTAAGACAGAAGGCTCTGTGGAGGGCTGAGCATTCCTGAGGAGAGGTCCAAATGCCACAGTTAAGTCTGTAAGGCCTCTTCTGCACATGAGAAAATCCTTTCCACCCTCTTTCTGTTGCATCTGTCAGCTCATAACTTGCTTTCTGCTTCCTTTCGTTTGTAAACAGTTGTTGGCTTTGGGAAAATAAAGGTTTTGCTCAGATATTCAAATTCTTGGATGTAAAACTGAAATAGTAAATGGTTATTAATGCAGAAGTTTTTTGGTATTTTTTTTCCCCAGAGATGTAGGGGGGGATAAAGCACTCTCAGTGTGTGTATTTATATATAGCTTTAATCACTCCCAGCCAAATGCTGCACAATAGTATTTTAAGATGCAGCATTTGAATTAAAACCATGCCTTCCCCTCCCCCCTTTTGAGGGCTTCCCCATTTGAGGGGTGGGATGAAGGAGAGGAAATGAAACAGCAGCTCCTCATCAGATGTTCTAGTCTGCTCTGTAGGCATGAGAATAATCTGTTCAGGGCTGGGTGGGGGGAGACTGTGCTGGCGGGGAGAGTAAAATAAAGAGGGGGAAGGTTGCAACAACAGATAGTTCATGAGGTTTGTCTTTGGCAGTGCTTTACAATGGTCAGTTCTACTGCATCCTTAATGTTACACATTTCCCACCACCTTGTTTGAAAAACTTTTAAGTAGCAGAAAAGCAAGTGTTAAAGAAAAAAATAGGAAAACCTAATGGTAAAATGAAGATTAATGGAGGAATCATATGACAGGCATGGAAATTGGTTGTATATGTATATTTTTAGTGGAAGGGGTTGTTGCCTATGATACCTATTGTCTGCGTCTCTCAAGCTGCCCCCTGCACATGTCCACGAAAAGAAAAGAGTATCATTGTCATCTGTGGAACTGTCAGGCCAGACTGGTAATTGCAGACTTGATGCTGGCCATCTGCTATCAATGTGATACTTGGGCAGAAGCTCCTGGGGCTTTTTCAGAGGGGAATTTTTTTCACAAATTGGCAGATTATTACACTTCTTAACAGTGCTCAGATAATGAATTGTAGCCTTGCTATTTCCTTTCTGTTATGCCCACTAAAAATAAAAAACTTAATTTGAGGATTAGTATTAACATCTCCTTTAATTCTGAAGGTTGCACCTGAGTTTGTTTGTACAGATATATAGTGGCTAATAAATACACTCATGCAGTGAATGGACTGCAGGTGCATTTAAAATAGATTTTTAATGGGATTTTTTCATAACATCTTAAGTGTTCTTTCAAATTAATCTTCTTACTCATACTTATTTTGGGAACATTAATTCTCTTTGAAAATGCAGGGTTAAAAAAAAAAAAGACAAGTACCTTTTGTGTTTGGCTCAAACCCGTGTGATCTGGAGGGGAGATGGGTTTTGACAAGGACAGGAGAAAGAAACCTTCAATGTTAAAATGTATTCAGTTGATTGTATACTATGTTGTGCAAAGATAGGAAAATTAGGAAGTGAAATAGGCAGTGGAACTGAAATTGCATGATGTTGATGTGCTCTGTGGGAGCTGAGGACAGAAATTTACAAACCTTAAATGTGGGGATGTTAGTTTGGGTAGATCTGACACACTTAACTCAGAGTGCTCTTAATTTAAAGATTAAAAGGCGTTTTATATCTGTTTAAACTACAGTTAATGTGTTTGGGGTTTTTTATTTGTTTTCTGTCAGTTTGTGTCCTGTTCTGGATTGACACGAGCTTTTGCACTTCATTTTTAACAATTGTTGTAATACCTGTGTATAACCATTCTTTCAGTAGCACTTACAGAAGAAATGTGAAGTTTGTATTTTAAGTGTTTTTGAGACTTTTTTAATTTGGGTTACCTAATTAGAGAATCAGGGACTTGGCAGAAATTAAATGGTCTCTAAACCCCAGCAGAGCTCGTTCCCATGTGCACATTCTGAGTTTTGCCTTTTGGAACAGGAGGGAATAAGAACTAGATATTAATGTGGTAAGATACAGGACCCATGATCCTTGCAGACCAGAACATTTTCCTTTATCAGATAAGCTTGTTGTGCTGTGGAAAGTCCCCAGTTCTTTCTCCCTTATTGTTACATGCAATTCATGATTTAATATTTCTGGTTGTGAACTAATAGTGTGAAAATTCATAGAATGTTGCTTTCCTGGAAGAAAGAGATTGCATGCAGAGAATCAGTTACTACTTTTTTAGGAGTTCATGTTATGCCAGTTTAACTTTAATAAACCCCCTTCTCTAACAACCCTCCAACAACTTCTCTGGAATGCTTGGCTGATAGAATAGGAACTTGTTTTAATGTTATGACACCCAGAGGAGTCTCTTGTCTATCATTTTGAAGGGAATATATTATCTTTTTAAGGAATTAAAAAACCCTAATGACTTCAATTGAATTATAGCATTTCTTTATATGCCAAGGAACATGGAAAACGAGAATCAAAGTTACTTGGGTTTGCTCTTTCAAGTACTCTTTCTTCCAGCAGGTCCCAAGCATGGTATTCTAGTGCTTTTTTTTTTTTTTTTTTTTTTTTTCATTAAGGAGAAAAAGAAAAGTTAATAACTATACTCAATATAGTGAAAGGCAGAACTGAATTTCAGGAGGCAAAATTTAATTATGAAGTATCTTGCGTAGGGTTTTCTTCTGCTGGTAGAGATAACGGGTTTGACAATGCGTAGGTCAAACATCTAGATTGTACTATTGGTTTGGGTATCACAAAAGTGCAGTAAAACTAAGATATTCATAACAAGGATCCTCGATCTTGACTGCTGACAGTGCTCACTGTCTACTGTGTTCTGTGATTTTGGAAGATGATGGATTTTCAGAGAAGTTCCTGATTTTAATTGAGTTGAGGTTAATCTCTATGCCCTTGGATCCTGGCAAGTACTGGCATATGTTTGGTGAAGTAGCTTGATTATTTGGAGGGTAGAAAATAATAATGTTTGAAGCATTTTTCCTTGTTTCCTTCCTTTCTGCTTGCCAAGTCTCATGTTATGAAGCGATGTCCAGCCCTCTGTGAGTCAGAGTTATTGTGTTACTTGGATATTATCTACCCTGACAATCAGAAATGTGCACTGCACTTAAGCCTGTATTAGTCTCTGGTCCTTGTAAGTGGTATTGCCATCGCTTGCTAGAATGAAGTGTCTGTATAGCTGATGGGAATATAAAGATTAATGCTCAGAATTTGGCTGTTTATTTTGGGGGGTTTTAGGATTAAAAAAAATAATAAGGGTTGTTTTAGATTCTAGTAGCCTATTCCCAGGATTTAATGAATAGGAAAAAAATTATGCTAATAATTTCCCACTAAAATAAGATGGAGAAATTGCTTCAAGCAACAGTGACATACTCATGTGAACTAGTGTACTCTGAATTTGAAACTGGCTTGAACTAAACTAAACTAGTTTCATACATGAATGTTCTGAGAGAGAAATAGCTGCTGCTTTAACTTCAAACTTTACCTTCTTTTGTGACAGTTTCTCTGTAGGAACAAGTTCTTACAGTATGCTCAGTTTTCCTCACATAAAAAGATACCAGCAGGACTTTTCTCTGACTAGTGGGAGTGTTCTGTGCAGTGAACTTGGTGCATTTTGCCTTTAGCTAACATCAGGAGTTGTTTCTGAGAAAAATTACTTCTGTTATTCTAATTGGAAATAACTCAGTGGGAATAAGTTCTCCTTACTTAGAATTTAGTGACATTCTCTTGGTTATTGTGCAAAAAGTCATTTCTCTCATATGATGTATTTTGGAGCTATGTCACTGAGTTGTACCAGAATGTTTAAATGGTGAGATTGGGGGGAAGATCAGAAGGGCAAAAAAACAAGAAAAAATTCCCAAACTTCTGAGTTGAGATAAATACAGTTTAATAATGAAAGAAAAAACGAGTGAACATTGTTATGTGAAAGCACCACTAGGAGACTGATGCCCAGCCAGTCTCTGAGCAAAAAATACTTTGGAAGAAACCTGCCCCTCAGTTTCATTGCTGAGCATGACACTATATAGTATGGAATGTCTTTGGTATTTCAGGTCAGCTGTCCCAGCTGTGTCCTCTCCCAGCCTCTTGTGCACCCCTCACTGGGGTGGCAGAGGCGGTGGTGCTGTGTAAGTGCTTCTCAGCAAAAGCAGAGACAGTGCTGTGTTACCAAAACAAGCACCATAGGGGCTGCTGTGAAGGAAATCACCTCTCTCACAGCTAAACACTACAATTTCTGCCTCTTACTCCATGTCATTTGCATCATGCTCAGGTGAAATATCAGGGAGATGTTTTTAATATCCTGTAATCTGTATTTTTGGAGCATGGTGGATATATGGCATTCTGATGAGAAAAACAAGGAGCATCATACAGTTCTCTCACCTGTACTTAGGTTAATATCATGACACCTGGGCATGCTAATCATTATGCATCTTTGCTAAGAGATTTCAGAGAGGACTTTTTACTTTTCCTTGTTACTATAATGTCAAAGAAGACTTTCTGGCCTGCGTTCAGCAGTTCTGTATCTCAGGATCTCACTAAGGGGAGGAGTGAGATCAGTTTCAGAAAAGCCACAGAGAGGAACAGTTGTAGCCTTAGACTGTTTTCCTGTGAGCACTGGAAACACTCTGTAGCTAGTCAGTATTTAATGTACATATTCAAGTAGCCTTTTCAGCCTTATCTGAAGAAATCACAGCACTCATTTTTAACACTTTCCATTATAGACAGAATAGTGCACTTAGTGAGAGACTGTAGGTATTTGGGATGTAGGACACAAGTTCCTTGTAGCCAGAAAAAAAAACCATTGCCACTGCTGCCTGGAATTCTAGCCTGAGGCTTGACAGGGCAGATTATTTGTATCCCCCGTAGAAAGGTTTGTCAATCTCTGGTTTTTAAAAGTTTAACAAGACTGTTTCCAGAGGGCTTATACTTTGCTCTTTCTTAGTTTTTATTCAGCACACCTGTTTCTACTATAATGTAAGCACAGATGAAACTTTTTTCGTAGTGTAAAGTCCAGTTAATGTATTTAATGTCATCCTTTATTTTAGCCATGATTTCAGTGTACTGATAAGTAATTTCTGTAAAAGTTCCCTTTGAAGTAGAACATAAAAGCTCATTGTTACAGAAAACCTTTTTCAGGGCCTTGCTTGTGTTCCTGTGATAAGTCAGATGGAATTTTTACATCAGTTTTGGCAGCATAAAAGCAGCAGTAAGGAAGAACAGTGTGCAGAGACCACTTGTGCATGAAGCATGGTTACTCCATCTCACTTCCTTAATCTCTGACTTTCTTCACATTGTGGGAATTAGGGGTCTGTGAGAGGAAGTGAGAAAAATGCAGCAAATGACAAGTCTGATCACTTATCCCAGGTTTGGGTTAGAATGAAACAGTTTGAATAGTGGGGACTGGTAATGGAGGGGGCAGGGGTAAAGCCTCAAGAATGCTTGCCTGTCTGCTCATGGGGCATTTGTTTGCTATAACCTCACTTGAGTGGTAGTTGTTAACAGCTGCCCTGTTTTTTTCAGGCAGAATATGTGCAAGTTTGTTGCTTTCGATATGTTAAATTCCTTTGAGAACTGTGATTGGTTTGTTTTTAAAGCAATTACTATTATTATAACAGTGTTGTTTTTTTTTTTCCTTTTTGCCATTTTAAATGCTTCTTTCCCTGTCAAATTTAGAAAGAAAACTGGTGTGGGTTTTCCCAATGCAAAACATGGTGAAAGAAATCTCTTGGGGTTTTTTTCTTCCTCTTAGAGGGCTGACAGATAAGATTTTGCTATGACAATGACTGTGTTTGTGTCAGCGGCAGTCATGAAAGTCAGCACTGTAGAAGTGTTGTCAGCTACACAGAGGTCACTTCTTTGCCCCGGAGCATGTTCTAGTATAGTTATCCTGTACATTAGGTTAAAAAGATTATGCCTTATTCGGCTTATAGAAGTAAATACAACTTAAGCAACAAATAGCTTTGTAGTGAATGCTCAAGCTTTGTCTGCAGAAAAATACTTCTGAGGCATCCCAAGTAGGAAATGTTGGTTGTATACATCTAAACAGTATTTTCTGTGTATTGTTTCTGTATTGTTTTTAAAATGTCTGTTAAATAGCAAGATCAGAAAAAAAACTAGAAAGCAACTTAGGTGTTTTTGTAGGAATAAAATGAAGTCTATCCTTAAAGGCAGAAAGACGATTGGCAGGAAAAAAGGCAGTGTTCTATTCCCTCTAATCCAGAAAAATGTCTCTGACACCAGCCGTCTTTGCAGCTTTTTCTAACTTTTTTGTAATAACAATGAAAACCGGAAAACATACTGCAGTAACCTTTCTAATTTTAAGTCAGTTTCTTCTTGGTTAGTTTCCAGAATTGCTGTGATGTTCAGGAGTTGCAGCCTCTTCTGTTCCTGTTATCTGTGCTACTGTTCTTCCCAGGGCTTAATCCTCGTATTAGAAAAAGCGGTGAAATGAAATGAAATATGTTTGGAAGGAATTAGTTACATTTATAAATGACATAAACATAAATTAGCGTCTTCCTCCATGTTAAGTGTTCTTTCATTACAATTTATGCCTTGTTCCTCAATATGACTGGATTTTTTTAAAACTCTTATGGCATTGAGTAGAAAGTTTATAAGGATGTCGCTAACAAACTGAATGAACTGCAGAGGTTCCTGGGTTATTTTTCCATGAGCTTAGTTTCCCAGAAGAAATGGCATTCCCGTTTTGAGATCACAACATAATGCCTTTGATAGTATGGCCCTGAAAAAGGGATAGAAGTGGAAAAAAATTTGCTTTCATCTTGCCAGATAATAATACAAGTATGACATGGCAGTCATCTCTTAAATAAATGACACACCTAGTCCTGAATGCCAGTGTCAAATTCTACCTGGATGTAGGTTGACTCCTTGGAACTCAACTGGTATTTGATAATTTAAATGCCACTGCTTACCCTCATGTGAAAATAGGAAGCAAATAGTTCAGTTCAGATATTTTTAATGCAAAATTAATAAGAATTTTAGCCTCCTGGGGAAAGAATTAGTGCTGCATATTTTTACACTATTGAATTGTAGAGATGTGGTTTGGAAAAGACTGCAGGAAGTTTCTGTTTCCAGCCCTATCCTCAGAGCAGGATCATCACCAAAATAGACCAGGTCAGCCCTGACTTTGTCTTTCTGATTCTTGAAAACCTTCTCAGGTACCTCAACATCTTTGAATAACCTTGTCCCAGTGCTATAAGATGTCCCTGTGAAGAATTTTTCCCTGACGTCCAGCCAGAACATACCAAGCCATAGTTTTTCTGTTGTTGGCCCTTATTTTGTCTGCTACTACCCGGAATAGTGTGTCAAATAAATGGATCTAATTCAACTATTTGACATTTATGTTTATGTTTGGTTTTTTTTTTTGGGGGGGTGTGGGGGTGGGGATAAGGTGTGAGAGTGGGTTGTTATTGTTTGTTGTTTTTTTTTTTCTGGACAAAACTGTATACCAGTTTGTCTCCTGTTGTTTTTAGCAAGTCTAAAGACTATAAACCAGAGTTTAAATACATGTATATATTTTTGATACATCTTGAATTGAATGTGTCTCTGTGTTTGGGCTGCTATTCTTAAGCATACAGAATGATTTTAGTCTTGATGTTGGTCTGTGAATCAGAAGACTGTATTATATGCATTTTTTTTCATTTACATAACTCATAAACTCTTAGTGGCACATCCTTTTATATCAGGGATTAGTCTATCCCTGTCAAAGGCTAAAATATTTTGTATTTTCAAAAATATAACTTTCTTGGTTGATTTCAACAACGCCATTTATTGTATGAACTGGCAGGAGGTTTTCAGTTTCCCTGTTTGTAAGTTTTGTTCTGTAGGAGTACCTAGAGATTCAGGACAGTATTATAGTTTATTGTTCTATCTTACATAAAAATTCTAAAGAAACAGACACTTTTTAACTGGGTGAGATGTGTTTCTGCAGTAAGCTTTTCTTTAGAGAGGTGATATGGTTAAAAGTACTTCTTTCTCTCTCATTTCATCAGCCATCTGTATGCAGTCATACTTTGCTGTTGAGAGTGATGGCAAGGTTTTAATTCTAATTGGCTCAGCTAGAAAACTGAACTAAAAATATGTTCAGAGTGCATAGAAAGGGAAATGGATTCAGTAGGGCATCCATAATGGGGTTGTGGTTCTCGTCACGTGTTAGAGAAATCTTTGTAGACAAAAGAAGTCTAGTTGAAAAAATTTTAGACTAATGAGAATTCAAATAAGATGTGCAGAAATTTTGTTTTTTTACAATTATGCCCCATTTAGACTAGGAGAAAAAATGTTCATGGTAAAAAAAAAAAAACCTCATGTGAAGAAAACACACTTCAGAGAGATTGGAACAAGATCATCTTTGAGGCTCTTTCAGAACAAGATATTCTCTGATTCTGTGAAAACAAGTGCAATTTTTTGTGGTGGTTGCTTGGATATCTGTTGTCTAATACAGCTTCTGAAGGACTTTGAGTGAAGTGATTCATGGCTCCTGTAAAACTGGAAGTGTGCTCTCCCTGGGACATGTCTGAAGAAGATCTTGGGTTGCTTTCTCACTCCTCAATTCATATCAATGTCCCCCAGTTTGGTATTCCTTTTCAGGTCTTGTTATTCCCCTATCTCCTCTCTCCTAGTGGAGTTCAGGAAGAAGAGGGAGAAAACAAATCTGACTTCAGGCAGCCCACAGGATAGATATGCTTTCCACGTTCAGGCCTTTACGTGACATCCTTCTCACCTTGATCAGGTATTCAGATGATCTTACTAGTTGACACTGAGGAGGCTATGACAGAGGACTTCAGTACAGTAGGCCCATATGGGTTTAGTTTTATGTACACAACTGCTCCAGTTTGTTGTTCTTCTATTTTTTCAGTGTCAGTCCCCCCCCCCCAAAAAAAAAAAAAAAAAAAAAAAGCAAAAAAGAAAAAAAAAATCAAAAAAGTTAAGTAATATAAGATTGTTCTGGCCAAATTCCTGTTTTAAAATCTGTAATTTCTGCTGTTCCAAATGGCTCAATTTTTGTAACACTTGGATCTTCACTTAAAAAGAACAGTATGTTACGTAAATAAAAGAAGGAACAGTCCATGATTTATACTGGTAGTATTTCAGCTTTTAGAATATCTTTATGAGATGGTGCAGTAGTACTTTCTTCCTTCTGTTCCTGCTGACTTTTTTTCCTTATTTTCCTTTGTGAAATAAGGTCTGGGATAGTTGCACTGTTTTTCTATGTATTAAGAATGATATCAGTAAGTGATGTAACCAAACCTTCTTGTGGAATATGAAGAAGTGGTCTGTATGTGGACATGATGAGTGAACAACAAAAATTGAAGGTTTTGTGTTTACCCATGAGTGGAATTTAATTTTTTTAATGGAAATTAACATCTATTTAGTCCTTAATGGAAATTGTAATGGATTATTTTGGAAGGAGGTGAGGAATGTGAAAAATTCATAGTCTCTTAATTATATACTTCTGAAGTTTTGGAATGAAATGGGAATTCAAAAGTAGGTGGGAATATTATGACTATATATGAGTATTTAGTTAGTTCTGGCAGGTAGCATAGTTAGTAGAATTAATAAAACATGTGATTTACCGCCAGAAGTTCGTGTTTGTGTGGTTCTGGGAGTACGGTACTCCCATAAGAGTAGTATACCCTTAATTTACTGTAAAAGTTAAAGAACATTAATTAGATGATGCTTACATGGGTCGGTTTTATTCCAGCTATTGAGACGTAAGTGTGGGACTTGATGGAGCAGGATATTCTTGTTGGAGTTCTGTATTTCAGAAGTCTGATACCAGACTTGAAGTAGTATGAATACTTTTTTTTTTTTTTTTTTTTTTTCCCCCCGGTATCTTCTGAGATACCTTACTGACTTGTAGGGCTGGTTAAATAAGTTTATTTTATTACATGTGCTTATATAAACAGATTTATTAATACGCTTTATACAAGAGTTTCTGTTTGCATATATATATATATCTATCTATCTACCTATATATATATATATATATATATATATACACATATATATACATAACAGTTACCATGCTTGTTTTTCCAACATCATTAATGCTTTTGACCTATAATTACTAAAGATATAAATGAAAATCTTAAAATAAAGTGTATTACTAAAAGACAGGGTAAATAAAGATATTTGGAGGTTCTGTTAAGAAGCTGTTCTTGCATTGAGTGTTTATAATCATGATTGATACAGTTATTTCTGCTACTTCATTATTTCAATATTGTAATGGTGTCTGATTTGCCTATAAGTGTTAGCCCAAGATGCAAAAGGGAATTAAGCATTGTGCAATTATAAAAATACTCTGTGCAAGGTGAAGCACGGTAGTTTTGATTATCAAAAATCATTTGTGTTGACCTCTCTTCTGAAGCTGAAGTGCATCGATAACCTTACACCACTTGAGCGGGGATTGAAGATCTGCGTGTAGCTTCTAAAATTGCTACCCTTTGCAGAGTTTCAGATTTCATCGTGGTAGCCGGGATGTGGGCTGAGTGCCATTACAGTTTGCTGTGTTAGGGATTTACTGGTGCTATTGGGTAGCTCTGATGAACACTGTGGGTACCGCATTGTGCAAAATTACTGTCTTGCGTTTCTCTGGGGTGAAAGATGACTTCAGTTATTAACATAATTAGACAGATTTAAATTTAATTTTTTTTAATTGAAATGCTTTCTGTAAGTATGCAATTCAGACTTTCTTAGCTAGTGGTTATGGAACTGACTTTATTTCAGAACCAGAGATCAGGTGTCATGTCTACCACACCAACTTTTATGACAGACTTTGGTCTCTGCTTGTTCTGATCAAAAAATAAGTTCTGCAATTGAGTCTGCCTTTTGAAAATAGTTCTATTTCTAATTTCTAAAATTTGCTGCCCAATAATACTTTAACTGAGGTGTTTCTTAATAGGCTGGAGAGGGGAGAAGAAACAGTTTTGTTTTGTTTTCTTTGTGGGGATCAGAGCACTGCTAATGTGATTGGATGCCATAGTGATAAGTACTATAAATATCCAAATGTATGAGCCAACAACTGGAAATAAATTTGTAAACACTGAATTCTTTCCATTATCAAAGGCAGCAATTGAAACATTTTCTGCTCTCCCACCTCTTGCTCTGTACTTTTAATTGTGCACATCACAGAAGACAAAAAGGGCATAAAAAACTCTGTCTTCAAGTATCCTGGGGAGCAGAGAGAAGTGATCACTAAACCCATTGGAGAAAAATATAATTCAGATTGTTTGTGTTCAAGCTTGTTAGTTGTCTGTAAACAGTGAACCACTCTTCTGCTTAAATAAAGTCTAAAACTGGGTAGCAGTACAGGTAGTAGCACTTAAAATATCTGCAGTTTTTATGTCATGTGATATGCATATGATAGCATGATGGGCTATGTTCAGTAGTGCTGGAGATTCCATGGGTACCCAGGGAGGCATGTTGGCAGTGAACCAGCATCCCTGTTCAGGTGCTAGGTAAATTTTGCTGTTGGGAATTGAGCTGCCAGATTTATTTCTAAAATTATAGCAATCAAATCCCAAACTGCGCCAAGAAAGGACAACTTCTTTTTTTGTCTGTGTGTGTATAGCATCTTCTTTTTGTTTTGAATGCTTTAGCTTGTTTTGTCTTAAATGACTACAGAAATCATCTCAAATATGCAAGTTGGAGTTGCGTTAGAGCTCTATTATCTACAATAGATCCAGTCTTTTAATCTGAGACTGCTGATATAATTTATAGCGAGTGTATTTTCATTCCAGGGAGGATGA
Organism: Anomalospiza imberbis; assembly: GCF_031753505.1. Taxonomy (NCBI): domain Eukaryota; kingdom Metazoa; phylum Chordata; class Aves; order Passeriformes; family Viduidae; genus Anomalospiza; species Anomalospiza imberbis. The sequence goes on along the minus strand of NC_089683.1, from coordinate 49,877,900 downwards.
ATTCAGTGGACCAAATGGTCCCTGACATATATACGATTTGGCAGAGGAACTTCTGGTCTTTCAGGGTGAGAAACATTCTGTTAAAGCATTTTTCATAATTAATTACTTATTTTTTTTTACTTTTATGATTTAGTTGAATTTATTGCTTTCATTTAATTAGTGTGCTAATCATGAAATTTTCCAAGTCATTGTGATGTCAGGGCACTAAACTCTTTTGGCATAGGAAGTGGAGGAAGAAACAACTTCAGAAATTGATTGCCAGTGAAAGAATGGGGAAGTTCTAAGCTGCTGCTAATTTTACAAAGCTAAATCTCTTCAGTAGGAAAAGCTGTGATAAAAGACTCTACTGGTCATTATGTGTTTCTCTCCTGATTCACTATCAGTTTATTTAAGCATTGGTTATGGTTAAAATCAGATCTTTCAGCCAGTCTTGTCAAAGGGTACAAATGGCCTTTAATTTTCAGGATACTTCTAAAAAATGTGACATACAGATTCATTTTAATAGTATAGAACTGTCTTTATGTTACAGACAGACTAGCAGTGAAAACATGCTCTTAAGAATTAATGCATGCATGAAGTTTGAGGTTTTTTTCCTCCAGCCTTTAAAATTATCCTTCATGGCTTCTTTGTGGATGGACATATAAGGAAGTAATAGTTCCCTTCTGGAGTGGAGGCTTGTTTTTTACAGTACAGAAATCCTCCAAAGAGTGTGAGATTCGGTTCTAAATACACCCTCAGAATTAACGCTCCTAATTTCACCTTTGTAACATTTACCTTTGCTCAAACTGTCCTCTAAAAAACACCTAAAATTAAGTCCTCAGAGTGTGTCAAGATTGGGGGTCCTGGAGGAAAAGTTGTTTATGGGCAGTACAGAACTGTGAATCTCTCTCCTTTGTTTTCTGCTGTAAGTAAATTCTGTATTAGAACTGGAACAACTTCTGTTACTAGTAGTTATAGTACCATGGCTCCAGAGGCATGCCTGAAAAATAGGATGTTAAAACCTGAAGTCAAAAGAGTGAAAGCCAAATGGTGCACGAAAGCAAAGGGTTTTCCACATCTGTTTATTATATTGTTATCAATTTTGTGCAATGGAATATTTTCTTGTTGCCACTGTTGCTTTAAAAAATATTTCTGTTAGTAATAGGAATCTTGCTATAGGAAAATGCTGGGAGTTCCAGGTGGGTCTTGCACTCATTTCCCATAAGTTTATTACTACTTTGTTGTGCTTGAATTTGTGAAATTTAAAAATGTAACCAGGGTAGCCAGTACCGCTGAGTGTAAAGAGCAGTGGGAGGAAGCAGGTAAAGTTTAATTGTTGTCTAATTGTTGTAAGAGTTTGTCTCCTTCACTTGGAAAATAGAATAATGATACTTAATTTTTGAAGTATAAAATGTGACTTCTTCTGTAGGATATAGAGCTGTGCTAAAATCCAATTTAAAGTTAATCCTCTGTGACCTGATCTGAGTTCCAGATGGTGACCTACATGTGGAGTAGGCTGTTAATTTGTTATCAAAGCCCTGATGTGTCTAAGAAACTTTAAGGGAAGGTGAGATTAGTGTATGGTAAATGAAGGGTAGAGTAGCAAAGCTAGGAATATAAAGGTTAGGAAACAGAGTGCTAAAGCTGCTTCTCAACCATTGTATTTTACTTGTTTCTGTATTTACTTTACTGGGTTTTACTAACATTTTTTTAATTTTTCCCCTCCAGTTTCTTATTTAATTTTCCCCAATTTCTTGTTGGAGTTTTCCCCAAATCTTAGTAAGTAATTAAGTAGACTGCTAGGTCTGTGACAGACCTACTCCAGTTGAATATTAGCTACTGTTAACATATTACCATCTCTTTTACCATTTGGGGTTCAGCATCTGAAGGAGAGAGACTTCCCCAGTGAGTTAAGTTACTCTTGAGGTAACCGTTGAACTTTTAGGGTTGCTGGGGATGATTTCTGGCCCTTGGAAGGGATTACTGCTCGATACAGGCATTCCCAAAGTGTATTAAGTAAATTGCTTGTGGCCCATGAAGTGCTTCCAAGAGGTGCACAGCAGCAGCAGTGCTGCAGCAAGGCAGGCTGGCTGTGCTTGGCGACCTGGGCTGACCTTGGTCCGCAGCAGGAGGAAGGAGTCAGACAGGGACAGTCCTGCTATGAAGCAGTGAAGGCCAACAAGCAGTATCCTCCTGCTTCACTGAACCCATGGCAGCCTCGCTGCTGTAGCTGCCCACAACACCTGCTTCTGCCCGTTAAAGGACTTCTTTTTCCATCTGAGTGAAGTACATGTGTTCTAATTGTACAGAAGTCTGTGTGATACTTGGGAGAGTTGCCAATTAAAGGGCTGTCAGATACTGGAACAGGCTGCCCAGGGAAGTGGTTGAATTGCCATCCCTGGAGGTTTTCAAAAGATAACATGTAGATCTTGTGGTGCTTGAGGCCATGGCTTTAGTGTGGGACTTGGTGGTGCTCAGTTAATAGTTGGACTTAATGATCTTGAAGGTTTTTTCCAACCTACAGTATTCTCTTCTATGATTATGGGTTCAGGCTGGGGCTCCCAAAGTGAGAATACAGAGGTAAGCTAGGAGGATGGCTACTGTGCAAGGCTCAGCTGAGGGAGATCAGTGGAGGAAATGCAGCTGAAGTGTGAGATTGGGAGAAAGAATGAAGGTGTGTTCTCTCTTCCCCACTTGTGTGGCCTGGCATAAAACTGAAGGGTGTTGGTCCTGTTTAGAGCTATTCCTGGTGGGCTGTGAACCAAGAGACCCACTGCTCTGTGGTGAGGACAACAGGTACCAGTTGAATCTAAATATTTTGGTATTTAATTAATTTTAATTATTTCAATAGAAAGTCTTAGTAGAAAGAGGGATTAAACTGTCATTAGTGGCTAATTATCTTAAAAACATAAACAGAAACTCCAGTCTCATTGAAAGTGGGATTAAACCTTCTAAAGTTACTCAACATTAAATTGAGGACTCTGTTTCTACATGTAGTTATGAAGAAAATGTGAGGTATTGATACATACCTTGGTCAACCACAGAGTTTTAAATCTCTGGATTGATAGTGCTCTCTGGGACCCCTCAGGTTTTGCTCTGATCCTTGTGTTAGAGAGCATCTCTTAACACTCCTCATATGAGTTTGTCTTCACTTGCACATCCTTTGCCCTTGACATCTTAGGTGAGGTAGTTTTGCTGCTGAAAGGTATCAGCCTAGCTAATTTGGGAACGTTGTTGTAGGGGATGGTATCAGAGGCAAGTTAGAGAGTTGGGATAATACAAGTAAGTTGCTTGTGGAGACTGCGAAAGCACAACTTGCACCTGTCATGGTATAGGAAAGGGTAGGTATGTACCTGGTACTGGGTGTTCTCTTGCAGAGAACGAAAACACCTAGAATTATCCCTCTCTGGAGGGCAGGGGTGGATTTCTGTTCTGATGGGCTAAGTAACTCTAGTTTTTTTGAGTCATTCCTAGCTGGGGATGAAAAAATAATGCCAGCAAGAGGTGGTATCTAATGGCTGTTGAAGTAGATAGTATTTGTGGCATGGGTATCTTGCAGATACAGAAAAGAAGGAGAACAGATATGTTGTGGCATCCACAGTATTTTTTCCCCTTTAGCCATTACTTTTAAAGAAGGTCCTAGGGGGATATTTGATTTCTTCATGTCTTCACTGTTAAGTGCTTGTTGTTGGAAAATGCAATTGGAAGCTGTAAATGGCCTTCATGAAAGGGCAAATGCAAGTTAAGATCTAGACTTATAAAAAATGAGACAACTAACTACAAAAGATACTCCCTGTAGCAGTATAGATTTTCACTCATGCTTCTGTTTCAACGAAATCAAGTTGCCTGTTTACGTGACTGCTGTTCTGGAATATTGCTTTATCCTCTTATCTGGGGGGGTGAAAATAGAACCTGTTAATCTAAAAATTGTTCTACTTAGTTATATAACTGTTTCTTAAAAATAGCTCGTAGATGGTTGGAGAAGATAGATGCTGTGGGATTCAAATTTCGTTTGGTTTTTGCTCTTTTGCATAGAGCATGCATAATATTTTTTGCTATTTTGTAGTGGCAAGCTGCATGTAACTCACGTGTACTCACATGTGGTTTATTTAAAGTGTTGTCCCACTCAATGGCAGCCTGTGAACATCCTGTAGCACAGCTCTCTCTCTCTCTCAGGTGCTATACATGTATGGCAGCAAAATAGCACCAAAGCTGAAGCTGAATGTAGAGAGGCACAACAAGAGAACGTATTGAGGATGGGATGTTTCTTTGTGTGTGTTACTTACTGCTGGGAAAGTTTAACTTTTTGGAAATGGTTGTTCAGAGCATCCTTTATTCTGTTGTATTTCTAGAAATCGCTATTATATTTGACTGAGTTTGTGATATTCTTGGTTGAAGAGGCAAAGTGCATAAATCAAAAGGTTTATTGTACTCTGGTAAAACAAGTTAATTCTTTTAAGACAATTATATCTTAACATGCTCAGTTTTCTCATCTAAAGAGATTTTTATGTAAGTTAGATTAGCCTTTCTCTTTACAGATTAATTTAGCAGATGGCCATTGCAAGCTTGGACCAATAGCAGTCATAAGTAACTTGTTTTCAGTGACTGATATGGAGTAAAAATTTGCTCTTGGGCTTACCTGCTGTTTGCTTTAGACTGTCTGCTCAGATAAAATCTGTGAAATATTTTCTGCTTCAGTTAAATATCCCATGGTATTGTATTTGTCACTTGTTCTTTTGATTAATCTGTACTTTCACATTTCTGTACCATTGGCATCTGGAATAATTGAGTAGAGTAGGGAAAACAATAATAGAATCCTGCAGTAATTGACTTTGCTGTAATTTATTTTTCTCTGCTGAATAATCTTTTCCTGTAAAACAAATTTTGCCTGCTGCTTTTTGAAATGTGTGCCTGTTTATCAGATCTGCCCTTGTTGCACAGGACCAATGCCTCCCTTCATTTTGTAGTGGCAGTATCTCACCTCTGTACAACTGCTACTTTCCTTTACAGTCCCCTATTATATCATATTCTGAATCTGGGTTTCATTTAAGTGAACTAAGTTGACCCAGATCTGGCTCAAGAGTAGAAGTAACTAAATTTTTTCATAGATGCTTCTTTTTTGGAGTTGTGGATTCCCCATCTGAGTATTATTAGCCTAGATAATACTGGGTAAATTGGCACTTCACAGAAATATTAATAGGCAGTACTCTTTTTTGTGTCCTGAAATACCAGTTATGCTAGATCCCTTGGGCAGGACAGATATACCTGGTGTGTATCTGGTATGTTGGGGGCTTAGGGGTTTTCTTTTTACTCTCTGCATATATATACCTAATGAGTGTTAAGACCTCAGGTTTACTATACCACTCACATGCACTTGCCTTCTGTTTGTTTGTGGAGTTTTTATTTGCTCTCCCCTATCAAAAACTGTGGCACTGCCTTGGTGCAGTCTCTCTGAAGTCAGCTTTCACAAAACACAAACTGATGTTAGAAGTTTTTGTTAAGTTTCATTTGTTGAAATGAAAAATATAAAATTTTATTATTTAAGTCTTATAATTGGTACTGCCAAACAGCTAGCTTAAATAAGTTTATTTTAAAGCAGAATGTGGATCATTTTATCCAGTATTTTCCTGCACAAAAAAAATCGAAACCCAAACCAGCTATATAAGTCAGAGGAATGTGTATTAACTTTTAATGAGGAGTGTTTTGGATGACAGGTCATTCTATCAAATGTATTTTAATATCAGTTAGTACTGAGAACTTTGACCTCAAATCTGACTGCAGTGGCACATAGGAGTAAACTAACACTTTCTACAGAGCTTGTCTCCTGTGAAGTGTTTTTTTAACTGATCATGTAGGATCAGAAAAGTAAATGTTATATTGCTGTGTGCTTCATTTTGGTAGTGATTTTGTTTTGATCACCCCTGTGAAATTCTTTGGGAAGATGCTCAGATTGCCTCTTGTCATCTAAATTAAGTGATGGAATTAAGAACTTTGGCTCTTGAAATGGGATGTGGAATACAGAGATTGATTTGTAGTGCTAAAGTGAGATCATATGAAGGTGTGGCCCACTGTGTGACTTCATTGTCTGTTTTCGCTGCTGGAATATTAAGAACTTTGCTAATGCGGTTTTTGCCAGGTCTGCTATCTCAGGTGTGGTGGGAACCCAATGTTAAGGTACAGGGATGACCTCTCAAGCATGGGACAACACTCTTTAAATAAATCAAAGCTGGTGAGTGTTGGCTCTGCCCTGATGAGACTTCATCAGAGAGCGGATTTGTGAAAGAGTATTTCAGTACCAGAAATACTACAACTTAATACAGAGTAGTAGCTTCTATAAGGCACGTTCCTTGTCAGTACTGTTTTCTAGGCAAAATACTGTGTTTTCAGGTAAATCTAAGTGAAGCAAGGCAACCTTTTACATGGCAAGCTGAAAACAGGATGTGAATAATGCAAAAATAGGGAAATGCAAGTTATTTTCTTTGAGTAAATATTTTTCATTTGCTCAGTGAGGAAGTATAATTTTTTCTTGTTCAGTGACAGTTTTTGTTAAGCTTTAATAAATTTTAGAACATACTTGTTTCTCACTGCCCTTTTTTTGAATTATTTGCAAATTGAGACTGTTGTCCTCATTACTTACTCTGAGTATGATTGTTGCTACCCTATCACCTCTCTGTGAAATAAGGGAGAAGGTGTGTTTGCCTGAAGAGCGTGGAAAAGAATGAGAAGTCACAAGAGGGGGAAAAGCAAATTCATTAACCATAGAGGAGAAGAATAAGGAAGATGGATGCCAAATGGCCAGGTCTTAATAAATTAGATGGGATATATCTGTTCAAGTATGTTCATATGTACATAGCATTCCCTTTGTTTGTAAGGATGTCTAAGAAGCTATTTGCCATTTGCTGGAACTCAGTGTTACCTCTGCATTTCTTTCCTTGCATAAGTGTGGATGCCATCCTGGTACTTATGAGTGCAGCTTTTACTCTTTCCAGCATAGCTTTCTGCTCTACTTACTAAAAATCCTCTAAAATTGCCTTGTAGTATTTTCTGATATCTTTACATTGTAGGAGGCCTGTGAGGCTGTCATACCATTTATTCCTTCTTCCACCTGTCTGTAATAACATTGCTCAGGGATAGTAGCTTTACCAGTATTTCATCTGAAACAAAATCCTAAAAGCAACAAAATTGCTTCAGTTTTTGAAAATCCCATCTCACCTTCAACCTTCTAAGTTCACATTCATATTATTCAGCACTGTGCTGTTCAAATTATTTGTGAATTACATAGCTTTTAAATTCCTTCACCTTTTAAAACTAGCAAGTTTTTAGGTACAACTTGCATTCCGTTGGTATGAAACACAGTAGATTACAGAAAATCCCATACAATTAATGTGAAACAAAGTAGAACTGACTTGGAGTTTGCAACCCACATCTTATGTAAAAGAATTCTGATTGATACTGGCAGTACAGTGATGGTGATGGTGGAAGGCAGTGAACTTCCTTCTTTTTTCCAATTGACATTAATTGGACTTGCTTCTAAACACCACGTGACTGTTTCTGCTTTGAAGGCATAGATGTTTTACTGGCAGTAAGTATTTTAGCATTTAATATTATTTAAAATTAACTTTAGTTAATTTAGGGTTTTTTTTGTTAGTTATTCTTTTATATTAGTTCCTTGCTGTTCAAGCACAGAACTTTATAAACAGATAATGTTTAGGAATTCTTTCTCATACAAAACTTGTTAAGTGTCAGAACAGTTCCCTGCTTTGTCTGCAGTGCTTCCTTTTCTGCCTCAGCTTTCTGTGATGCATGTTCTTGTTTATTCTTTGGAAGAGAGTTATTTGCAGAGATTCCTTCCTTCATTCACCTCATATTTCGACATAGTAAACTTGAAGTAATATGAAAAAGGCTTGTAAAAAGAATGATGAAGAATTGTAGATAGTACAAAAAAAAACACCAAAACCCAACAAACCAACCAACCCCAAACCATTCCTCTGAGTGCTGCTGCGCCCTGGAAAGGCATGCTTTTGCTTCCAGAGGGTGATGAGTCAGTCTGCTTAGGACTTTTTACAAGAACTGGCCTCCTGCTTGGCCACTTTGAAATGTCTCATATGGCTCATCTGATTATCTCTGTTGCATTAAGGCATGTCCAGTTTGTGAGTAGGTAGCTGGGTAGGAATGCACGTGTAGTGTCAATACTACTGTCACGGCACATCATCCCAATGTCTTTGTCTTTCAGACAACTCCCAGGAGAGTTAGACACTTTTCTTGTTGAAAATAGCTATTTTGGAGATTATGGGAAGCACTCACGTGCTTGCATGGTAGATGGAAGACCCGTGGTTCCTTCAGTCCTATGCTGGATGTGGGATTTATTTGGAGCCTGTTGCTGAGGACCATGCAGTTAAGAGGTACAGAACAGTTCAGAGGAACTGAGGTCTTATAATGAATACCAGAGCTGTAGTTCACTAAACTGCAGCCAGAATCAAGACCTTCAATTTGTATAATGGAGGCTTGTCTTCCCCTGTTTATCTTCTGCTCAGTTAGTATAGAATAAGAATAATTCAGTTTATTTTCCTGGATTGGGGTAAACTATGTCAGTGTTTTGGGAGGTGGGTGGGAAGGGAGGACAGGAAGTGAAAGTCAGCTGTTTTTAGTAGTAGTGTTTTTCTCCATGATCAGGGCATTCTAATTATACCCTGGATAAAATACCAAAGTCCTTCACACAAGGAAGATTCACTGCTTTTCAGTGGCATTAGATACACATGCATCCCATAAACACCTGTATCAAATACATTTTGATTAATATTGAGTAACTGCATTAGTTGATTACTCTGCTATTGTTTGATAATATCTTATCTGGAATAGTGAAAAATTTGTCAGAGGTGTATCTTACATGGGAGTTCCCATAGCGCTGGTATCATTTTGCAGCTTAAGAAGTTGTTGAGGGTTACAGTGCACCTTCTCTGACTCGTGTGTTTTGACTGACTTTTGGGCAACAGATAAGGATTTTAAGTAGCTTCATGAGGGTGGTGTGTCTGGCCTGAGAAATTACTTCAGAGGTTTTTCTTCCAGTAATTAAAAAAGCATAGCACAGGAAAATGCAAATGAGTAGGAGGTGTTAATGAACTTTATATTGAAGAGTTTCTTTCTTCTACCCCTCTTTCAGAAGAAAGGGCCTGCTGTGCTCTCTCTTTGTGATTAATTTTTTATTAAGACCAAAATTGGTTCTGTTACATCATTTTCTATGCCAGATAAGCAGTAATTAAATATTTCAGAACTGTAACACAAGATGGCAAGAAAGCCATATGAAATGTTCATTTTTTTTTTATTCCATCTGCTGTTATTATGTGGTAGAAGTCTTGTAATGTGTTTTTAAAATAGCGTTCTTTCAATTCTCTTATTTATGTGGCTTTGGAAGTTCTGGATCAGATATTAAAATGTCATGCCTATTAGAAAAGTACTCCAGGGAGTTTTCTTATGGGACCAAGGAAAAGTTACTAGGATAATTGAGAAGAAAAAATTGTCATATAATCTTATTTCTGCTGAAAGGAAAACCGGTAGCAAGCATCTAGCTACTTTTTTATCCTCATGTCTCTTTTGGCTTTCATTAAAGAGAGCAGTTTTAAGCTTTGAAAGATTCTGGAGACACACAAGCCATGTTTGAGAGTGTTTGTAATCTTCAAATAAATACCAGATCCAAGAAGTAAACCCCAAGTAATCCCAAGGAGAGAGCACTTTCAGTTCTGAACTGGCATTTGCGTACCCCCACCTGTCTGCGAGGGAAAAACCTGCTGCTTGGATAACGTAGTCTTTGGCAGGATTTGGCCAGATGGAGCTTATTCCTGTGTCTACAGAAGAAATAATGTCTCTTAAGTTTCATGATGCTGTCTGTATTCTCTCCTATTTTCAATGAAATCTACGAATTTCCTGCTTTTTGTGTTGTGAGATGTTTCCAAAGGCAGACTGGTTCTCTTTCCAGCTGAGCCTGCAGGCAAGGCAGACTTGAGCAATATGCTCTAAGAAAAAGTGTGAATTTTCTCATATGTTTCAGTGAGCGTTAATGGGAAGACTAATTAGGACAACTTGAAGCCAAAACTGTGTTTCTCTTTGAGACAAATTATTGGAGACATCCATCAGCGGTACTTGGATATAAATGGCATTCCAAGTTCAAATCTGCCTGAAGAGTTTAGAATTGGAAGTGAAGCAAAGAAGTTTAAATCTTAACTCAAAATTAATTAATTTTAATTTAATTAAATTTAGAAGAAGGAAAAATAAACCACAGAATAATTTAGAAGAATTTAGTTAAATTAGAATAATTTAATTTAATTTAATTTAGAAGAAGGAAAAATAAATCACATATTAATAAGTCATTTAATCTAATAAATGAAGGTGATAATATATTTTTAATTATTATTGGTTTTAATTTTAGTTTGAAAACCATGTATGGGTAACATTAAGTCAGTATTTTATATGGAAGATGCTATATTAAATACTATTATATATTTTTTACTCTATTAAGTTTTACAGATAGGTGTATACAGGATTTATTTTACTTTTCTCTTGCAGATGTAACATTTCCACTTCTAGAAATCTACATAACCTAAAACATAGGTCAGTTATTTTTGAATCCTAATACACTCTTATTTTCTTTGGATATAAAAAGGCCTGGGACAGCGGCCTTTGCTGGACTGACTTTGTGCTGTGTCAGATTCAGCTTCTAGGTAAGGTTTAGTACAAAGGTTAGTTTTCTTGAATGTTACAAAGCCAGCAGCCTCAAGCTAAGGAGTTACCTGTACAAGAGGAGATGCATTTCTTTCTTCTGTGCATTTCCATCCCTGCTTTCCCTGAGAGTCTTTTCCTGAAGAAAAACACTGTGAGAAAAGTAACTAGAAATAAGTACCAAGAAAAGCTGCCAATGAAAACAATTGGTCACCACCAGCTGACTGTTGCCTCAGCAAGCAGCCCCCCGAACCAGTCTTCTTCCTAGTTTTATTGCTGAGCGTGGTGCCATAGGATACAGAATATCCATTTGGTCAGTTGTGGTCAGCTTTTCCAGCTGTGTCCCCTCCCAGCTCCTTGTGCACCACCAGCCTCTTCACTGGTGGGGTGAGAAGCAGGAAAGGCCTCGACTATGTGTAAGGACTGCTTAGCAGGCACTAAAATATCCCTACATCACCAACACAGTCTCCAGAACAAATCCAAAACGCAGCCCCATACCAGGTACTGTGGAAGAAATTAAATCTTTCCCAGCCAAACACAGCACAGGAAGCATACTTGGAAATTGGTGAGATCCAGAATGGATGAATAACTCTGTCCAAGTGACCATTATTAAACTGAATTGTCTACCGCACTGCCATTTTTACAAAGTGCAGTTATTGAATTGTTCTGCCTTCAAAAAAATGAGAAGAGGGGTGATGGAAGAGGAACCAGTCTTGGGGCTCCTGAGCACCTCTACTGTTTGTGGTAAAGAAGCTCCCTATTATATGTGGAGTGGGGAAGAAATCCATTCTGCCACCTTAAAGCTGGCAATGGTTTCTTTGGCTCACAGGCTGGGAATTTTATCTAAAGCTGCTGTTGCCAATGTTTAGTGCACTTTTCTTTTTGTAATCATGACACCTGAGTAAAATAAACTTGAAAATCTCCCACTTTAATTAGTTTCCATTCTCATGGTTTAGAGTGATCTAGAAGGCCCTATTTTGTCAAGAAACCTCTTTCCTTCTATTTTTGCATTTCACCTTGAATTTGATATTTTGTCCTATCTGAACTAATGTTAATGAGCTCTGCGTTACACTTATTTACGTGATAAATTTCTCTTCACAGATCATTCAACTTCAAGTGGTACATCATCATTTAAGCCCAGCCGATCACTGGTTTCTATTCCCACTGCCCATGTGATGCTGTCTAGTGGCAGCTCTTCACTTTCCAAACACAGAGAAGCTTTCAAGTCTGATGGCTCAAAATGGAGTACAAGCTTTGTACGGTCAGGAGGAGGCAGAAATCAGGGAGCCCTGGACAGCTCTCTTGACATGAAAGATGCAAGACCCGTAAGAAAATGGTCCTCCTTGTCTAAACTCAGCTCACCAAATAATTTCAGCCAAGATGGAAGTAGTCATTCAGTGGAATACAGGGCTGGTACAGACAAAGCTGTGCCACCTCAATTAAGGATAAATGGGCCAAGTTGTTTGTGTGACAGCATGGAGTTGCTAAAAATTGAGGACAAAGAAATGGGGAAAAAACGATCTTCTCTACTGGACTGCAAATACAAATTTGAAACGTGCAGCAAAGACGACTTTGTTTCAGATTCCCCAAGTAGGAGACATGCCTTAGACTTGACCTACAGTGCCTTACCTGAAAGCAAACCTACGGCGGGCGGCTGCGAAGCTTTTGGCCAGAGATACGCGACACTGGGACAGCAGGCTGTGAGCGGAGCTCCCATACAGCCGGCAGTGAGGACTCAGATGTGGCTCAAGGAGCAGCTACGGGCAAACCCCCTGGACTGCAGGCCTGCTGAGGAGCCCTGCAGTGTGCCTGCATGGCACATGCAGCAGCTTGAAGACTTTAGAGCAGCAGGTGACCAGCCTATGCAGGTAAGGCCAGAGCTTGGTGTTTGCTGCCATCATGTGGCATCCTGTGTTATACCTGAGGAATAACAGGCAGTTTTAAATGGAACAGGAAAGGGAGCAGGTCCTCCTAACCAGGTGATGGTTTTTTTAAGCTTTGGTTGGGGCTGTTGCTGCTTGTTTCTCAATATTAATTGTTTGTTGGGTTTTCTTTTATTTCTGCTGTCTGCTTACACTTTACTCTGATTCACTGTGCCTGCCTGCATGAACTAACATTTTCACGTGAAGCTGGGCACAGGAAGAGATTTACCAAATAGCCTTTTTAGTAGTTTTAGTGTAACTGTATAGTGGGGGAAATGTGAAAGTATTTTTATCTGAATGGGATTACAAAGAGGCTGCATTTATGCATTCAGCAAAATAAGAATGACTTTTGTGTAGTGCAAGGGTGAATGAATATTAAATCTCCTTATGCCTAGCACTTAAAAATGGAATTCAGTTTGATATTACTGCTTATTTTTTAACTAATAAAAATCAACTAACAGTGGTCAACAAATCTGGTTTATTTAAATAAGATGGTATGTGTGGTTGAGGCGTCATACTTGAAATATTTTTATATCGACGTTATCAAGCACATAGTGCTTAAGAGGTAGGTAACCCTTTCTAACATTGCAATTCACAGTCTTTGTTTCCAGCTCTTCCCCTAATGGGGAAATACAGTTTGTGAAGGATGGCAGTATTTAAAATCTACATGTTCACGTTTACAGGTGTAGTAAGTTTGGCTTGGCTTGACACAAAAATCCCAGTTTACAATATATAAATTTCTCTGAAAGGCATTTTAGGATTAGACGAGGATATTATCTCAGCAGAGATAATCTAGCAGTATGTTCAGATTTCCTGTTTTCTTCAGACTGAAGTACCTTAAGTAATTTACAAAGAATTATGCTCAAGTTTTGTTGTTCCTTCTGTTGTATATTGATGGAAAGAATGACAAGTTTAGAGATTCTTAACATCCAATTTTGCTCTTAATGGTGATCTGCTTTTGGTTTTTGGTGGTGTTTTGAGGTTTTGTTGTGTTGGGTTTTTATGGGGTTGTTTTTTTTTTTTTTTTAACTGAAGAAAATCGAAGCAAATTAATATGGTCAAATGAATAGTAATCTCTAAGGGTTTGTCTAAAAACCTGCCATTGTTGCAGGTAGCCACCTTTATTGCTGCAGAAGCCCTCATCTTTCCCTGAGCACTTCAAAGAGTCTGATGCTGATAAATTCCCCAGGTAGGGAGCTGAGGCTGATGAGATCCTCTCAGAACTGAACTGACAGAGATGGGCTCAGTGCTGAGGCTGGGTCCAGGGTACTGTCAGCTGGACTCTGGGCAGTTGGCACCTGCTGGTGGCATTGAGGAGCACATGAAGGGTTTGGGAAGCGACAGCAGGGTACCATCAGGGAGTTTGGTCTATCCATTCATTCAGGTCTTCCCAAACATTTGAGATATGTAGCTGGCTGCAGCCACCAGTGGTGCTGCCTGTGAGGTTTATGATCAGATTACTGTGCCTGGTTGTTCTCTTCTTGGATTTAAATGTACAGAATGACAGAATATTAAGGGTTGGAAGGGACCCTAAAGATAATCTAGTACAAACACCCTCTGCCATGGGCAGGGACACCTCCCAGTAGACCAGGTGGCTCAAAGCCTTATCCAGCCTGGCCTTGGACATTGCCAGGGTTGATGCATCCACAACTTTGCTGAGCAACCTGTTTCTGTGTCTTACCACTCTCACAGTAAAGAATTTCTTCCTAATATTCTGCCTTAAATTTCCCCTTTTTCAGTTTATACCCATTACTCCATATCCTATCACTACAGTTTCTGTGAAGGAACTCCAGTAGGCCCCCTTCAGATAGTGGATGATTGCTATGAGGTTTCCACTCAGCCTTCTCTTCTCCAGGCTGAAGAGCCCTGCCTTCCTCAGCCTGTTTTTGTAGGGGAAGTGCTTCAGTCCTCTTACCAATTTTGTGGCCTCCTTTGGACTTGCTCCAACAGTTCCACATTGTTCTTTATGCTGGGGATACCAGACCTGTATGCAGTACTCCAGATGGTGTCTCACAAGTTTTATTTACTTATTTACTTCATTTAGGCATAGGTCTCTTCATCATCTTATATGTGCCTTTAAAACACTTTGTTTAGGATAGGTGTTTTAGAAATTTATTTTTGTTTAGATCAAAAGAACTCCCAGCTTTTGTCCTTCATGTATCAGAAGTCCTTTCTCCCTCTGATCTTGTTCAAATGCAGTATGAAGGCAAATTTAAATGTTTGAAACAGATGAAGCCCTGTATGTGTTATTACAGTTACTCAAAAACTTTCATCCATGCAGGCATTGCTACTGAGCTGTGTTTGAGGGATAGAGCCAGCAGGGGGAACACAAGCATTATTTATCTTTGACTTTGATTTACAAGCAGTGCTGCACCTTTTAAGGTTTTTGAGATTTGACATTTTGTCTAAAACTGCCTTTTGTTTTGTTTAGGGATATTTGTTTGTTTGTTTGTTTGTTTTGTTTTTTTCCACCTTTAACTTTTACATCTTTTTGGAGGAAATTCCTGATGGCCTTAGCAAGCACTTCCATCAGCATGATCTGGAAACATATTGCTGGGCCTTGAAGTGGGATCTGTTTTAAAGCATGTGCAAGAGCAGTGAGCCTTTGGGCTCTTAGAGCCATCCCCTGCTGTCCCTCGCTGCCCTACTGTCTTTCTGACAGAGGTTACACCTGTAAGGAGGAGAGATGCCAGAAGCAATGAAGAAAAGAGAATGATTCTTCCTGTCTTGACACCTGTTTTTTAAAAGAAACCTCAGCATAGTTCTGGTGCGGCCTTTTTTCAGAGATCACATGTACCTGGGAACTGCTATTTTATTATTTCTGACAAACCAAGAAATCCCAAATGGAATATATATCTAAGAGACAGAGTAGAAGGCATAAGAGGAAGCTGATAATTTATAAAAAGGGCAAAACCCACAGCTCTATATAATTTTTTTATTATTCTTTTCCTTTTAGTGAGGATTACTTTTGCTTTTTTGCTTTTAATACATATATATCCTGATGGAAATGTAGTGGTTTTTCTAGGACTGAAAAAAATCAGTTTATTATTGTTTTTCCTTAAAACTACTATTGCCATGAACAGAGAATACAACAAACTTTGCTTTTAACTGTTAATCTCGAGCAGCTTTGTGCATCTTTAAGATAGCTGAACTCTGTAGCCTCCCCTTCTGCCAGCCTATCTCTAATGAAGTAAGAATAGACAGCAACAATTTCCTGAGTTGATTTTGAGGACTGATGGTTCAGGAACAGCTGTTGGACTTAATAATGCACACTACAAATAAGTTTCTATGTCCTCACAGACTAATATAGGCAGTTGACCATAGAAAACATGAATTCAGAGTTGATTTTTCAAGCTTTCTATTTGTTTATTCTAAAGACTAACAGAAAGTATAATGTAACACCCCTCAAAAGCTGTTCTAAGGTTAATTACTTTCAAGCTTAAGATTCTCTGCTTCCTTAGTAGTCTGAAGTTGACTGAACTCCGTGTTTTTTCTTAGAACTTTGCTCCCCAAATTGTAATGCCTATCATGTGGCTTTTCCATTCCAGTTGTAAACCATGGGTTGTAAATAAAATTTCCTGTGCATTGTAAGGGAAGCTCAGAGTGTTGGATAGAAGACCTACAGCTACACTGTGATTGTCCTTCGGGATGTGGTCAGTTTTGCAACTGCAGAAAATGTGCTGTGGAACAACAGAATGCCTCTTAGAGAAGGTGCATCCTTCAGCTGTGGGTGTGATGTTTGTACATTTCAGAAATAAATCTGCAAGGAGAATCTGGTCTTTGGTTATTGTGTAACATCATGGAGTTGCATCTGAAAATTCATTTCTTTAGCTAATGTGAGTTATTTAATGTGTGCTTTTTGAAAAAAAACATTCTCCTATGTATTTCCTAGGAACTGATTTTAGCAGTTCTTCAGTTTATGGAGTTCAGTTTATGCACTGAAACAAAGAAATATTGCTTTAATGAAAACAGTTTCCATGCAGAATTTATATTTTACTACGCACTTAATTTTTTAATTGTTTTCAATATACAGCTGATCTTTGAATAAGGAAATGTGTGATAAGGACTATATTAAGAGAAAAATACGCTTATAACACACCACAGCATTTCCCTTTTACTGAACTTGGAGGCCATAAAATCTAAATTAAAAGGCTCTATGTTTTCAAGCAATGGCATTTCTTAAGGTCTGATCCTATTATATATCCTATTTTCTGAATGCATGTAGGTACATGCTGTGTGCTAGTCCAAAAATTTGATTTAAAATGAAATAATGCATTTAAAATTGTTGGAGATCATATAATAATAAGGAAAGCTTCAGAAGATTGCATATCTACATATCAACTTTTTACAGTGTTATAAATATCACAGTGTACAGACCATATGTATGGTTTCTTCATGGTGTGCTAAATTGTGTCAGAATATTGCAGAGATAATAAGTGGAAATCACTTAAGTGCATATTTTCCCTTTAATGTACCAGGTTTAGTTGGTTTTTTTAAAAGAGGAAAACACTGGCTTGATCATACCATGTATATAAAAGTTGCTGGAAATTAAGTTTTAATGCAATGAGAAGTTTAGAGTTATTAGAACAATTTTCATTGCAAAGCAGAAAAGGAAGAAAGCAAACTGCATGCATATCTAAACATCGGTAAACAAAGCTGTAAAACTTTAATTGAAAGAAAAGCCATAACATTTGTCAGATGACATTGTTGCCACAGAAAATTTTATTCTTAAATGTCAATTCAAAGCTAGGGTTTTTTTACAATCCTGTCAGATCAGAAAATTAAAATTATTAATATCAACATTTTTCCTAGATCACATTTTGATGAAATGTTTCAGGAATAGAAAACTTCTTAACATGAGAGATTATCACTTTTAGCTAGCAGAGTGAACTCCTTTACTGTGAGCCATAACAAAGCTTTTATGGTCTGTTCCTTCTGCTGTGAAGTTGGTAGCCCAGCAAATGGGATTTCATTCATTATAAGGTGCTTGTAGGTTCAGTCTGGAGTGCTAGCAAATGATCGGAAACCAAACTTGGACTGTGCTTGATTGCAAAAAGAGCCTTGGCATTGGTTAGCTGCTAACTTTGCCAGCTTTATATGTCATCTCTGGAAAATGCATGTTTCAGTTTCAGCAGCGTATTTCAGCATTTGTTGAGGATTCTGTCATGTTCATTGCTGGCTGAGAGGAGGCTACTGGGATTGTTTCTGGGGATTGTTTCTCCACACTCTGACGGCAAAGTTTCTCACAGACTTCCTTGGTATGTAATTTTTGATCTGGAAATACATGCTTGTTGTTGGCAGCAGGCACATCTTCCTCAATTTATTAAAAAGGAATATGTGATTTTATTGTTTTGTCAGGGGCAACTGGTGCCACAGTAGTTTCCCTAAGATAGGGAAACTTCTGAATATAGAGAAGGTCATATAGACATTAAGCTTTGCATAGTCCCAAGCAGTATGTCAGTGAATGACCATTTTGTTGGGAAAACTGTTCTTATTCTGCTTTGTGCTAGAGTGGGTTTGCTGTTTGTTTTGGTGGTTTTGATGTGCTTTGAACCATCTATGTCAAGCATCAGCAGGAATTCTCCTAAGTAATATAAAACTATGTAGCCATTACCACATATATCTCTGGTATATAAATTTACAGATTTTTTTTTAAAGCAGAATATTTCAAGATTATAAAAATAAATGATGAATTGCTTATTGTGATATAGCTGTGCAAAGTTTTCTGCTTTAAATGCAAACAGGTTGGAATTCATACTACTGTAACCATCGACTTCAAAAACATATGGGTATGTAGTTTGCAGAAGCAATTTCAAATGGTAATTGCACGTATTTCAGAGCAAGTGAGAAAAAAGCTTTCCTTTTAACTACGTGTGCTGCTCTAGGCCATTGTGCTGGTTTGGCTGGGGCAGAGGCAATTTCCTTCGTAGTAGCTACACTTTTTACTTATACCAATCCATAGACCCATGCTAACTACTATACCACGAAGAAAATTCACTTTATTCCAGATAAACCAGTACACTAATGCTCTGTAAGCTGTGGAGCAGGTAGCATATAGTGGAATGTGGATACCTATTAATGGCAGGACTTGCTTAAGCTTTCAGGTTTGCTGGGCATACTGCCTTTTCCTGTGAAAATAGATCCAGTTTAGATTAGTCTCCTGCAGATAACTGAATAACAATAGTGATCATTTGGAAGTTCTGTGAACATAAATAGATCAGCTTTATAATACACTTAGCACTCAGCAGTATATGTGCTGAATCAGGGATGTGCTGTTGGCAATAGGAAGCTGGGGCTTCCCCCATCCATGAAACAAAATCTGCCTCTTTTGCATGTGAATGACCATTAATATGCTAATATTTTAATATGCATATCTGTGGCAATAAATTTACCGTATAATATATATATTTTTGGTGCACACTTGGTGGTTCCTGTGGTTGATTCCTGTGTTTCACTTGGGAAAGTGAGATGCTAAGAGAAAGTTATTTGGCTCCAGTGTAATGTATGAAAATCTGCTTCTGGTCTGCTCCTTTCCCAGCACTTCTCATGTTTTTAGCTCTACCTTCTGGAAAATCATTCTAACAGAAGTGTGCTCTTGTTGGTCAGTGTCCTTCCCAGGACCCTGTGGGAAAACTACATCACCCTGTAAAGAGCCACAAAAGAAGGTCCTGTAAGAAGTTTTTTCTGCATGCCGAGAGGCGAGGACAGGCTATGAACTGATGATTGCACTGGCAAGTAGCAAGTGGTCTGTCAAATATGGCTGGAGGGCTCCCATACTGCTCACTTGACCTGTGCATAAGTGGTAAATCCTCTTACTGAGGCTGTAATGCATCTTGGGTTTGTGCAACTGTGCCTACTGCTGGTGTATGTGCTGGTGCTAAGGGTTTCCTGGCCAGAGTTATGATAACCTTGGGTAATGGCCCTTTGTTTTTCAGTTGTTTTGACAGCTGCTGCTTTTGATATGATGGATAACAGAAGGCTTCTTGCTTTTATGATGTTGCAGTGAACCACAGATGGTCAAAAAAAGGTCTGAATAATAATAATGTTTTCATATTTGACCTTCACTTATCCTCATCTCTACTACTGCAAGCTGCTTTTCAGGGATATTTTTGTTTCCATTTACAGCATCTGTGCTTTTCTCTTCACAGGTAATTTGATGTGTGCTGTCAACTCAAAGCTGGCATTTTGGTTTGCCTTACTACTGTCATTTCACATAAAGTATATGTTCTACAGAAATCCCATTTTATAAATTTGATTTCTGCTGTCCCCTTTCTGCAGACATTATGTTCCTTGAATGCTGCAAATAATTTGTAGGTCTTTAAATAACAATCAGCTGTATCAATGAGAAACTACAGTAGCTGCCAATGCATTCTTGGGTTTCTTCATGTACTCAGCGTGGCTGTAGGTGCTTTCTTCACTCAGTTGCAGATGCACAGCTTGTGCACAGCTCATAGGACTGATTTCTGATAAATTTGGGGTGTGAACACCTTCTCTGTAACTGTTGGATATTTCAGCCTCTGCAGTCTTCACATACTTATATTCAGGTAGTCTGAAGTGTCTACATTATCACTGCAAAATCCACAGGGCAAAATCTGAGAAGGAAGCAGAGCCTTGCAGAGGTTCACATTAGCTTCACAAGGATAAATGCAAGCACTAGGACCAAGACAATGAGCAGAAAGTTAAGTAGCAGGTTGAGACCTCTGTTGTTGGCAAGATCCATAATGTGCATCAGTCTGCCCTCTTGTGCCTGCAGCAGACTCTTAATTGTAGCTTAGGCTTGCTCCTTCAGTACTAAGCCATGTAGGTTCACATAAATTGCATTGTGTCCACAGCTCTTTCCCTGGTTTTTAGTTTCTGCCACTTAAGAAAAAAAGTATGCTGTAAAATAGCTTGTTGTTTGGTTTTTTTCTGGAAAAGTATTCTGGATGCTCCTACAAGCCTTTTTTCTCAAATACCTTAAAAATAAAATGAAATAAAATAAAGGTTATCGATAACTTTCATTCCAGTACTGAAGAAATTCTGAAAAACTAATAGTTGGAGGAAGGACTTCAATTTTCTTATACAGTTTGGCACTTCATTGACTTTATTAGTGTGTATGGTACTTCTCAGGCCCATTGAATTTTCAAAAGAATGAATGTTCTCAAGACTTGGTCTCTTGCAGCAACAGACTGTTGAAAATTTACTTCTAAAATACCTCTATGGTTGAAACACCCCTCTGCCCCCAGCTTTCTTATCTGAGCAAAATGTCTGTCTGTTAATAGAAGCATTTCCTACCCTTCTAGGGTTTGGCATCATGCACTGCAGTCGTGTTTAGCTGGCAATGTGCTTTGTAAGGTCCACTGCAGTCTTGCAAATGCTTTACCAAGAATCTGGATTGAGCTGGCAGAGGATGTGTCCTTAGTGCTTTTAATAGCACATATGCAATTACTTATTTTAAGATAGCATTAATAACTTAATAATTGGGGTTTATTTATATAAATATATATACATAAGTGAAAGGAACATATAAACCCACTCAACCCCAGTACTGTCAACAGTTGCCAAAACTTGCTTTTAATAATCAGCTACATTTTTAGGGAAGATCACAAGAGGGCAGTGTTTTATAGTTTTACATTTTATACAAAGGTGTAACTTCTGGCATAATTTTGCCTTAAAAAAAAGCTCATAAAGAAATCAGTTAGAATTACTACAGTAAATATAGGGCCTGTATTAATTAATTTAAATTATCAGGGTTCTTATTGAGGGTAGCATCAGTTTTTAGAAGAATCCTTATAAATATGTTCTGGGTTTTGGTTTGTTTTTTTCTTCTTTTTTCCCCCACTTTTAATCACGGAGGTCAAAGCTAAAAGGATTACATTTGTTGTTAAATAAGACATCTCTGGATCTTGCAGGATTTCACCAAAAAAATTTCCAATTGTATTCTCCTAGGCACTGTTCATTAATAGCCATACAAATACAGATATCTGGTCTGTAATCAATAGTGTATTTATATGCTTCCAAATATAAATGGGAACGAACACTCTCTAAATGAATGTGTTCTATTACTCTGCCCTAATTTTGGCAGAGAGAATATAGTTAAAGTATGCTTCAGCATACATTAAAAAATGTGTGCATTTTTTATGATTATTGTTCTGTGTGTCTCCCAGAATGGATAAGGTTGGAGGGGTTTTCCATCTTCCTTCTCAAGCAGGGTCATCCTAGAGCACATGGCACAGGATTGCCTCCAGTTGGTGTCTGAACATCTCCCATGAGGGAGACTCCACAGCCTCTCTGGGCAACCTGTTCCAGTGCACAGTCACCTGCACAGTAAAGAAGTTCTTCCTCACATCCACATGGGACTTCCTGTGCATCAGTTTCTGCCCATTGCCTCTTGTCCTGTTGCTTGGCACCACCCAGCAGAGCCTGGCTCCATCCTCTTGGCACCACTTTCAGACAGACATTGATAAGGTCCCCTTTTTCAGTCACTTCTTCTGGAGGCTGAGCAGGCCCAGCTCCCTCAGACTTTCCTCTTAACAGAAGTACACCAGTGCCTTAATGATCTTTGTCATCCTCTGCTGTACCTGCTACAGGAGCTCCGTGTCTCCCTTGTACTGAGGAGCCCAGAACTGGACACAGGACTCCAGCCTCACTAGGGTGGAGTAGAGGGGCAGCATCATCTCCCTTGACCTGCTGGGAATGCTCTTCCTGAGGCATCCCAGGATACCACTGGCCTAGTTACAGCATTGGCCATTGGTGTAGTTGTAGCAAAACTTACGTAAAAATTTTTTTGTGGGGGGGGGGGGGGGGGGGGGTGGCAAACATTTTGTGCATGTCTTGTGAATAATTTTGTTTAAGGCTGTTTTACTCTTGTCTGTCCAATGAGTGGTTCAGGCCTGTCAGGAAGGGAAGTTGTTGCTAAATTGATGTAGAACAGTTATTAAAGAAATGCAAGTATCTGCTGCATTCTAAAACACCTTCTGACTAGTCTTGGTCAGAGCAAAGTTTCAGTTTTTAAATGGGTCATGTTTTCACATAGAGAATAATATCAGTTATTCAATTATTAAATCAACTGTTATGTCATTGTTTTGCTGAGGAGCTGGCTGAGAAAACACCTCTTTAAAACCAGCATATTATAGTTCCTCAGCTCCTTCCCAGTATAAAGTTGTCATGGAAATTGGTAATTTTTTTTTTTGGAGGAAGAGTAATACCAGATTGTTGCCTGTTTATCTGTCTTTATTCACTACTAGTGTATAAAATGACCTTAGGAAAAAGATTTAGGCTTGGGTGGAGTGGAGCAGAGAAGTAAAACCTTAATCCAAGCTATGTGCTGTATGTGTTTGCAATTTTTATTATGACTCATAGAAGTGGTAAACTTTTTGATTACATTTCCAGAAAATTAATTAGGAATAGTTACAAGCATTAGCTACTGAGTGGGAATCAGGTATATGTGAGTGACCTGGACATTGCAAAATAGTCAAGATTACTCTTGAAAACCAAAACAGAATAAGTAGAGATTTAGAGAATTAGAAAGCTGTGTGATGACTAGCTTCTTTTCACATAACTTTAATAAGTAATAGAATGAATGCTTCTTTCTAAACAATTGGATATATTTTATGCATTAATATTTTTCAAGCAGTCCTTTTATTAAATAAAAATACTGTAGATATTATTTTTAAAGCTTGTATAAGTCTACAAAGAAGATTGTATTATGTACAAAAGGGTTTTTTTTAAATTTCTGGGTTCAGTTGACAGTGATATAGAGGATAGTAACAGATTTTTTGATCAACAGAAGCCTAAGACACAAATGAACCATACAGTATATGCAATATTTCTGCATTGCTGTAAAATAGCAGTAAAGCTTTCAGTTTATTGATAACTTGGTTTTGTTCCTGTTTGGTTATTGTTTTAAAATAAGTTATGGGTTTTCAGGTACATAAGAGGAAGCTGGAGGGTTTGTTTTTATTGGGCTACATTTTTTAGCAATGCCTTACTCTGACTTCTTTATATTATTGGCTTGTGAAATCTGTAACCTAAACAGGTCCTCAGAATGTAGTGCTGATGCTTTACTCTTAACACTTCTTTCTTCAGCAAGTTTTCAGTGCTGTAAAACTGTGGTCTATTCCCAGTTGAAGTCTCTTGAAACACATCCAAAGCAAACTAAAGCTAGAAACTCTATCCATCACAAAAATACAGATTTGAAAGGAGAAGAAAAGTAAAGAAGGATTGAAAGGAAAAATAGGCTTGCTGAAATCTCATGTGTTTGTGAGAGAGGTCAGAATGCATGAAATGGAAATTGAGATTTACACTGACAGTTCAAATCAGTAATGCTCATATACTGTCTTGCAAGTGTGGGGGTGTGTTGCCAGTCTCACCAGTGCTTGCCCTAATCCTCATACAAGTAGCTATCTTAATTTCCTCTAGTGGGTAACCTTAATTCAGAGTCTGGTTTCAGCGTACCTAGTCACCAGATAGGAAATTCACCACTGGATTTGCTTGCATTCCATTGAATACAGAGTTTTTTCAAAGATTTCTTCCCTTCCTGCTCAGCTGTTCATTGTCAGCTTCTACTCATGAAATATTAAGTCTTAAAGGCAGAATACAAGATAAACTTGTTTTGGTTTTCTGTATTCATCAGTAAGAATATTTACATAGAATGGAATATAAGAATATCTCTTTAAAAAATGGATGTCTGTTTGACTTCTGTCTATTGATTCTTGAGCTATCTTTAAATTTGAAAAGTGTATCAAATTTCTAGGAATTTTGCTTAATATCAACAACATGTAATAGGGTTAGTAGGGTTGGAAGTCCTCTTGTTACTTACGATTTCTGGAGCAGAAGTGTTACATTTTAAGTCTATTATAGCCTGTGGTTTACATGTTGAAAAGATATTTCTGCAGTGCTTTCCCGTCCTGTGCATAATTGTTTACAATGAACTTTTTTATCTGTCATTTATTTTAGGAAAGTACTTGCATGTTCTCTAACAGGAATTGCAACTGAAGATAGGGATGTTACTTATATATGTATGGTGCACTTCAGTCACAACAGTAATGGTGATCAAGACTTTTCTCTTTGCCACATCAGGTGTAAGCCACCTCATGTGACATTGACAAGTTCGAAGTTTTTTGTAGTTTTAAACGAAGGAAATTATAACATAAATTAGAGCAGGCCTTAATTAAGTTGTCTAAAGGCAAACATTAAGAACTCTGAGAATTTGAGTTGTGCTAGTTGTCGTGTCAGTCAAATGACTATGGAAAACAAAATTTTGTTATTTCAGTTATGGTAGTGGCAGTCTTTTTCTGCAAAACATAATGAAAAATCTTTCCAGATGTGATGTGTATAAGATCCCTTAAATAGGGAGAAAAACATATGAACTAGTTTTTCCTTTTTGAGTTAGAAGAGATTTTTGGTTCATTCTCATTCCTTTGAAAAACACTAAAGCGATTTGAATGCTTTGAATTGATAATTCACAGAATTCACAGAGGTGCAGCCCTTGAACTAAGATGCAGCACCTTCAACTAAGCAGAGCTTAGTTGAATTTTTTTCCCAGGATGTGTTGAGGGCTGTGTACCTGTAAGCTGTTCTTTGGGTGGACATGGTCCAAATTTGGAACCATTCCAAGGGCTTGAAGATTTTCAGAGAAACCTAAAAACACTTAGGCCCCCAGAAAGTGATGGTGGTGTTTATACGACTAAAACTTTGAATTTACCAGCTGCTGGCAGTTACTGATCAGAGCAGATAATCTGATTTACTGATACTTTACTCCACGTAGTAAAGACGTATCTTGATTCAGACGGACAAATTGAGTCATGCACGACTTGGTAACTACAGGCTCTAAACACTGTTCTGCACAGAAAATGTGTTTTTAATACATGTAGTGGGCAGTAAGATAACAGAGCGCTGGTTGGCACACTCTCTAGTCCAAGTGCTAGCCCCTGTCACATGAGGATCCTTGCACTGGGAGCTGCATGTGTAGGTCTCTCTTCCCCCTGGAGTGACTTTCCTAGAGAACAGGGCAGAGGAGTGCTGGAACTTCAGAGAAGCATCACAATGATACAGATCAGCAAGAGGCAAATTAGAATCAGGCAGAAATTCACAAAGAGCTCTTGGAGCCTTTGGCGTGCTTGTGGGTTGACCTCAATAGTTGAGGCTCTCCTCAGAGCGGAGCGGGTCATGTGTTGGACCTTCTCCATGGCAACAAGAAAGCAGAGGGCACAAATCAGAGGTTTTAGGAGTGCAGGAAAGAAGAGCAGTGGTCAGGAACAGTGCAAAGTGCCCAATATCTTCTCTTTGTTTTAGACAGCCTTTGTGGAGCTGGAAAGCAGGAAAGCAGAGAATTAGAAGTGCAGAAGTGTTTTTGAGTGTAAATAGAGATTGTAAAAGCAATCTGTTTGTTTCAGACTTTTTAGAGCTTTAAAACAGTGTTTTTTAGGTTAAAACAGGATTTAAAATTTTTGGAGTTTAATTAAGTTTAGATTTGTGCTTTATTATGCTTCCCCTCCTGGAGTCTACTGAGCACCTGCTTCTTAGCAGTGTTGAGTAAGTGTACTATGGAACTTGTGGATATCTGGGTTTTGCCCAGATTATTGCTTTAGATCCTAAGCTCTCTATCTCACATAGTCTCTGAAAAGGCTGTGGCTGATTGCCTTTCCACACACACCTCTCTGCTTTATTTGTTCAAGCACTTGTGAAGGCTTGATGATAAGAGTAGGGTCACAGACCTTTCAGCCAGGAGATCTGGATAGTCCTGCTGGCTGGTACTGACAGGGCAGATAATCTGATTTACCAGTACCTTTTGCTGGAAGAGAGGAAAAAAATTCTTGTTGAATTATTTCCATTCCAAGAAAAAGTTCTTTATGGTGAGCAATTAAAACCTAATGCATCACTGCTGTAGGGAATTTTAGTAGCATAGTTCCCAACAGACAAGACAGAGTAAGGACTAAACCTTTTTTTATGCATGTAGGACAGACAGTGTGTTACAGACGTGGGTGCAAAGGCAGAGGACTGCTGTGAGGAACTTTGTCTTTTGAGTGTTACATTTAAAGTGTATTTTTCCTCCCATTTAGTGGCAGATGGAAGGAGAGGGTATCAGTTGTTTTAAACCTCCAAATAAGTAGTTGTAATGTAAAACCGTCCTGTACAAACCTTCCATGGCAAGAAGCTGGCTTTGGTATATGCTTGTTTAGCTCATGGTGAGTTGGATTCTGAATGTAGGTGCTGTCACAATGTGAAAACTTGGTTTTTAAAATAATGATGATAATGATGATCTGTTAAACTTTGTTCCTAAAGCTGCACTTAGCCCTAAACATTTTAATGAATTTATATTGTGTTCATATATTTCACAAAAGGCCTCTCCTCGTCACCACTTCATTTTTTTTTTGTCCTGGAAATAAGTGAAATTATATATGCCACATGGAGGAAAACAATTGCTTAGATGTCTGCTGCCCAAATTACATCTGATCCTGACTGAATCAGAGCTATTTGCCCATGAATTTGTCTTTATATGTGGCTAAAATGGAAAAACCTTAAAAGGAAACGAAAGGTCTTTCAGACTCTTTTTTTAATCCCTCCATGTTGGGCTGTAGAGTCAAATGTTACTGTCTGAACAGAATGCATGTGTTTTCAGTTGGTGTTTGAGAGACTTTCAAAAGCAATCAGATTGCACATGGTTATTTTAATACCCTTACATATCCTTAGAGGATTCCATGTGATGACATCTTCTTCTCAAACTGAACTTCAGATTTTGTTACGATTTTTTGAGCTTTAGTTGATCTTAACTTTATTGCGAAAAAAACATACACCAGAACATACTCTTGTAGTGACTACAATTTTTCATCTTTGTTTGAATTTTGCTGTACCTGTTTTCATCTCTTTAAGCAGTTAAAATGCTTGCCAAGTGTATTCTACCTAGCTCTTTGCTAGTCACGGTCTGTCTCAAGTGCAGAAAAAGCAAGACATGTACAGGAATTCTAAAGTCTGTTAGCTGAATGTACATTCATTCTCCCAGCCCAGTACAGGCTGGAGTGCATTAGATTGTTTATCTTCTTGCAGACAAGTCCCAGCAGATGAACCACAAATGGATTTACATGGATAGAGAGGAGTTTGTGTCACCAGCTTCTGTGACAGACACTGCCCAGAGAACAGCATTTCCTGTGGATGACTTCATAATGGCATTTTGTCATTTTTTCAGTGTCAGATGTGTGCAATTCTTGGTCTTTGTGCTGTGTGTGACTTGCTGCAGCAACATTTATCTTCATTTATCTTTTCTAATTGTGGTTTTTCTTTTCTTTGGGGCTCACAAAACATCCTCAATGTGTACCTGTGTACATGCAGAATAAATGTACATTCTGTTTCATTAGGAACTAATACAACCCTACTGCATTAGCTGTAACTGCACTCATGCTGGCACCTGCACTGCAGTATTGCTGCATATGTTTCACTTGCATGACTCAAGGGGCAAGGCCCTGAGGCTCTGAAGTGCTTCCATAAAAAGCAGTATTATCTGGTTGGGCATCACAGATGCAAGGCCAAAATAGATATTTGGACATACATAACCAGAAGAGGATACAAAAGGATCTTTAGAAGTGGAAGGTAGCTTATGTTAAAATCTCTATACATCATACAACTAGAAGACATTGTAGAGAAGGGATGAGGAGAGGACAAAATAGATTGAGTTTCCTGATTTAATAGTTGATGTGGTTTTGGAAGCTTTTGAAACATCTATGTGTTGTTTAACCTCCTGCTCCTGTCTGTGGGGTAAATTTTCTTGTAAGCAAAGGAAGCCAATTCTGTGTTTGTATTTCAATGAGTTTGTCTTTACAAGTGTTAGAGTTCAACTAATAAACACATACCTTGCTTGTTAATCCTCCATGGTGCTGTCACCTACCTAAAGTGTGCAGAAAGAGAAACAGATTCAGTAACACAGCTGCATACGGGCTATCAAGGTCAAAATGGACAACTTGGAAAATAATTACACAGAAACAAACATTGGTCATTGTCACAAATAGTAGGTGCTCTCTGCTGTTCAGTCCGTGTTTTAGGCCAATATAAAGAAGAATTGTGCATGCACACACCACTTCTTGAACAAAAGTGCAGCAAAAGAACAAATTATATTAGATATTTTTTAGAAGTCACAAAGTGTGACTCGTGTGACAAGACTGAGCATCACACAAGAGGAGCAGTTGGCTGCATTGCTGTGCAGCTTTGTTTTATTGGTGCTGTTAATGGATGTGCAAGACTTGTCTTAGGCACAGAGTGAATCTGCAGGAAGACATCTGGTGGCTGACCTTGTATGTTACTATGTAGGGAATCCCCTATACCCCATACTTCAGAATGAGTCACTGATCACAATTATTGCTTCCCACTTCACTGACATGTGACTGTTACCCTGATTTGTATTAGGTTATTTTTATCTTTGTTCCTGGGTGCCCTTCACAATGAGAGGGGGTATGTGACCAAAATGAAAACTGTGGGCCGTGCTCATTCCTGGTACAACTGCATTGACACCTTTGAAGTCACACGGGATAAATTTGGCTCCCTTGGAAATGCCACAGCCTGTTTCCTGTCATATGTTCACTAAATGCAGCAGTGATATCAGTGGAATAGAAAAAGTTTGACTTACTTGAATTCTTGCAGATCCACATGACCAAGTGAAGCCCTAAGGGGCTGTTAAGGTTATGTTGCATAAGTCTATTGCATAGATTTTTACAATGAGATGTCCCAAAACCCTAGTAATTCACTTCTGTCCATTAAAAAAAAAGTCTTACTAACAATGAACATTGTGATAGAAAAAGTACTATAAAGTTCTGTTGATTGGAGATTTAGGCACTGACTTGTGGCATATAATATCATTTTTCAGTCATAGGGAGACAACATTTCCTTGGAATGAGGGAAAGAAGCAACAATTCAGCTTGTAGTTTGAGAAGTGCTGGTAATAGGAAAAACAAACTCATCTTTCTCTTTACCTTTTGTTTGTTTTGTACTGATGTGTCATGTGTTTTTCAGAGAGCATAGGGGAAGACTCAAACTTCAGATTATATTTTTCCCTCCCTTACAAATTCATTGTTTCTACAATCTTCCTTCTGAGTAACTTTGATGTTTTTGGTGTTCTAAGACACAAGACCAAGATTAAGAGCCTCTAATTGTATTTCAAGTCCATGAGAATGTGAACGGTGTAAGTGACAAGAAATTACACTGATGAATAGATGAACATGCCAGTCATTTTGGGTTTTAAACTTTATCTTCATATCTTGTGGATAACGGGGACTTGTATGTGTGATGGTCCATTAGAGCAGCCTGTGAGCCAGTGCTTTGGGCTAGCTTTTAAGTTGGTTAAATTCCCTGCAGCTGCTGCAGGACCATGCAGTGGGATCTTGGGCAGATTCTTCAGTTTCCGTACGCATGGGTTCCCCTCATCAAAATAAGACATAAAATGACTGTATACCAGTTCCAGTCTGTTGATGTGATCTGCCTTTTACATAGTAAATTTCTTTTAGAAAATGAACTCCATCCTCTGCTGCGTTCAGTGATTACCTAACAAGTTTTTTCATGTTGAGTTTTAGCTGTGGTGGTCCATAAAGTCCTTTTAATAGGAAATAGTCTAAATGCAATTTGAATTAAATAAAAAAAAATTACATGTGTCTAGCATGTATAAAAGGTAGTAGTGGACAGGGGTGTTCCAAGTTTTGTTTTTAACCTTCTAACATGGCAGGAAACAATGTTATGGCATTGATTGAGAAGGATATAATAGATAAATTCAACTTGTGAGAAGTTACTCGCTACCAGGAAGGTCCTGTTTAGCCTTTTTTCAATGTCCAGAAAGCAAAAGCAATCTTCAGTTTTAAAGTGTCTTGTAGTTTTAGGGAACAGAGCTTTACTTCCCTGTGGGATTTTTTTTATTTCTCTAGCTGGGGTACTTTTCTATTCCTATATCAAATTATTCTTAAAGCAAACAAAAAGTTGCTGTTGTAGTTCTGTACATGTATCCTATACATTTTTGTTCGCTGATGGTCTGAAAAAGCAGTGAAAATCACCCTTATACCACCAGTTACAAACTGATGATTTTAGTGAGTTTCCTGTTATATGGAGGAACTAATTTACTCAGAGGATGAGAAATAAATGCAGCTTTTAAAAATAAATATGTGGTAATACATGAATATGAATCTCTATTAAATAACAATTACATTGTTGTCTTGACAAATGAGTAGCAAAAACAAAAGGCAGAAAATTGCCTGCTGTAAATTAAATGCCTAATTTCACATTGATTTGTAACACTTATCACCTGTCCTGTAGCACATGCCTCTGTCATGACTGTAGGTTGTTTCTCAGGGTTTGGATGTCTGTGACATGGGATGTTACAAGTGTGAAATTTTTAAATTTAATTTAACAGCTGAGCCACTCTCTCATCTACATTAAATTGCTGAACTCTAACTGGATAAAATTGAGATGATGGGGCAGCTAAACCCTGCTGTAGCTGTGGGATGCATTCCAGCTTCCAGTGGAGAGCTGCCTACAGCATTTAAGTGTCTGTGTATGTTCAGTCTATACCTGTGTTTTTAAAGGTCTGCATATGCAATATTTGTGGTAGAAGAGAAAGATTCTCTGGGTGCTAGAATAAACTTTTAACTCCTCTCTTCACTTGAAAATACATTTTATGTATATTTTGAGCCTTGAAAAAAATCTGTCTCGGAATCTTCTTGCTCTTTGTAGGCACTGGGCGGTCTGAAGTGCTGCTTCTGCCTACTGAAAACAGCTTCTAGAGAACTCTGTACCAGATTGTTTGCCTTAGAAGTAGCAGCATGTCCAGATATTTCTCTCACTTGAATATTCAAAACTGGCACAAGGCTGCCAAGCACAAAACCAAACACCTGGATGTATCTTTGCCTGATGCCTGCCAGCCACTAATAGGAAAAGGAATTAGGTGTATCGGTTCACTAACAGGGAAAACACACCTCACAAAATTACAAGTCTATATTAGGTTTGTCTCTTCTATAACCATATGTAGACATAAGTAGTAAGGTGTCAGTTGATGAAAGGGGGGAACAAGATTGTAAGGAGCATAAGTACGTTAGAGACATCCATATTCAAGAATTGTATTTATTTTTAAAATATTTGTATATGTAAATATTGAATGTTCTCTATGTGGCATGTTTCTCTGAGATGCATGTTATTTCAGTGACTTTAAAGCTGGGATTGTATTTCATTGTACAACATGTCTGTACTTCCCTTAGAAATGAATGGGTTCTTTTCTGCATTTGAAATTCAGTTCATGTTACAAATCCTAACTGAATTATTTCTCAGTTATTAGAAGCAATCTAGGACAAATGTGTTAGTTACAATGAACAACAGGAGAAAATAACATTTTAATGGATGTCAAAGCAAAAACACTACATGGATTCTGTAGCTTGAACTGCACTTAGAGTAACATGGTATAATTTCAGTTCTAGGAGTGCTATAAATCACTTAAATTTTTAAATTAAGGGTAATTTTTCATCATACAGCAAAAAGAGATTTGCTCTCTCAATGTGTTAGATCAGAAAAATGTTTTACAGAGTTAATGGTGAAAGAGTTCTTTACCCTTGCTGGTCTTTGAATAGGCAGCTTTAGGAAAAAGAATGTCTCTACAAAACATTAAGAGAATTATTCTCTTTGTAGATTTTGCATTAAAAACCAAGACCAACAGACAAAAGAAAAGAAAAAATACAAGCAAAAGGTATTAAATTTAAAAGGAAAGACAAAGGTGTGAGAAACATGATGAAACCTTCTCACCTTCTTGTGCAATACCACCTGTATAAATCATCTACCCAAGGACAGCTGGTGTCCTCTGAACATATATGAAATTATGTTGCCTTTACTGTTGCTGAAAGGCTCCCCGCGCAGCAGTATATCTTTGACTCAAAGCTATAATGCCTGTATTGCCATAGTTTTGATAAATAGTTAAAACCAGCTGCTAATTTGAGTAGAGAAGTTTTTTTATAGAAAAGTACAGCTACAGTGTGCCTTCCTGCAAGATTTAAAAGATTACACAGAAGAGAGGTTCCTTACCCCTGGTGTGACTTAGTGAAGCACAGAGGAGCTTGCTCCGGGCTGTGGGACGTGCCTGTAGATCTCCAGCAACTTTTCTGAGTCTGTGACCAAGTTGTGGAAACAACTGAAGTAGGCTGAGGGGAAAAAATAACAAAAGTTTCAGAGGCAGGACTCACAGTGTCACTCAGCAGCTCACAAGTTGATTGGTCCCATTTGCTTTCTGACACAGGCAGTGGCTCCTCTAAACTTGTTCCCAGCAGTAATGTATTAAACATGGGCAGCACCTTTCCTTTTGTGAAAGGAACTGTGTGCCAGGGAGACCACCTGCTCAATCACAGGATGAGGGAATCTGCTTCAGTGGGGTAGCAAAGGGAGATGCTCCCTGACATCCTGCCTTTTTTTAAACGGGAACTTAAATGGGAACTTACTCAGGGAGCTGCTTTGGATGTGTTAGTTTTGCTACAGCAATGTTTCTTCTTTATAGAAAAACCTAAATAGTGAGGGCTGGCACATTTCTTGTGGGAGCTTGACTTGGAACGCTTTTATTCTGTCCAAGGTATTTTTTAAACTACACTTTCAGTATATATGGTTTTGATAATTCTGTTGCATACCTGGTATTCAGTTTATAGTGTATGATGAATGATTCCCAAGATAATCTTTCTTCTCACAGTGCTTAAACTGAAATAACTTTTCTGTATTTAAAGTCTCTTCCAAACACTAATGGGTGGGTTAGAGGATTTTTTTTTCTAAATTTGACATATGTAAGTTCATCTCTGAAATTTATCATTACCATATATTTTGAAGTATTTATATTTCCTTTAAAACACACTTCCACATTTTTTCCCTTCCATTTTCTGTGGCTAGAAACTTTTTAAGTGAATTTTTTGAGAACCCTTTCTCTTGTTTGGATAGGAGTAGCAGCTTGATTCTACTTACAGGTTATCTTACATATACTTTCCTGTGTTGAGAAGTGACAACATAGTGCATACACAGAGCAGTTTTTGTGCATTGGGGAAGTGAAGGATTTACTGGATGCAAAAGGATTAAGCTGTCAAGTGAGAGCATCTAGCATCAGGCTTTCTGTGTGGATACCACTGACAGCATCTGCCTTTTCCTGATTTGGAAATTGCAGGCAAAAATACAGAAGCTCAGCCAAACTCTGAACACTTACAGATTCAGTTTTGACAATAATTGTTTAGCATAGATGAGTGCTTGGGTTTAAGCAGGAGCCCAGACAGGATGGATTTTTTGGTTTAGTTTGAGTTTTTTGTTCCCTGGAAGCCCTGCTGTGGTACATCGTTCAAACCAGAGACAGAAGGGCTTTCGGGATGATGTACAACCCTGTCTCAAATTGAGCCCTGTTTTTATTTTTGTAAATATGGTTTAACTCTTCTGCAAATTGGTTATATCACAGTTGAAGTTAACAACTTGGTTTTAGTATCATAAATCTGCCTGCTTTCAGTTGTCCTTTAGTATCAAACCCAGGAAGTCTGGGGTCACATATTTCAGTTGAAAGTTAATTGAATATCTTCACAGTGAGGAGTGATGATTCTTTACTGGTGCAAAGTGTGTCATAATTTACTTATAATGGCATTATTCATGTTATAAATCTCTCACAGTCAAGCAAACTGTATTTGGCTTTTTTTATGAGGGAAGTTTCATGTTTTTATTGTATGCTGTCATCCAAGAAAAGTGGATTGTCATTGTCATCCAAGAAAAGCATTGGATCATTTGCTTTTTTTATGAAACTTGTACTATTGAAATTCACCCTCTATATTTTGTTATGAAGTCCAATCCCAGCACTGCAACAGCTGCAGTACCATTTTTTTTAGCAAATCGATGAAAAGTTGTCATGTTATTTAGTTACACTACCCCAAATTCTTGACTCTTTTTGTTAATGAATTGGAGCTTTTTAGAAATGAGATGTCTTAAGAGAATTTGGTTTTGTTTGTGAGCTGCTGACACAGTCATAGCTTGGTCTCTATTTTAAAGAGTGATACTCAAATGTACAAATTAAGGCACTGAAAAAATGCTAGGATTTCATAAGAAATATAATGCACATCTTCTCTAAATGTCAACTCTGATAAGAATCTTAAGATGGAAAAGGTATTTGCTAAATAACAATAACATGTACAAGTTCAGACCACATGAGTGTTGTAGATCTTGTATTAATGTTGTGTCTTTAAAAACAAGCTTGTTTAGGAACATTCTCTTGAGAACATTCTTCTAGTTCAGGTTAGTTATATTCCCTCATGTAACTCATGGAGATTTTGGTAGGGTTCTGAGGCAGATGCCAAAGTACTGCCTTTGGAACACGTCAAGTCTGACAAGTACAGACACGATGTATGAGCACATCATTGTACTGTTTTCATTCAGTCCCGGGTGAGCAGGTCCAGACACCCGTGGATGTGAGAAAGGAAAAGCTTTAAAAAAGCTGTGTTGAAGGTTTTGGTCTGCTGCATTTTGTTCTGAGGAACAAAAATGTGCAGCTGTTGCCTGCTTGACCTTAAATGGAGATGATCTGGGCTTTCTCCAGGGGGATTAGGAATCTACCACTAGAACATGTTTCTTCTCAGAAGTTATTTAGAGATATGCTTGATGTTTGGGATCATGTCTAAAAAGAGACGTCTTGTACTTCAGCATACGAGCTCCTTTATTGAAATAATAATTGTAGGACTTCTATTCACATTGGTAATAATTTCCTGGATTATTTTAGCCTTTCTTGTGCTAGTTTTCAAAATTCCAGCTGTAGACACTGGCTACCTGTATAATCTGTAAAGAGTATGAGGTGTCACTGTCTGGCCCGCTGATAATCATGACTCTGTATAGAAATGGACTACGACCCAAGTCCAATTATTTATAATATACAGATAAGGAAATTCAGCAGCACGTCTGAATACTCCAGTTAGTGAGTTTTTTCATGCTGTTGCTGCAGTTTTCTCTCACACTGCAAAAGTGCCTCTGTGATCTCACATGGCAGAAGGTCTTGTGTTGGCACATTTGGTTTAACAGAAACAAAAAATACACAGAATGGAGAAGTGAATGCTCCCACAAATGTGCTTTAATTTGTGTGTATGTGGGACAGAGTAGCAGAGTTTGGTATTGAAGCTGAACTCTAAAATGAGATCTTTCCTTTTTGTAACCAGTAGTTTTCTGGCCTGATTCTGTGATGGATAATTGCTTGTAGCCATCCAGGTATTAGCAGATGTGGCTTACATGACCCTTCTTACCGTTCTCTAAAGAGAAAGGAGCCAGCTAATGTATCCTTCCGTTACATTTGTGCCACGAGCCTAATACACCCTAAAGCGAAACATGAGTTTCTCCCTCCTTCAAAAGTACAGAAAAATCAGTATTTTCTGTGCTGATGTGAATAGCATTCCGGAATCACACCAGATAGGGTGACAGCCTAATCAATTTTAAATGCATTTAAGGTTTTTTACTTCAGTTTGATAGACTTACGACCCATTTATTTGCTTATATGTTTTACCTGATGCCTCCTTTAATGACTATCTGACTTCAGTGAATCTCACTCACATCTGTAGTCTCAATATCTATCTTCTGGATTTATATGGAGGAAGTTGCCTTTCTAAGGCTGCAGATGTTCCTGCTTTTGTGTAGCGAGACTTACGGTCTTTGTTAGTGTTATAGGAAACAGCTCTGCTGAGAAATCTAGGCTTTGCAGCATGTTACTTTCCTCTGGGACAAGACGTATTTACTTTTCCTAACCATTGGACCGACATTAAATTAGTTTGAGCTTCACATTTTTTTATTCTTTACAGACAAGATGAAATTACTTTTTGAGGCAACAGCTTGTAAAGCATACTACTGCAAAGTGATTTTAAAAAAAGTACAAAATAAATTAATAGAAAATTTGGTCGAAAATACTTCTCTTTTTGGGAATGGTGAATGCTCTGGTAGTACTAGTCATCTGATTTGTTACTGACCAAAGACATCTTTTTAAGGTCATCTTGAATGTTTTCGTTTCAACTGCTGTTACTGGCACAAACCTTAAACTACTAAAGTAGATCGCAGAAGTGTGTCCCGCCTGTTTATTGTCTTTGGTGCTTTGACCCAGTGTTAGAAGAGAAGGGAAACAAGAAGTTTTGCCTGGCTCTTGCTCTGAAAATTGGCTGTGTCCTACCTCTTCCCAAAACCTATTAGGGGGAAGCACTTATTTCATGTGGAACAATACAATTAGCATAGACTTGACCTGTGTAGGTGGTTTATTTTGCAACAAAATATTGGCAGCACAAAAAGCTGTGTTCTTGTAAATACTTGGTGGCTTTCACAGCAATGAAGTTTACCTTTTTACCAGGTTAATGAAGGTCAAATGATTTACCTTAGCAATTATCTTCAGTGATGCCAAGTGTCTTTAAAATAGCAACATGAGATAGGATAGGAAATTCAATGGTCTTCATTACAGGGAAGGTTCTTTATTTCTATGGAATGCCTGGGAAAGCTGTATTTTAGTGCTTACTGGTGTCCTCAATTGATTAAGCTGAACAATGTGCTTTAGGTGGTGTGCCGAGATCCTTATACCTAAGAAACTGTGTTGAGTGTCTTTCAGATAAACTGTTCTGGGAAGCACAGAGATTAGTTGTGTTATTTGACATGTTGTGAGTGATAGATGAACAGCGGGACAAAGGCACATGAAGGAGAGATAAAGTTGGAAGACCACGTTTCAGTTGCCAAGTGGTGGTGCTGGATTATCTCCACTTGAAAGTGTAACTGCAGAATTGAGGAGAAATGATCAGGCTTTAGCTTTTGCTGCTACCTATCTTCAGCTGAACATTGTCCTTACAGAAATGCATAAAAATTGCCCAAATGATGAATGTTTTGGCATCATTTAGAAGTTGAAAGATCCTCTTGTGCAGATTATTGTAGTGATCACCCTTAGGTAGTGTGGAGGGGTAGCAGATAGACCTGTGGCCTCAATGAGGATCTCCCGTTACCATATCCATGGCAGGGATGGCATAAATCAGGCTTTTAAAGAGTTTTCAGGCTAATTTTCACGTGGCCCTGCTTTGAGAAGTGGGAGCCAGCAACACATTTCTTTCTCTTGCTTGGTGTTACAGAATCGTGTGTCTTTTCTTCACTTCTTCTGTCCATTGCTCTGAAGTTTGAGGCTTTTCTTCCCCTTCCCTCTATTGAGTGACTGTAAATAAGACTAATTCCTATGATGAGTGTCAGCTATCTATTGCTTTGTACCTTTGTTTCATGCAATTCATAGCTAAAATATGGGGAAAAGCATTCTGCAAAAAAACACCCCAAAAAAATAGGATCTTGAATTTCATTACCTGAGAATTTGAGGTACAAAACTTTATATTTTTCTTTATTCTGTTGCAGAATGTGCCAGATAAAAACATGACTCTACTCCTTGGTTCAGACCAGCTCTGAGTAGCAAGAAGAGATTTCCTGGTCTTGACAATATTTTCTGATTATATATTCTGTTTCAGGCAGCTGCTTGCTCATGGAAGTTCTGTTTTCAGTCACTGGAGCATGGAAGCTTTGTCAAGTGTAGTGTCACAGATTGTTTTGTCTGTAGCTTCCTTACCACTGAGGTGATGTGGAGAGCTTTTTTTCCTGCTTTTATGACTCCATTCTTATAGAAGAAACTATTTGCTTTTTTGTGGCCTTTATTGAAAATTAATTGGTTCTATGGTTTTGAAATACAGTCCTCTGTATCATTTATGTGAGTACTTAATGTAGCATTATTATTGCCATCTCTGTCAATTAGAAAATGAAAAAAAAGGTAGTTTGTTCTGAAATATGAATTTTCCCACCTTCTAAATGAGCCTCCTTCAATCAACACATATTTATTTTTCTTTAGGAAGAGATAGTCTCATTTGTGTCTGTTAAAACCAGTATTTTGCTTACAAAATGGTTTCCACATTAGAGAATCTGCTATGTTTTGGTGCTCTTTGAAGAGACCAATTGTCTTTGTTCTTGTTTTAGTTTCCTCTCTGTAGAATGAGAATAAGTCTAGTTTCTTTTTAAGAAACTTGGAGACCTACAAGTGACAAGTACTAATTGCTGATGGTGAAAGTGGTATTTATTTTTTAGTGTGAACTTCTACCTTTTCTGCCTATATAAAGAAGGTGCTAGGGCTCCCCTGAGTTTATCTTGTAAGGAAGGAAAACACCTTCACACACTGACACGGATGTTTGGATGCACCCTTACATCATACTGCTGCTTTTGCTAGAGACAAGTGTGTTTCAAGTACCCCTCATAAGCTCAAGTGGAAAAGGTTCAATCTGGATTGAAGCCAAACAGTTCAAATATCCGTCACTTACTCCACACACAAATTATGTGACTACCTTCCATGGTTGTGTGGTTGCTGCTTTCACACACAGTCCAGTATTAAATTAACAACATTTCTTCTGTTTATCAGTGATGCAGAAGCTTCAGGCTTGGATTTTCAAATGTCTGACTTCTGAGATTCCAGGATCTGATGTGCCAGAGGTGCAGAGCATCTGTAAATGCATCTAAAATTCAGAGAGTCATGCAAGTACATGATGTCTCCTTGTGAGTTAAAAATCATACATAGAAAATTCCCTTTTTTTTATTTTTCAAAATTCTGGGGCAAGTGACTGAAATGTCTACGTGATGATATATCGTATATGTGATGCTGTACAGGGATGGTGATAGAATCCCTACTTGAAGCAATTTAATCTTCACAGTAGGTCCATGTGCTGTTCTGCAGTTTGCTGGCTGAAACAGCTAGTTGTGTTTGGGAAGAATTCCTGGAGTTGAGACAAGAAAACATGAGTATGCCTCTAATTTTCCCATCCATGGAAGTTCTTCAAAGTAGTCACCAATAAATGTAAATGAATACTGTACTCACATTGTGTAGCGCTCTGGCCACAGATCTTATTAACTCTGCATGAGACTGTTTTAGTAAAGCACTCGGTTTGGTCTTCCAATCTCCACTAAAGCGGCTTTACTACATCCCCCACTTGCCACTGTTTATAGAGTATCCTTGTCTTTTTTTCCTTGTTTTTTAAATGTATATTTGTGGTAATAAGAGTTGGAGAAAGATGATGGTGTGGGTGAGGGGATGTCTTTGTTATTGCTAACAATTTTGGTTTATCAGCCTAAAGGGAAGTGGAAAAGAGTGTATTATCTAATTATTCCTTCCCCACCAGCTATAACGTGCAGAGGCTGCATGTGCAAAACTTGAAGTGCACGGGTTCCAGTAGTTTTACTCCATTCTTTCTGCAAGTGCTCATAGAGATCAGTTCTGGATTATTGTTTTTAAATAAAATGTACTTTCTTGAGTTTGTGGGAATACTTGGATTTGTTCTAATATAAATATTCTGAATGTTTCTGCTTTATTTTTGTGGAATTTTTTTTTGTTTATTTTAAACTTCAGTTAATTGTGCTAAGTATTACACATATGGCTCATGTTTCTTGTAAAGTCCTGAAAAGCTAAAACAAATGGAATGCAGGAAAGGAGAGGCTCAGTTTTCTGGTTTAGGGGCCAACACCCTTCACAGAATCTCTACAACTTCCATTTGAAAAATCAAGACCCTTGATAAAGAAATTGCAGAGCATCACTTTTCCCCAAATGTATGCTGAGACTTCACATTAAATTCACAGTGGCTTCCTTCTCTTTCACTATGTTTGCATGTTTCATTAATAGAATTTGGTGCTCTGTGCTTATAAGGTTTTTCTAAGTTTTCTTCTCCAATTACTGTGTAAGTATGGGTTGTTGGTTTTTCCTCTAATATTCACACAAGTTGCTCTCTCTTTTTGTTACCTTCTTGTTATGGGAAGACTCGTCTTAGTTTCTGTGCAAGATTGATGGCCAGCTGTGCTCATCCTTGCAAAGTTTGTGCAGGCTGGCAAGAAATAGATGCTTTTTTGATTGCTTTCTAGGTCACTTTTTACATCCACTTTAGCCATGAGCAGGCATAGTAAGTAATCAATGAGCAATTAAGACTGGCATTCAGTGAACTGGTATTTGTAGGTATTAGCAGTGTACATTTAACTTAAAGGTTATTATAAACAATCAGAACTTGGTTGAGGATGTCTATTTTACATGTCCTTCATGATTGATTTTTGCCAACTATTCCTTTTTTCTAAGCTTCTTCTGTCTTACTTGTACAGTTCATAAGTTTTTGTAGTGAATAACATGTGCTGTATTTATTGAGCACATAAAACAATGGTCTTTTTAAATACCTATGGTCACTATGCTTTCCAGGACAGAATAAGAAACAAAAAGAAATAATGAATTTAACAGTGAAACTTCAACTAAAAGTTAGAAAGAAAAAAAGAAAGAAAAAAAAAGTTGTTCTTGTAGAAGCTCCCTTTCATCTCCAGATGTTTTGATTTTTTTTTTTTTTTTGTAGTAAAGAACATTTGAATTTCAAATGAATTTCAAAGTGGGAAGATAAAATGAACGCTTAATAAAACAAGTGCTTCTATACTTAGGAAAGACTCCGTTGTTATCAGTGGAAAATTCCAGGCACTGTTGCTTTTAACGTCATATTAAGTGGCACCTAGAAGTGTTCTGTGTTCATAACATTTGCCAGAATATAAATGGAAAGGATTTATGACAAAAATAATATTGGTGTTGCATGGGGTATGAAGGAATGTTATAGCAACACATAAAAGCAAGCGAAGTGTGGTTGTTCAGGGGAAGATAAGCGGAGGAGGGTGCATCATTCCCGTGTGCAGCTCTGGGAGTGCCAGTTTCACCCTTCAGGAACGTAATAGCTTAGGGGACAGAGATGAGGAGTCAGGAAAGTCAGGGAGGAGTGTTGAGTGGCTGCAGCCTCTTCTAGGAGACTGCCCTTGTCTCTGCCCTAACAACGTGCATCCCTAGGGATCGTGCAAACTCTTTTCAGAGTTAATCTATTGACTTCTTTGTCATTGGAGGCTTTTGCACAGTACCATCAGGGATGCTAGAAGGAACCAAAACCTTGCAGAATTCCAGTTCCCTTCCCTTGCAAATCCCTTGCTATATTTCTCCTTTATTCAGGATCCCCTGCTGAATGCAGATTCTGAGCACATAAGGATCTTACACATACAGTCTCTGACTGTAGGCTAGGACTGTGCTGCTGGTCCTGTGTGTGCTGTCATAATTCATAGACCCAACACAGGGAGGATTATTTTGAAAATAAAGTGCAGGAGTCTTTTGGTTTTATTCCATTATGCCATCTTCATGTACAAGTTCCTTTTCTTGAACTGATTGCTTATCTAAACACCAGGTCTTGGCCAGTAACTTAACAATGTCAGAAGCTTAGAAAATACTCAGTCTATACACTGATACTTTGGAAGGGTTTGGCAGTGCCTGTAGTTGAGATAATTCAGCTTGTGGTCATGTTCATACTAATCCAGCACAAAGCTGTGCCACTGCAAAATGTGTTGTCTTGTACACTGCTTTCCCACTTAAGAGAGTGTGTGCCAGTGCTAGATTTCACATGGCCTTCAGTGCAATGAATCTGATAAGAGTCTGACCGAGATGCAAATAACCTTCATGTGTGTGGGATGGAGGGAAGAGTGTAGGACTGGGGCTGTTAGGAGGGAGCTGAAAGGTATGAATGTTTGAAGTGGTGAGAAGAGGCAGGAGAACAGGCCTCCTCCCTTTGATAGCAGTGTACATTTATGCCACATTTAAGTGACCACGCGGTTGCTATCAAAACCCTGTAACTATGCCATCAGTAAAACATCTCTGCTTGTTTTTTATTTATTTAAGATTTTTTTCCTCCATGGTGAATAGATACCTGACCTTAGCTCTTGTTTTCTCCCATCTCTTGTCATATCCTAGCAACCGTGTACTTGCAATGCTTTGCTCTTAATTAATTTGTAAGCTGTTGTGCGAAGGGATCTTGTCTTCCTCCCTTGTTGTGATTATCAGACCTGACCTTGATGAAGTTCAGAAGCCTCAGCTGCAGTATAAACAATGTTGGGGAAGAAGTAAATATTCGAATAACAGTAAATTGCAGGATCGTCAGATTCCTCCCAGGCTTATGAGAGTAAAATCTGTGAGGTCTGAATTAAGTGTGTTGCCCTGTGTGCAATGGGGATTTCATTTTTAAAGGAAGTTTGAACAAGTGTGTTAGTAAAAGTGTAATGACTAGAGGAAGTGCTGTCTTTAGGAGGCATGTGAATGCTATTGCTGTTTATTCTTCTCTATTTTGAAAGCTTTCCACTTTCTCAAAGTTTATGATGATAGTGGTGGTGTCTGTAAATAGCGTCAGCCTTTTTATTTTTTATTGGAAAAGCTTTAAAAAGTCATACAACAGTTATACACCACTTCATCCATGCAGTTCAGCTCTGGCTATATATCTTTGAGGTGATGCCTTTTAAAATGAATTTAGATACTTGAATTCTTGTTGTTGAGATTGGTGCCTAACTGTGATTATTCTGCTCATGGCATAGTGTAGTCAGTATGTCAGTGTGTAGTCAGTCACATGAATGCATTATTTAATCCTAACTCAAAGGAAGTCCTGATATGTCATCAAGTAATGACTGGCTTGCCCTTTAATTCCTAAACTTCATCCAGTGCAGATTCTAACATCTTAAAATTTGGATATTTTCTCAGTTGTTTGTGATATGCTTATGCTACTTTTCTCCATCTCATTAGTTGGTTTGATGGATTTTTTTGTTGTTGTTTGCTGGTTTTTGTTTGTTTGTTTTCTCCTGATACTCTTATCCCAGATTGCCATATCTCAATTTTCATTCCATCAACCTTAGTTTACATGGACTCTCAACCTAAGAAACAAGGTTTTTGCTGTCTGATTTAATGTCTCTTCAGCCTTTGTGATATTTAGCTCTTTATCATAAATCATTCTAAGCTTTTTAGCCATGAAAGTTTCTCTTCTTTGGACATGTTTGACTGTTCCAGTGACTTTCTGGTTCCTCGCATTGTAGTACCAGACA
This sequence comes from Anomalospiza imberbis, assembly GCF_031753505.1. Classification (NCBI taxonomy): domain Eukaryota; kingdom Metazoa; phylum Chordata; class Aves; order Passeriformes; family Viduidae; genus Anomalospiza; species Anomalospiza imberbis. The sequence continues at coordinate 49,834,398 of NC_089683.1, read as the reverse complement.
TACTCTTGCAACTGGGTTTTGCCAGAGCTGTTTAAAGTCACTGCTTTATCCTTTCCCTTCACCCCTTTTTTCTGTAACCTGATGTCCCCATATACAGGCAATCCTGACTTGCATTAAGCTGATTTTCAGGCAGGTTAAATTGTCAACTCCTGTCAAGTGTATTTTCCCTGCTAGTTGTGGTGTCTCTTATATTAACTACTTTGCAGGCTGCATGTCTGTATAAAGTATGTGTTTGGGATTTTTTTCCGAACCTTATTGATTTTTATTTTGCTGTTGGCAGTGCTAACCTCTGTACAATACACCTGTATTTTTGAGTCCCTCACCATTTGATGGTGTTTCAGTGTTGATTTTAAAGATGTTTTCCACATTAAAGAAATTCCCCAAAGAACACCATATACCATGGCTGGAATAAAAGTGCAAGGGCATGATTAGATGTTCTTTCCCCCGTGACTGCTGGAAATTTGTGAAAGCATAGGCAAAATGTGATACAGCCTAGGTGTTGCTGCCAAGAATTGTAGTGATTATATCCTGCTGAGCAGAAACACTATCTTCCCTAAAAGGCAAAGATGGAGCAGAGTAGAGCAGTAGGTGGTGAGATACAGATAGCACAAATAATGAATTCTTGTCTGTAGTCTTTTTTTTTACCCAGCTCAGAATCTGTTACAGTGTGGAGGATTCAGCTTTGTAGCTGTATTTATAGTGCATTTCTGAAAGGGACAGAGTTTCTGTGCAAATCATTCCTTAAAATTAGGGGCTTATTCTATGGTTGCAGCCATCTGTAGCTTTTCCTGTGTGACAGCCACCATCCCTGTCATATTTCACCTGCAAAAGGATGAATTTCAGATTGTCTAAATTATGGGAGCTGTTCTGACCTGAAACTGATGTTAGGAAAAAATCTGCGTGGGGAGGAAGGAATGGGTGAATTGTTTTTCCTTACCCAGGGTGGGGAGCAGTTACAGAGCTCCTCAGTGACTGCTGCCCTGCCTGTGCAGATTTAAAGCTTTTCCCATCACAGGTGACCCATAGGCTGGAGGCATGTCCGTGACAAGAGTGCATTTGGGCTTGCTGCTGCCATATCTACCTCTTCTTTCTCCCACATTATCCATCCAGTGATGTCCCTGAGGCACAGCCTGAGTGGTCACCCATATTTGTTTCCTCAACTGTCAGTCAAAAAAGGAATCCTTAGCTCCTGCTAACATTGCTTGTGTTGATTCTTTACCTTGGATTAGCTGTGGATGCAAGGAATTCTCCTTCTGTTGAGTAAAGCCTGTTAAATGCAGCAAGAGAAGAATGATCCCTATGGACAGGAGTTTATGACAGTGTAGGGCAGTGTAAGCAGTTGTCCAGAAGGACTCACTCACCAAGCATAGTACTTGGTGCTCTGCTAGTTGTTAGTAATGGACTGTGAAAATTTGCAGTTGTAGTATGGACAGCACTAAATTATTTAAGCTGCAGCCTTAGTGAAAAAAGAACCCTTTTAAATTGATTGGGTTTTTGGTGGGGGTTGTTTGGTTTTTGGGGTTGTTTTTGAGATTAAGTATTATATTGACATTTTCATACTTCACCTTTACTTTGTAATGTAGTAAATGACATCATTTGACATGATACAGCATGTTACACATGGAATGCAGGGCTACTCTGTGTGCTGAGACCCTGATCTGCTTCAGGCAGAAACTATGGGCATGTTCGAGAAGATAATTTTAATTAGCACAATTAAAAACCCAGCCATATTTGACCTAAGTTGTCTAAATGTTGTTACACTCTGTCCGCAGAAAAATTGTTTTACCACTGACAAAAAGCTTGAAACTATCAGTCAGCAATGTCTGTTCCAGCAGTAAGTATCTAGGTTAGTACAGCAAAGATTTCTTACTTTATTTTTTTCCCCAGCAGCTGACTTTGCCTCAACAGTGACTTGAAGGTTTGCCAAGCCTCTGTCACAAAACAAGCTAGTGAGGACCTTTGGATGTCACTGTACAAAGGATACTGTTCTAACTGAACACATGTTCTCAGGACAAGGCTGATACTCTCAGAAGAGGTGCCAGGTGACAAAAATAGTTTTATTTTGTAGGACAGATAGAAAAGAATGCTGTGTCTTTCCAGATGGTATTTTGTTTTGTAGTTGTGAACGATTCAAGTTAAGGGCTTGAAGTTGTGGATGGCTTTCTAAAAATGACTCCTGGAAGTGTATCTGGTCTCACTATTTGGTTTGATATCCTTAGGAGACAAGATACTCAAACGTAAGGGGACTGCCTGTGTGTTACCACACAATTCAAAGCAGCTAGAAAGCTGTTTGTAGTAGTCAACACCATGTGCTCATAAATGAGTGAAGTGTCTTGTTATTTTGGGAAGTGCTAAGAAGTATTTTTAGTATATTCTTTTTCTTTTTAATTGGATGAAACATGATATCAGAATCAAACATTTTTGTTTCTGTTTTCATTTGTTCCAAGTGAAAAATTGAAGCACACAATCTTAATACAAAGTAGTATTTTATTTGTTGTTACATATGTGTATGCAACATGTATATACTCCATAGGATTGGGTATATTCCAAAGTTAAAGCATCTCAGTGAGTAATCTGTGGAGGCCTTATGTTTTAGATTTAATAAAACTCCCAAACTAACACACTGTTGTTGGCATATAATTTACAAAATATCTGTTCTTAACTTTGCAAAACTCATTGCATTGCTTTTCAGCAGCTGAAGTATTTCACTTGTATAATTATTTACTGTACCAAATTTGAAGGGTTTTTTTCCAACCTCATTGCAAATTAATGTTTGCAGAGGTGCTGGATTGAAATAAGGGGTATGCATTGAAGAATTTTCCTAAAGAAACCACCAGTGACTTCCAGAATGTCTTCATTCTTAAGATAGGTTTGTATTTAAATTGCTGTCTTTAATCTCTTCATTTTTATAGTTGAGTTTTAAAGACAAAATTAATCATGGTCAATAAATTGATTTGGCTTTATAAAGCCATATATTTCCTAGTCGTCATGTCAAATGCTTCTGAGTTTTCTGTTGAGTAGAGAAAGAAGTTCTGACTCTGAAAAGTAAAGATCAAATCCCAGCTGCAATAAGGACTTGTTTCTTTCTTCTCTTTAGACTGTAGTGCAATGGTGTTGAGGTGGATGTAAGAAAGCATTCATCAGCAATATAGTGGGAAAAGCCAAGGAAAAAAATGCATAACATGAAGTCCAGTGATAGTTCCTGATGTTGTCACTTTGTACTGCATGATATGACATGGATCACTAAGAGAGACTTTCACTGGAATAGGTTTGTGCTGGTGACTCTCAATTCAGCCAGTCATATGTATAACTAATACAGAACAGTATGTGAGAATCCCAAGGTATTCTGTACGTACCAATGATGGCTTTGAAGTGATGTGGTCAGGATGGAGCAAACCAGGCAAAATAAACTTCAGATTTCCTAAGCCATAAAGACTTCCTGTGTTACTTACAGGAAGAATCATGACTAGGTGTCTTTCCTGAGTTTATTAAATCAGTGTCCAAACAAAAAAAAAAAAAAAAAAACAAAAAACAAAAAAAAAAAAATCTTAAATCATCAGTTTAGATTTTGTTTTTAATTGGCATGCAGTATTTAATGCGTAGAACAGTTGATGGTTTTTGTGGTTGGTTTTTGTTTGTTTGTTTTTTTAATCATTCATAACTCATCTTACTATTGAATCTATCCAGTTTGTTAAGCAAAAGAAATATTCCCTGAAGCAGATAGATTGGACTTGGGGGGATGGAGGGTGAGGTGGGAGTCTTTCAGTCTTGAAAGATTTTTAGAAATGGCAAGTCTTGTCATCTTATCTGGTTTTAGGTTATAAATTAAAAGAGAATAAATGTGCAGAAACACATCAGTGGGCAAGCTGGGGATTGAACTGAACCAGACTGAATGGGAAGAAATACTTTTTAAAGTTACAGAAGAGATTACATTTGGAAGGAATTGGCTTCTGACTTTAGTACCTCATGGTATTGGGGTTTAAGGGTGAATTCTTTCCATTCAGTGTTATAATTCACAGTAAAACTTTGACAAGAAGCATGGAGTGCTTGAAAATTTTTTAACTTACTTTAATTGTTGATCATATGTCTTGGTCTTAATATAGTTTGTTGTAATTTCAGATGAAATTTAAAACATTGTGGAGCTATAAAAGAAAAAATAGCCTAAAGCTGTTTTTTTTAATAGCTGTGTTTTCACTTTTTTTCCTTCTGCTCTTTTTCGAAAACATAGCATTGTCCAGGATGCCTCTCAGATAATAAGTTTTCTTTTGTCAGTGATTCAAAAAACTGGTGAAAGATTAAATGATACCTCATAGCAGCTGATGCTGGGATCTCTCAGTTTGATCTCAGAAGCTTTAGTTTTAACCTTTCCTTACATGAATTCCTGATGCAAATACTTACAATAAATTTATAATAAATGCTTTCTTGATTAAATGTCCCAGTTTTTTTACCTCTCTTCCAAACCATGACGTTGGTTCATATTTAGTTCAGTAGTTATCCTCAGTTTGTTGCAAGCCATGAAGCCTGGCTTTTGTGAAAATTAATAGAAAGCCTGAAACCTGTTACTTGTGAGAGTTTTGTTCTCTTACAATTTAGCCAGAATTACGTTCCCATATTCTGTGTTTTAAGCGCACACATATCAAGGGAAATTCTCTTTCTCTGTAAATCGGCGTTACAAGTGGGAGTTGAATGGGGCAGTGGCAACTGTTACCTGCCATTACCAGCTGGTCTGAAGTTACCCAGCCCTGTTACTTGAAGTGCCACAAGGATTGCAGCAGGATATGAACGCTCTGTGGTCTTCCTCTTGATGATGTAGTTAATTCTAAATGAGATTTTCATTCCAAACTGCTTTCAGAGCTATGAATTGTTCAGTAGAGAAATTATAAAATCAGTGACACTCAGCTGAAGTTTGTTTCCAGAAATTTGCTTATAAATCCAGTTGTTTTATACAAAGCAAATCTGAATTAAACTGAAAAACAGTTCTTAGGTTTCTGTAAGAGCAAGCTATTTTGTAAATGCCGTTATATGTAGGACATTATTTACTTTCACTATTTTGGGGCCTAATCCTACAATTATTTTATGCAGGTTTCACCTGGAACATCTCGTTCAAGTTACCCAGCTACCAGCTATCAGGACTCCAGCAACTGGGAATCTCTCATGAAAATCAAAGAAGGGCTGCTAAGACAGAAAGAGTTTGTGATTGATAGGTAAGTGCCCAGCTCCTGCTGCATTAATTAGATTAGATGAAGCTAAAGCTACAGTGTAAAAGCTGGCTTTCAGGAGAGCTACTTCTTTAGTTAAGTTGTTGGGTTTCAGTCCAGTCACTATTTATGCACAAGTATGTAGGAGTTAATCCTGCTGGGAGAGAAGACTGGCAGCTGGCCTAAAGTCTTACACAAAGTTGGAAATGTATTTAGGAGGTTTAATGCCTCTGGAGTGGAAAAGGAACAGTGAGTCAAACAGCCACTTCTGCTGTCAGGTTCCCCTCTTAGCTTCTTACCAGGCTACAGGTGTGTATAGGATATCTTTCTGTTTGTAAGGTCTTGGAAGTGACTTCCAAGATGAAAACTGGTCAGCTGCATTGTACCAATTTTCTTTTCCATCACAAGTATAGAAATGCAATATATTAGAAGCCAGTTGATACAGCTTTGAGAAACAGACCTTTGTAGTAATACTCAGCAGTAAAATCCTATTCAAGTCCTCATACAAATCGTTCTGATAAAAAAAAAAAAATTAAATCATTAAATCCAGAATCTTTATGTCAATAAATATATAACCTCGTATTAAAATTCCTGTCAATCTGAATGGGCCTTAATAGCAACTCACTACCCAAACTCACAGTTTCTAGTACCAGGAGGATTATTCTTGTGCAAGATCTGTTCATTCCTCTATTGCAACAGAATGAGGAATTGCAGTGGTTTAAGGTGTTTCTGCCCCCTAGCACTCTGGCCAGTACCTGTGGTGGTTTTTCAGCGATGGAAGTTGGCATTGGGTTCCCAGTTGGATGTAGGATGTTAATGTGTGTGTTTACCTGCTGCTGCAGCAAAGGTGGGACAATTAGGAACTGAGGCATGAGCTCACCATCCCTCTCCACCAGCTCTCCTGCGGAGGTGGTGATCTCCCAGGGGGGTAAGAAGTTAAAATGGAAACATCTTTAGCTGTTGTTTATATCTCCTCTGTCAGAGCCTTTTGATCAGCTGCTTAAAGGCCATCTAAATTACAATGGGTTTTTTTCAGGCTTGCTAAGTCAGTAGTAATGCTGCAGTAGCAAACCTGCAGCCCACCTCCTGGGGCCCAGGCTGTCAGCAGTGTTTGTGAGTACATTGCTCATGATGGCTGGGGTGGTCTTCAGTGCCTGTGCTGGGCTTATCATCCTGTGCACTCTGCATGAAGGCTTGTTACACACTGGCAGCTAAAAATGCAGTTGGTGTTGTTGTTCTCACACTGAAAGTGTGTTTACAGTCACGGGAGAATTTTCTGAAGCAACTGTTTGCAAGTCGGGCTGCTTGCTAATGTTACCTTAGACTTTCCATGTGGAGGAAGAAAAGCCATTTCTTGATACCCAGTGACAGTGTGCTGGTTCTTTTTTCATACAAGTAATTTCTTTTGTCTGACTTCCTGATAATGAATACAGTTCTTTCACGATTTCTTACCAGAAGTCCATTTAGATAATTTCATTCAGTCAAAAAGGCAAAACACAGTTTGGAAGCTATTGAAATGGAACAGACCATTTAGTGATACATATTCAAGTAGATACTTGGTGTTAAATATTGTAATTTGTAATAATGCAGTGTAACAGTGCATCACAGAACAGGCTCCTCTTTGAATATTAAATTTCAATTTGAGCAAAATATTTGCCTGAAAATGAAATAGAAACATCAGTGGCTTTGTATTTTCAAGATTAGTATAAATCGATGTTGCATATTTTCAAAGTTTTAACAACAGATTGTTTATTTTCAAATTTTTTTTAAGAAGAGGTAGTGCTTTCTGTGATCAATAAAAATATTTTGGTTTCACTCATGAATAAAATGGTATGTATCTGCTATGCAAAAACCTTGAAATAGAACTCCATTAAAAAGCACTAGTGTTACATTTCTTATTAGATGGGGTGTTAATGAGGCTTAAGTGTGAAAACTACATTTCTTCAAGGCACAAAGCAGCACTAATTGAAAATGTGGTATTACCTGTATTTAGCACATGGGAACAAAGGGTCTTCTTGCACTGAGCTTCAGAATGGTGTTTTGTTTGGGAGTAAACATACGTATTCCAGCTCTTGGTCTTCCTGAGCTTAATTTAAACTTCTTTTCAGAGTTTGAATTTCTTTGGAAACAGTGACCTAGAATTAAAAACATAAAGTTTGCTAAAGTGTAGTTAATTCAACATTGTGGTAGTTAAATTACAGTATTTTTGCTTTGGGGAAAGAGAGAAGAAAGTAATTTGTTGAGTGAGGTTAGGTAGGAGGTTGCTAAGAGGGCCCTTTGGACGTGTGGTTTTCATGGAGTTTTAAAAGGTGTAGTCTCCTTAAGTCATATGCTGAATTTACAAACTGGTAGGTAGGGGGACAGAAGCTCAGGAGAGATGGGTTAGCCTCCTGCTGCCTGGTAGCCAGAGGAGTGGGACAGCAGCTAGCATGGTGCCCCAGACCCAGCTGTTTGCTGCTGGCAAGTACAAGGAGCAGCTGGATGGAAAGAGGTACACAGAAACACCTCCCTCTTGCCAGTGTCACCAGCCTCCCTTTCATCCACAGGGTCATTAACCTTTTTTTTTAAGGTTAAACACTCTTTTGCTGGGAATTGTACTAGTGTCCCACTTCTTGAGGAAGTGGAGGAGATTAACATCACACACCTTATTCTTCATAGCAGTGCTTAAATCTGTTGATAAGTAGGAAGTGGATGCTCTCTACAGGGTAGTATCTTTAGGCTGTTGTACTTTTGTTAAAAAAGGGAGGAAGAGCAGAAGGAAAGTGAAACATGCTGCCTGCTTTTCTACAACTTTTCTACAAAAAGATAAAAGGCAAAAAAAAAAAAAAAATCAGCCCTTTCAGATTAGATTATTAAATTTACTTCTTTTGCATTGGAAATCTACCAGATAGGAATAGTAGCAAGTAAGTTTCCAATAGTTACAGAAACAATTCAAGGAGTAATGCTTAACAGTGTGAATTGGGATACTTTGGTGTATCACTGGAAATGCAAGCATTTTTAAGTTTTTTAAATCCCAAAGAACCACTTGAACCTGAGAATAGAACAAGTCCCTTGATTTTGATCTGTATGCTGTGTTGAACAGCAGATTTAGTAATAGATAAATTAAAATGATGTATTTTGTGTAGTCTGTTCAGCATTTATTTCAGTAGTACACACCATAAATGAATAGGTTTAAAAGTGGTTTTGGTTTGCTTTTTAAAACTACTCTAGGAGTCCCTGCTAATTTAATAAGTAGAAACCAGAAATGCTTTTTAAGTCTACTCTTAAGAAAATGAGGGGAAAATTCTACTTTCAGGAAGTGAAAACATAGTGCAAGAAAGCGAGCCTGCTCTGTGTGTGTGTACCAGAACACAGTGGCACTTCTTTAAGGTGTGTCTCATGTTTTTTCCACATAAGAACTGTTGCACAGGCCATGAATGAGGACTTAAGGATGTAGTCTGTAAGAGGAAATTTCCTGCTGCAACACTTATTACTGTAATGTCTGTCACCTGCTGTACTAAATAATTGGATTATATCATTGCCTTATTTCTCTGGCAGCCTAATATGTAACACTGCATTATATTTAGCGCCAGAGGGAGCCAGCAGTGTTTGCATTGGTTTAGAAAATCAGTGTCACATTTTAATTCTTCACATTGTTCCTCTGTTCAGTACATTAACACCACTGAAATTGCAAGTGAATGCACTGAAAATGCATTGAAAGTGTTTGGTGCAATGCTGAATGTCTCTTGAGGCTGACCTGCCACTGTAGATGTCTCTAGTGTGGTCCTGGAAGAGTTTGTGTAGCGGGGGCTGCATGCGGTAGGTACGTGAATAAATGGCAAATATCTGGACATATGATACAAGCTGCTGAGAATAACACTTGTGCATGCAGTGTTCTCTTGCAGACAGCATAAGAGCATTTGAACAGCTTTTTAAGGAAAGGTAGATTTGGAAGTACAATTTTAGTGCATAACTGTTATCCCTCAGAGTGTAACAACATGTACATTCTAAAAGCACTTGCTAAATCATTAACTTTTAAATCCATATCTGAATTAGGATTAGATGCTTTCACTGAGACAAGAAGAGTAGATTTTCTTCGCCTTGTATCAAATTGTCCTGATTTCAGTAGATGACATGAAGCTGTATATGCTCTGAAAGTGCTCATTTTAATGCTAATATAAAGCTGTAGCTCTTTTAATTTCGACTGGATTGTTAAGATCTGCAGCATTAGCATATCCACCTGAGTGATAACTTGATGCCATTTTTGAGGAACCTGAAGCTTTATACTGCCCATGTGGTGAGTGCATGTGTGTATAACAGGGAGCCCTGTGCAGGGAGTGGAGCTGCAAGGAAGCTCCTCAGACAGCTTTGCTGTGTAAAATACACTTTGTTTCCAATAAAAGCATGAAAAGGGTACCTTTATATTTTTCCAATATCACTGATCACCCAGGTAACTTGTGGATGAGACTTCTGTATGTCTTGAGCTGGTAAACATTCTGGAAGGTTTTGTTACAGAGTAATTATTTTAGCTGTTTTAAAAGGTCACTCTTCCAGATGTGAATGCTAGTTACATTGATGAAATTAGTTTTCATCTAATAGCCTAAATCTTGGCAATAATGAGAGGATGTAGGGCTAGAAAAGACCTATTTAAGCCAACTGCCAGGCCCTAGGGAAGGCAAGCAGTAGTCTGTCACTAGATGCTTGCACTATTGGTTATGTGCGATACCAGCTATTCTACAGCCTTTCTGGGTTGGGCAGTTTGGTGATTAATTAGCTCAAATGTTAGAAAATTTTTCCTTATATGACTTAGTCTTTCCTCCTAGGTAACGTTTTTTAGTAATCAAGTAGTTTTTGTTATTCTTTGAGATCTCTCCAGCTGATGAGCACATCTTCCCTGAAGTGTCCAGACTGGCCACTGAGGCCTCCCTCAGGCTGAGCGCTTGTCTCTCACTGGCTGTGGTTGTGTGGTGTGGAACTAGTGCTAAACGATTTAATACTCCAAGGATTTAAATATTTGTAGGAAGTTCTAGTATTTGGCAGAGAACTACAGGGGAGGTGCAAGAGTTTCTCTGTGTTTGTCCTGGCAGGAGACTACAGAAGTTGAAGAGCTCCCACCATGGGAGGGAGAGTGCAGTCCTCTCTCCAAAGTGACATTTGTGTCTGTGTCCCTCTCATTCCTCACCCCCGTTTCAAACTTTATGCAATTCAGAAAAGTCATTCAAAAATGCCATGAAAAACCAATCCATACAGATCTGAAATCATGTCTTGACTCCCAAAGGTAGTATTCCCCTCCTTCCTTCAAGTTCTGCTTTGATTGGAAGAAAGGTTCACTTACAACAATTTCACAAAAAAAGAAGACTTTATTGCATAGGAAATTTGAGATCCTTTCTCATAAGCTTTGCTGATGTTGGTGTTCTTTGGCATTATCTTCCAAATTCCGGAAAACGTATTCACATTGTTTTTAGGACTTTGTGTACTAAGGATCTCTTTCCCTATCAGTACTCTGCACGTTTGGACTTCTGGTCCCAAGAGATCATGCCTCTAAAACAAAGGGGCATAAAAATTTGCATCCAACTTCTTAAGCAACAAAACAAAGCAGCGTACCTCCAGCTGCAGTATGGAATAAATTTAATACCTGTAATTCAGAGGGATCCAGGTTGTATTTTACCTTGTATCCTGATTCTGAAGAAATCTGCTCAGACATTTTCACCTAAAGCAGCAAATTCTTGTTAACTTGTGACTTTTGACGGTAAGCATCAATTGTCATTTGGTTTCTTAAGTTACTAGTGTCCCCTCTGTGGTGGAGGAAGCTGTATTCTAAGGTCCCTGAATTGTTTAAAGATACTGATCTTACCTTGACTTGGAGTGTGGAACTTAGGTTTATGCTAATTTAAAAATTAAAGTTAAAAAGAATAACTTAGAATTTGGGGGGACGAAGTGCTTCTCTGGTAGATGTGGGTTTCTAAAGGCTCTTTCGTGTTAAAGTAAGGGGTACGATGGGCTTATGGAGAATGGGCGAGCTGGTTCCAGATTTGAGAAATACAGTTTATTTCCAGATAAATGCATATGTGAGTATCTGTATAAGCATGTATACACACTTGTCCTGTGTGAATGTGAGAAAATTACGTGAATGTCAGTTATGTCATACAAATATTTTTGAGACTTCAGGAGACACAGTTTGTATATTAAGCAGTTTGTTAATGCTGGTCTTTGAAGACAGTCAAGACTTGTGCACATTGAGCTAAGTGCTGTTCTCTGCTATCACATCCTCTGTGCTGACTTGAATTTTCAAAGGGGATTGTTTGAGCTAAAGGACAGAACTGCAATTGAATCAAAATAGAGACCTCCCTCTCTTTCCATTGATGCTTCATGGTTATGGTTCCAACTTTCTTTTTGCTTAATCAATAGATTAAGTTGGGGTCAAGTAGCAGTAGAAGTTTTCCTCTGAATTCTGGACTGCTTTGTAAGTAGATTCTCAGGATGGGGGGATTACAAATGGAAGTATCTGTAGCAGGCAGAAAGACAGGTAAGGAATACTACTGTACTTAAATGTCAAGGAAATAGTTACACAGATTCAGCATCTTTGATAGCCTAATCTCTAGTGTTAGGAGTTCATGTAGGGGTGCTAGTTGGTAATTCTGGGAGAGGCGAGAGAATGGTACAATCTGCCATGACAGGTTTTTAACTTTTCCTTCCTAACAAAATATCATTGATTTGAAATAGTGAAACATGACTGAAGCCTTGAAATTTTATTTACAAAAATAAAAAAAGTTGAAGGTAATGGAAGAAAAGGGAGCAAAATACATGTTTATAAGACCTGGAAATAAGCCAAAGTCATTACTTTGTGAAAATGATACGGTTATCTGTAAATAATCTCTCTAGAATAGCTAACACATGGGAAATGGGATATAAAAGCTGGTTCAGGAGACCAGAGAGCAGCACATAGCCACCACTTTAGTCTTGTATGTTGGATAACCTGTCACTTCTGTGGAGTAAGCAGGTAGCTTCTGAAGTAAAAAAAAAAACAACCCTTAAATCATTATACCTGAAGAAAAAGACAAGATGTCCTCAGTGCAGAACTCTTCTGTGGGTAACTGTGACAGTCTTCTGTGCACCAGACAGTCTTTTCCTACCTTGAGATGAGTTTAGATTCTCTTTTTATCTGTTTGTTTCTGCACTACCACCCCCAGGTTCTGGAAATAATATTACACCTTGAGAGACAGCTGGAAAGATTTGTGTCAGAAGTGTTTGTGGAAACAATGTTATTAGTCTCATGTTTGTATTAATTGATTGGACAGAATATTTACAGTTTATGCATCTTTTAATGCCATTTCCTTCTGGAAGATCAGTTTAAGTAAGGAACACTAAAATGTCCCTTCCAAAAGGATCGTTTTTATTCCTGCCTTTTCTAATTTCTTTTCATTTTTTAACTTTTATTTATTTTCTTTTTAAACAAAATTCTCACCTCTGAGTCCCTTTGGTTGATTGATGACTTTGGATCAGGGTCTTGCCTCCTGTTCTCCTCTACCCTAGTCTAAGGAGAAGGGATGTGTTAAGACAGACACTTTAGGTAGTGATTTTTGCATTTGGACAAAAGGGCTAAATGAAACCATGTGAAAAGTGCCATGACACTGACATAGTAACTCTTCCTTTGCTGTCAGCATAAAATTGCAACGCTCACTTATGGGGAAAAAAATAAGGACGTTGTGAAGGAAAGCAGTTTCCATGGTGCCTAAGTACAGTATTTTCACTGAACCCAGATGTGTGAGGTTGGGGTCTGGTTTCTGTGCACTGAAGTCTGAAGGCTGGATTCCTGTCAGATTCCCCCATGCCCAGAGCTCAGGCCACAGGCTGTGCCCACTCGTACTCAGATGGCTTCTGGAAGCACTAAAGGTTGAGGAGCTTGACAGAAACTTGGAGGCACCTAAATGCTAAAGGATGCTTGTATTTTGGTTTTGTTTTTTAAAGTGCTGGGCTGCTAGATTGCTAATAGGGAGGCTTCTGGGGACAGTGTTCCCACTGTAATAGGCAACCTGTGTTTTTGAGAGCAACTGAACTTTCTAAATTCCCTTTAAATAAAGCTCAGTCTCTGCTTATGCAACAAAATGTTTGTTTCTGGGTGCCATGAGGTTAATGTTGTTTTCATAGAGGCAGTTAGTTATGTGAAGAAGTTGTGGGGTCTACACATCTTTAAAACATTTCTAGATTGTATTTTGTTGGCGAGATTATATAATGATGGAGAGTTTCATGCTTTGCAGAGTGAAAAGAAGCAAGCTAGTGAAACTCTATATTTTGTCTCATCTTGTCGCATAACTTGTCGCACCTTTTGTGCAATAGGAATTTGGTAGGGTAGGGAAAGGATTTTGAAAATAAATATGGTAATGTAGTTCAAACTACACTGGGTAGTTCAAAAATATTTTAAAACATATTCTCTAGGCTGTAGTATTCAGCCTCTTGAAATCCTGCCTGGGAAGGAAGGCACTGGTGAATTACAATCAGCCATAAACAGAAAATCATATAGTGCTTTCAAGGAGTATGTGACAAGTGGATAAATAATTTTGAAACACATAAATAATTTTAAAACAATGACCAACAGAGTGCACAGAATTGGTTTTAAGTTTATTGAGAAGGTCTCTGTATGTTTCTGGTGGGTGCTGACTGCTCCACTCTGGGGTCAGGTTTTGAGGTGCCTATTGCTCCATGGAGAGTTACTGCACAGCTCATGGGGCTGTGACTTGTGCTGGGGCGGAGACCTGGCAGGTGTTTGCCCTGCAGTCCTACCTAGTTCAAATGCAGTCATGATTTAAGCAGTGATAGGATTTGTGTTATAATTAAATAATGATACAATGCTGATACTGTTCCTGCTGTGCACTGGCCAAGCAGTTGGTGCGTGGTACTTGTGCTAGCACACAGTACTTTACCCTAGGGGAGGGTACATCTTATGTAAAGCAGTTGATTGAGAAAGTCTTAAGGAAAGCAAAAAGCAAGACCTTGTAGGGAAGCTGTGCTGACTATCTTATATTTTCTTCCTAAGTTTTTTCTGTTCCCCTTGATTTGTAAATCTCTTCAACTTTTGTCAGTAGTCAGCTCTGGTAAAGAGAGGGGCCAAGCAGAAGTCCAAGTGAAATGAAGGTGCCATTTTTGTTTTGTTTTGTTCTGCTTTCTGTATGCTTTTCCCTGCTTATACTTCCAACCCTAGCAGCAGATGGCAACAGAAGCCTTCCTCAACCCACACAAAATTGTTAAGAGTTTTTAAATTGTATTTCTACAGTTGCAGTCTGGTTGCAGTGGGAAGAAGCCCACAGCTAGTGTAGATCCTGGATAGTTGAACACCATTGTTAATGTATTCTTCAGTATAAGTCTTAAGATCTCTGTTTTTCTAATCTCTGTTCCATTCCTTTTTTTGTTTTTTCCTGAATTTAAATTTGTGTATTGCAGGCAGAATCAGCAAATTAACAGTTTACATCAGAAGATAAGGGAGAATGAAATACGAGCTCAACATGCAAGACTGAGCCATCTTGTGAACTGCGAAGAACCATACCTGACTAACTTACAGGTAGGATGAATACATTTTTTTCAGCAAAGCTTTCCACTGCCCCAGTACCTGGCACCTAAAAGCATGTTCACATTTTTCTGCAGGCCAGAGTGTAGAGCTTTTGTGATTATTGATGGCTGTGTAATTGCATAGCTGCAAATTGTGTAGAGAAAACCTCCTCTAAGTGTTGTAATTTACCTTATATTTGTAGAAATTTAAGTTTTGTTAAAATCCTGTACATACTTGAAGTCTGATAAAAATAAGATAGCAATGAAGAATTGTGACACTATACGAGTAAGAGTTTAACAGCATGCATGTATGGTAGACCTACAGGGAGATAAAAATAGTTTGATAGGAGAGTATCTGAAAATAACTAATGAGAGGTTTGCTGAAGAGGAGGAGGTACTGCCCTCCTGGTTAGATGGTTAGATTTTATGGATAGAATTGATGGAGGAGATATGAGAAGGCAGACTGGTGGAATACCTTTTGACAAGAACCTGAAAAGGATATGGGCTAGTACGCCTAGGGAGCACTTAGTCTGAAAGGGAATGTCTGGTGGTATTTTGAGAAATACGTTTCATCTACCTAGCACAAGTATCAAGTAGCATAAGGATGAGATAGCAAAGGTTCACCAAGAAATGCAGATCAGTGTGAGAACTGTGGCTGCTTATAGCACACAAATTTCATCTCCAGGCCTTGGCATATCTAAAAGGCAATGCAGCAAAGGATTGTTAAAGGCAGATATGCAGAGAAATAGCTTTTCTCTCCCTCTTTTATTATGTTATCTTCTTCTGTCACAAACACTGCACTAGGATCTCAGCTAGCATACTTCAGCATGACATTATTTGTGTACTTGGAATAACACAGCTGTCCATCAGGTGAGACTGTGGTTTGTGTGATAGCAGAGAAATTCAAGTGGAGCCTCAGTTGGAGTTAGGTATACAGAGACTTTTTGAAACATCTAGGAATGTCTAGGCTTTTGTTGCTTCCAGATCTTCTTTTACAAAATATTTTGAAATTTAAGGTTTTAACCTAATTTAATCTTAACCTAATTTGTTAAGAATTTTTTTTTTTTGGGGGGGGTGGGAAGGGAGGAAGAGAAGATGCAAACAAAAAAACCCAGACAAACAAAGGAAGTGAAGAAACTGAAATTTTAGTGCACATATCTTAGTATGTTATGCTTCAAATAAAGCAGCAAGTGCATTTGTCTTTCATAATTTAAAGAAGTTTGAAAGTTTATAATGTATTTGGGTTTCTGCTTGTTTTTTATTTGATTTTCTGCTTGCCTTCTATAAGACAAATTTATAAAAGCAAATCTAGTTTAATGAAGGTTTTAATCTTTTAATACTTTGCTGAAGGAATGTCACTAGTTAAAGAAATTATACAGACAGTATTTCTAAAGATAACCAATTTATTTTATTAAAAGAATTTTGAAATTGAAAGCCTAATGGGATGCATTTCCTTTTTGATCCCACATGCAGCCAACTTCCATTTTGTGCTTGTCTGTCTCTGAGCAGTAGAGATGGAAGTTCTGATACAGAGAACAGAAAATAGGAGACCTGCCTTCTGACTGTAGCTCTAGTCTCAGGCTTGTTCCTGCACCCAGGAGTGATAGCCCTAAGCTTTGACTAATACTGATGTTCTTCTTTAGGAGCTTCTTGAGATTGAAGTTTCTCTTACTTCAGTAAATTTATAGCAATTTAAAAGTGTTTTTCTTCCCAGGAGATGATATGATAAAGCAGTGGTAGTGATTTGTTTTGAAAATGCTTTTTATCGGCATTTATAGGGATTTATTTTGGGATCACACATCTTCCATAAATATGAGGGGGAAAGTAGCCACCCAGTGTTCTTGTGCATTTATTATGAGTGCAAAGTTGTCTAGCTTCTTTGTCTTTTTGCTTAAGATTCCTGAAACTCATGCTGTTGCCATTTATTTCAATGTTTGAAAAATCAAACCCCACCCTTCCTGACAGATAAAAAAAAAAAGGAAGGACTGTTTTCTACTCTGCAGTTCAAATGTACAGTGGTGTGTGTGTTCATTTGTGTGATTATTTTATTTCTTTTCACAAGCAACCACTGTATGACAGCACACCACTGCAACCTCACATTTCAGAAAGATCAGCATCCCACCTCGAGGAGCTTGAGCGAAAGATTGCAGCAGCTGAGAATAAGGAATTGCAACTCAGTGAAATTGTGAAACAACTTTCAAACAAATCTAGTGAGGAGAAAAAGAAGATGGAGGAGAAAGTAAGTGTCTTTCCTGTTCCAAAATTCTTTTTGTCACTGTTGCAGCAGCATATACTTGCTAGAAAGCAACTCAGTGTATGGGTGTATGAATTATTTTCAAAAGATCACTAAACTATCCATGATAGAAAAAGATTAATGATTTCAGGTGTTGGTAATGGATAAATCTGGACTTGCAGAGAATATATCCTAGAAAGTGATACTAGGTAAAATGGTAATCATGGCAACAGTTTTAATCAGGTATTGGTTAAGCTTTAGAAAAAAAAAGCTGTTCATTCTTGTAGCTTGTAGTGTTTATTATGTAAATAAAATATAATTTAAAAACATATATTGTGAAAACTAAATCCTTATTTTTAGTGTGGTTTGTAAATGTGGCCCTCAAGCTTTGAGATGCACTTACCAGCCTGTATGTGCCTATTTTGTAGGAATTATTCTCTTGTAGCTTTCTTAGAATGTGCAGAGTGGACTTTAGACTGAGACAAAGATAGCTGTGTTCTTGGAACTGTTTTGAGAAAGGGTTTCTTTGCAGGCATAAGGAATTCCCAGGGGTAGTTCTGAATGTATTCACAGCCTTCCTTTATTGCAAGCAGGAATGTGCCATTGACCAAGGGGTTCCTAATTAATTTTTAGGGATACATTGCCACTGTTACCTCATCTTCTTTAATTACTGGGCTTAATTTATATTAAATCAGATTCAAGGGATACAAGCAGTGTGATACAGTGAAGTGTCAGGTGGGAAGACAAAGAAGAATGCATAATTCATCTCGAAATTCTGCCTTACTTTTTCCTTTGAACCCTCACTATGCTTTTCACTGAGGCAGGAAGAGCAGAAATTGGATACTGCTGCTTCCTCCTTTGTGAGCTTTTCCTGCCTGGATTACTCACTGTGTAGGAACTGGCAAGCAGTGGTGAGGACCTGTGCAGCAGTGCTTGTGTTAGCAGCATGGTCTGTAGCTTGGACCTTGGTTTACTGCACAGTCCTGATTTGCCCCTTAACACCCATCCATTCTGTGCACTGAACAAAAAACTCTCGAGGAGAGAGAGGGCAGGGAGGGACAGTGGAAAATACTCCTTTTCCCTGCCTTTCTTTCCACTTTTTTGATCTAGGTAATAAAGCAAAAGAAGTACCAGGAATACAAACAAATGTAATATCATACAAAAAGTAT
This sequence comes from Anomalospiza imberbis, assembly GCF_031753505.1. Taxonomy (NCBI): domain Eukaryota; kingdom Metazoa; phylum Chordata; class Aves; order Passeriformes; family Viduidae; genus Anomalospiza; species Anomalospiza imberbis. The sequence goes on along the minus strand of NC_089683.1, from coordinate 49,816,276 downwards.
TTTCCAGGCTTATAGAAAATTAAGTTGCTACAGAAAAGGTATTTAAGAAAGCAGCTTTTCTGATCTGATATCCTCTGATGTGATTGTCAGACTGCATCAAAATCAGGGTTTTGGCTTCCATTTTTGGTAGGTTAAGTTCTTGGTCCTCATGTTTTAAGTTGTTTTCCTCGTCCAGAGGAACTAAAATGTATCCTGATTATTTGTTGCATATGAACATTTCAGTGGGTGAAAGAATTAACAGTATTTTAAGTTTTGAACGTTGTGTTTTCTGTTCATAAGGCACATGGATTGTTCTGGGTAGAGGTGAAGCAGCTGTGGTTTGAGGACACATGTGGGCCTGTAACTTGAAGCTGTTGGGATTAATAGTTTTTGGTTTTGTTTCCTTCTCTTAGCCAACGCATGCAGCTGAGAATACAATTTTTGAAGAGTTAGCAGCCTCTGCTTCCAAACTTATTTTTTACTGTTATCATAAAGCATGTACTCTTTCTTTCTTCTAGCTTAAAACCAGAGACCGATATATTAATAGCCTGAAAAAGAAATGCCAGAAAGAGTCTGAGCAAAACAAAGAAAAACAAAGACGAATTGAAACTTTAGAAAAATACCTGGCTGACCTTCCAACACTGGATGATATAGAAGGGCAGACTAAACAGGTAAGGTAAAGGGAGGTTTGTTTTACATTTAAAAGATATAAGTAAGCTCCCTAATACCTGTTCTCAAATCTTTTACTGTTTCAAAATCTCTTTTTTTTCACCCTTATGTTTAGGAAGAGAAGTAATTCAATCTTTTAGAAAGCACTGTAGGTATTAAGATTTTCTTACAGTCACATAAGCGACACTGGTGTGAAGCTATGCAGCAGGTCACTGCAAGGCTGTGTTCTGACACAAGGCCTTCTGCTGGTGTGACAGTGTCTGACTAATGTAACCTTGTGTTAGCTGCAAATTCTAGAAGAGAAGAACAAGCAACTTCAAGAAACCATGGCTGATTTGGAAAAGAAGCTTGGAGAGACCCGGTCACAGTGCAGAGAGAGAGAATTACAGCTGGCGTCTCAGAAGAAAAAAGAAAAAGAGCTGGTCACAACAGTGCAGAGGTATGAGCAGCTGCTCAGGCTGTGCCCTGCCATGGGTGTGCTTCCCCACCTGATGTCAGGACCTAATGCTATTTGCAGTCTTAATCTATTACAATGCTAATGACTTTTTATGGTAAGAGTTTTACAACTTGCTTTATGGCAAGTTGTAATTAATACCACAGAGAAGTGTGAGCCTAGGGCGTTCTTTGCTGTCTGTCTTTAAGGGTGTGGGACACTCCAGCACTGATATCGTAGCCTGTTGGCAGATAGAGGATGGATCAAAACTGTGTGTCAAAGGGGCATTGTATAGAAGCTGTCAGTAGGGCTATGTAATAACTGATCCTGTCATGAGCTGTGGAAAAACTGGATATTGGCTGATGGGTATATCAGGGAAGGGTCAAAGATTTCAAGAAATTCCAGTTATTTCTTACCTTTTCATCAAGGGTGCAGGTATTTACAAGAAAACTTAGCTGTAGCTAATATGTTGCCATTGAGCTTGCCTAAGTATGAAAAAACAAATCGGATAGGTATCCAAGAATATCCAGGTAAGACATGGAGACTTTGTTACTATGTTCTATTTTAGATTGGGGGACCTACTTAAACAATTTTTGTTTTTATTAAAGGGAAGAGGGTAGCAGGGGAGAATCACTTTTAAGTATCTGTGGATGTTCCTGCAGTTTGTTGTCCCTCCCTTGGGTAAAGGTGCATGCCACAGGGGTCTGAAAGGTCTCCATGATGAGAGATGGGACGCCTTGCCAGCCAAATTGTTGACACATTGTTTCCATCTTACCAATGGAAGGCCCTCGTGCTCACCTAATCTAGAGGGGGATCATTCTGTCTTTTCTGAAAGCCTCCAAATAGCTGGGGTGACCTCTGGTTTCTAAATTAGACAGCAAGATTAGCACTAATAAAGTGCATTTCCTTTCTGAGAGAAGGTGAGCAGACAGAGGCTGTAGCTACACATATGGGTTGAGTTGAGCAATGGAGGGTCTGAAGGCCATGCCCTTGTGTGGGAGCATTCCAGGCAGGAATGGCCTTGTGCTCCCCATTACAAGTCACAGAGGATGTGATGGATGGGGCACCAGCACTGGGCACAGCGTCTGATTCTGGACTCCACTTGGAGTTGTATATGCCCCAGTGAGACAATCTGATTTAAAAGCTCCCAAAGCTGTGATGGTTCACAGATGCCTCTGATTTATGCTTTGCCTCCCCCTGTAGCACAGAGCAACTGTGAGCACTGCAAAGCTTTGCTTCGCTCCTCTCTGCCCTCTCTTCCTCCATGGTACTGCTGGAGCTGTGCCTGTTGGGAGACAGCACAGAGTATGGCACATAAAACTTGCATTCATCTGCATGAATCTGGCCTTGTCAGTGTCATGGCAACCCGAATAGTTTAGAATTTTTGCATCATTCATGCACTCTTGGTGCATGAATTACATAAGGCTTGATTCTTCTAGGTACAGTTTTACAGTTCTGGTTGGGAAGATTGTGCTAGTTTCTAATTTTTTCCTGGAACACACAACCCTCTGGTTTCTATTAGCCCACTTAATCTTTCTTTCATATTGAATGGCAGTTTACAACAGAAAGTAGAAAAATGCCTGGAAGATGGTATTCGGCTTCCTATGTTGGACACAAAACAGCTTCAGAGTGAGAACGAAAGTCTCAAGGAGAAGAATGAGAAAGCCAGTAAGGTTAGTCTGCAAATAATCTGCTGGTGGCATCTTTACCCTTAAGTCCTGCACTTTTTTTTTTTTTTCCTAATTTAGAAATAAGTATCTCGCTAAAGAATTACATATTTGTTGCTAATTCAGATGACTTTTCAAGACCTGCCTGTCTCTGTTCAGAATATGGATTTTGCATTAATTTTGTGTTCTGTCAGAGTTGAACTGTCTTGTCATTTGTTTTTTTTTAAAGATGCTATTTAGAATCTATGTCTACACATCTGTAGGCTGATTTTTAGACAATGATCTGAAGAGATTCAAGCCTTCTAAATTGCTCCATTTTATATTCTAGATTATAGACAATCAACAAAATCAGATAACTGGACTGATTTTGGACATGCAGGTAAGGAAGAGTTTATATTCCATTGTTTACTGTGTGTATTCTAGCTCACAAGAATGACATAGCTAGAGTTGAATTTTATTATTTTATCTTTCTGAATAGGAGTCAAAGGGAGAAATGCTAAAAACTTAATCTTACAGATGGACTGTAGTCAACCCATGTTCTCTTGCAGGTTCATGGTGTAGTCATTATGAATCTGTGGTTTAGCACTTCACTGGTACTCATAAAAAAGTGAAAAACTGTTGCTATGTCGCATCCTTATCCTGCTGGTCTAGCAGATCATCCAAAGTACAAAAGCAATGTTGCTTAGGAGCTTCATTTGAACAGTTTGTTAGAAGAGACAGGTGCCTTTCTAAATTATTTCACTTCACCCTGTTCAACTGGTTTCTGGCACTTAGATACCTTAACTGTCCTGCTGGATGTTGGGCACCCAGCTTCCAGCCAGAGATTTTTCTAGACAGCAGAGGTTGTCAGCTAGGAGTCAGGTGCAGCTCTATAAATCTGATCAACAGAGTGTTGAAAGTTACTCAGTGACTACTGTTTGTTGTGGAGAAAAAGAAACATTATACAGCTTTTAGAGAGGAAGGTATTTCTTGCCATAGAAATAGCTGAGGATTTAAAAAAACCCAAACATCTGTTTTCAGAAAATATCGAAGCCAAACTCTAGTTTCCACATTCCTCCTCTAGAATGTCATTTGTCTCTTAAAAGTTGTCTCCCTCTGCCATGGTAAATAGGAGGCCTGATTCCTATCAACAACCATATATTTGATTAGATTGCAGTGTATGAAATAGATCTATAGTAGGATATAGTATATATAGTAGGAGAATTTGAGTTGCAGCATGAAGTACGTATGTTAACTGAAAAGGAAATTGACTTATTTAGCTTCTCAAGGTTTGAAGAAGATTGATTTTATCAAACTGAGATGTTTGCATGGAGCAGACTGGTATGTGCAAAAATTGTAATACAGGCAAATGTTGTTTTAGGTGTTACATAATTAAAAAGAAGTTCAGCTTTAACTTCATAACCTTTTTGAGGTTCTCTGTCCCTTTTTGTAGTTAAGATTATTTACATATGTAATTCATATATATGTTGTGCTTATCAGAGATACACATAATTTGCTAGGTGTATTATCATCAACCTAAATATGTCCATGTTTCCTAAACTTTCTGGTCTTTTTCTCACCATTGTTTCCTAAACTTTCTGGTCTTTTTCTCACCATCACCTTTATCTTGGAACTAGTGATCTTCAGTGTTTCGTGTGCTTAGCCTGACATGACTTTAGGGAGCTGGACTGGGAAATGCTGAATAGTTGTGACTGTCTGTGAACAGGGTACTGTTCTGTTCTCCAGGACTTTCTCTTACTTTTCCTCTTGAGGTATTTTATATGAGGACAGAAAATAAGATTTGAAAATGGTTTCTGCCCTCAAATTACTTGTAGACTATAGCAGCTTCTTTGTATCCTTGATCTCCCTGGCTTTCCATACTTGTGACCTGAGAATCATTGAAAATTAGCTCATTAGAAATTGAAATCCCTTATCAGCACAGAGATGCAATTTATCTTCTGCTAAGATGATCTCATTTTATTCCCTGTCTTCTGCTACATTGTAAACGTATGCTTGAGAATGTATTTCGGTTCACTGGTTTTAGCTTGCAAGCTGAAAACAAATTCTCTTTCAGACAGCAATTGTATAAAGCAGTATTAGTTTCTGTTTGCTCATAATTGTGGTGAAATTATTTTGATTTTCCTTGTATGGTTTTACTTATTGATTGATTTGTTGTTCTGAGTGAGAGGAATTAAAATTTTTGTTGGTCTTGGCAAAATGCTGTGCTGCATATATAGTGCATCTTTAGAAAGAGAAAAATTGTAGATGACAGTGGTGTTCTAAAAAGAAATTAATATTTACATGATTCATTTAGATGTCACAAAACAGTTTTGGTACAAAAAAAGAGAGTAGAAGTAAGTCAGATTGTACAATGCCTATGTTACCCAAGGTATGTCTGTCAATCTTGTCAGTCACAATAAACCCCAACTGTGCTAGGCTGGGAATATTGCCACCAGATTGTAACTTTGGAAAGCATATGGAAAAATTAAGGGTGAAGTATGAGGAATTCATAGCACCATGAGGAACATGGAAATCTTAGCACTATAGGTTCAGTCAAGCTGTTAAGCATGTGTTCTTTTTCTGAGGTTTAAGATGAGGGTAACAGAGAATGATAGATCTTAGGTGTGTCTTTTAAAAATTACCACTGATTTCTACTTCTAGTATTTCCCATTACATGGAGCAATTCTTGAGTTAAACATGTGCACATTGTGTGGAATATTCTAAAAGTTGTTTTTTGCTTAGTTTGCAGAGTCATGTAAGTTTAGTGGCAGATGTAGTTCTGAAAATACAATGGGGAAGGTTAATATTTCTCACCCTGTCTTCCCTACCACCTCCCCCCTTCCAGAAGGTTGCACAGTCAAACCTTTTTTGTCTGTTGTTGACATGAACATGAAACATGTCAGTGGTAATCCTAATGCATCTATCATAGCTGGAGCACTGGGTGTCCCTGAACTTGGTCTTCATCAATGACTGTTAAAATTGGAAGTTATTTGGAAGCTGGGAGGGTGTTTTTGGCACTGTATTGCCCTGTTCACGTCATGCTTCTTAAGTATGACATCTGTATGCCACAGACGGAGCTTGAAGGACCTTCAGTCCAAATTGTAATGGCAATTTTTCGCAGTAGATAATGTTTATAAAAAACTAAAGGCAATGATTTAACATCACTGCAGGTTCTGCTCATCTGCAAGCACGCAAAGGAAATGCCTGAAGCAGTTATTTCCTGCCCTCTCCTGGCCTAGGGTGTTTCCTTTACCTCCTTCCTCCCACTGGTTTGTGGCGCTGTGCTTTCTCAAAGAGCTTATCTTTAGGATACACGTTACTTCAGCACTTCCTTTTGAGGGGCATGCTGTGGGTTAAAAGAGCAGCAGGTCAAGTGTACGAAAATGGTTTTAAAAACAAGTAATCATATCTGGTTCTACCTGCTCATTCTTACTGCTGACATGAAAATAAAGTGTTGGGGTTTTTTTAGTCCACATTGTCTGTAAATGTTAGCACCATTGTTTTCCAGTTTTGCAAAGAGTATGACAGAGTACTGACTCCCCACTGCTTATGTGGTGTCGAGCTGAATGTGCAGGGAAATTTTGTCAATGCTGCAACACCTCCTGTGACCGGCCAGGCCTTTAAAAACTTCATGTAGTGTTGGACCTGCCTTGCCTCTCATTACTCCCTGCCTTCTCATCAGTACTGATAAATCTTACAGGTGGCAAGTCACAGCTGAAGAGATCTCTCTGTTTGAAAGCACCAGGAGTTTATATAATCTTTATTCATTGTTAGTATTTAGATAAAATGGCTTGAATATTCATCTTTCTGAATTTTGCCAGATGACCTGAAAAGACATACCTACAGATTTAAAAGACAGGTAGTGGAATAAATATGAGTACTTTCAAGAGTAAAGGCACCTGTGCTCATGCTGAATTCACCCTGAAAATTCCACTTTAGGAGTATCTCATGATTTCTCAGTTTGAACTCTGTGGTTGAAAACTGGGGAATTGACAACAGGTGATTCCATATTGCAGCAGGTTTTTTATTTGCTATTCTTTAAGATTGTTAACTTGTGTTTTCATTCATTTCAGTCTATGCAAGAGAAGCTTTCACAAGAAAAGCTGATAATTCAAAAGATGACAAATGAGCTTGAGGAAAAAGAAAGACATATAGAGCAGCTGAATAAAACTCTCTCTGAAGTAAGTAAAATAGCACCAGTAACCCAACCCCTCACCACACCAGAGCCAGGAAGAGCCTTATAGAATGATTATAAGATCCCTTGGTGGGGCTTTATGAGCTTAATTACATACTTAAATATCCTGGCTTCCATGCACATATATAATGCATACCACTCCTGTCTAAAGAAGTGAGAGCTTAAAGGGTGAAGATGGCTAAGTAATGATTACATGAAATAGCCATATAAAAGCTGTCTGTATGCTGTTCTTTGGAGGGCTACAGAAGTATTGATTATATGTTTGGAAATTACTTGAATGGTACTATTTGTGGCTTGAAACTTTCTGCTACAGTGAATGCTGCAGACTAACTTTCCCCTTTTCTCCATTTGCTTTTCGCAAAGAACCAAAGACTGATGGAAGAAAATGCCTGCCTGAAGGAGCAGATGAGGCTAGTGGAGCAGTCCAGGCAGCCAGTATCTGAAAAGATGCCTGTAGCAGACCAGTTGTTCAAGGAAATGTCCCACTGCTTGTTTGACTTGAAAGCACTGTGCAGTATTCTTACCCAGAGAGCTCAGGGCAAGGAGCCTAACCTTTCCTTACTGCTGGGAATCAGATGTAAGTGATGTTGACTTTCCAGAGTTTAATAAATGTTTTGACACAAAGGAAGAACAGTTTAGCTAATGTGGCGCTTGAACCTGCCAGCTGGACAAGCTTGTGTTCCCTTGCTTTGCAGATGGAGCAGTGGTATATGAACTCATGGAGCTCTCTGGAAAGGCTGGACTCTTAGTGCCTCTTGGCCACTAAATGCATGTGACTGCATAGGTCCTTGCCAAGTCAGGAGAGCAGATAGCTGGCTCTTAATATGGACTCAGTCATGGATATGTTCACTGCTCTAGAAAAGAAAGGTGTGTAGCCAGGTGTCTGTCCCTCCTGAGACACACTGCAGTCACTATGAGGGTTAACAGATGCTAAACACATCTTGTGCTTTTGTTTTAAAGCCTTTGGGGTCAAGTGATAGGAATATCCATCTACTGCTTGAATATGTATAGGTCTGTTTTGGGAGTGGGGATGTCCAGGTGTTTTAAATAAGCCTTTTGCCTGGTAACTTCATCTCTTGTGCTGTTCATCTAGTCTTTAGCATTTACTAAGCTTTTAAATTTAACCAAGAAATGGGAAGCATGCCCTAAAACCAGTCAGACAAAGTTTATGTCAAGTCTTTCCTTCTAACAAGCTGGTTGTGTTGACCTGAATGTATCATAATCAGATGTTTTCTGAATGTTAATTAGAATTCATCAGGTAGACAGGTTGCTGAACTGAACCATCAGCAAGGTAGAAAGGTAGAGTACAGTGTTTGTGCAGCAAGAGCTGCTACACACCTGCTAGCCCTCTTTTGTGACTGACTAGAGAAACCCCCGAAATCTCTAGAGATGCTCTATTCATTTTTTTCCACTGCTGTTCTGATTCATCAGACTTGAGGAAGTCTAGATCTTGGTGCAGACAGACAAGCATGTCTTTCAGAGAAGCACTGATGGGTTCTGGATTGAGTTTAAGTTCACGTGGTACCTTGTTTTGTTGACTTTTCATCACACCAAAGCATGATTTGTCCTGATGTAATTAAAGTGACCTGCCTCTTATTTCCAAGGAGGTGACTAGTTGCAGTATTCACAGGACACAGCTGCTGAAGCTTTAACCTTGGGTGTTGTTTTTTGTAGCACTGAGCTGCTCATCTGAAGAGAGTGAAAATTACCACAGCACAGAGACCCTTTCGAAGAAGCTCTCGGACGTTTGTCAGCTGCGGAAGGATATTGATGAGTTAAGGACTATCATGTCAGACCGTTATGCTCAGGACATGGGGGACAACTGCATCACTCAGTGACAACTCTCCATCCTGTAGCAAACGACTTACTAGGTCCTGCTGTGTCACAGGTCTTTGCATTTCCATTGAGGAGCCATATGGGAAGGCTGCAGGTAGCACCAGACACACATCTCCGAGGGCTGTGTGTAACTGGTATCGGGAGTCTGGTGTGCAGGGGGCAGTCATCGTGTGAACAGTGGTACAAACTGCAAGAAATCTTTTCTCCAAACTACTGAATGTAGGAACAAGCTGTGAAGAATGATTCAGTTGGACACTCTGTTTCCTTCATTTGGGCTCATTTCGTTACTTTGCCTAGTTTTTGGAACCAGAGCTTCGCAACAGCCATGCTGCTACAACTCTCAGCCCTGTCCTTCATCAAGGGTTTGTGTGGCATTATCTGAGTTCAGATCTTAGGGGAGAGGGTCGAAGAGCCTATGCATGTGTATGTCTGGCTGTACATGATGAAGCCAGAGGCTTCTGCCACTGCACTTCACGCTAAGAATTGCAATTAGAACAATCTTGGAACAATCAAAAAGTAATTGCTCTCCAAGTTGTCAGAAATTAGGATATAAGAAAGTTGTTTTTAGTAATGGATGTCTACCTTGTTTGTCCAGTAGCAGAAAAACCCCGGGTTTAACTCCTTTATGCAAACAAGTCCATAAAATATAGCTGTATCAGATTGTTTGAAGCACTCTCATGTTGCTGTAAGAAGTTTCAATAATTCAAAGTCTGTGACAAACCAGAGAAGCTGTAAGACATAAAACTGCAGCATATTCCGCGGCTATAAAAGAAAAACCCCAAAACATCCAACAACTGTATTTTAGTGTTTGTACTTATTTTTCCCCTTAGGTCCTTTCCATTTCAAAATGTTGCTGTATTTTGTTCCTGAAGGCCTCTGAAAGGTTCTGCACCACTTCAGCCATTTTTACCACAACTACAGAAAGGGTGTTTGACTCTTGGCAAAATTAAGGCTCAAAACAGAATGTTTCCAGTTAGCATTATAAAGTACTTGGTTATCTGAGGACTGAAAAATTTTCCACATTGTTTGGGAAATCTTGAGTTGTCCATTTTTGTAGGAAGCAATTACATAAAATGTAAGCTCACGTTCCATAGTTAATCAGTGAGTGTCACTTGGCAGTGCTCTTTAACTCCCATGGGACAGGTGACATTTCCAGGAACATCTGCAAGTTAGTTGCACAGTTATGCATGGTGGAAAATAGTATTTAACTGAAAGAAACAAAAAAGTGCAAAGAGTAAAACCGCTTTTAAATCACACTGTTAAGAAAAATATGTGCATTGCTTACTTGTATGGTATTTCAAGAAGGTTTCAGATGCCTTAAGGTGCAAGTCAGTCAACTGATCTGGAGTGGGGATAACAGCAGAAATCTCTTGGAAAGCTTAGCAATTCAAACCAAGTTAATTCTAGGGTAACATTTTTATGGCAAAAGTGAGTATCTTCAGTTTTCTGATTTAGTGATGTGTTGCTTTCTGTTCATTGTTTAACAGTTACTGTTAATGTTGTTTTTATAATTTAGTGGTTTAATTGTTTTTAGCTGTATAGATTTATTTATTTGACAGTTTTCTCTATCCTGAAAGTAGACTTGGACTAATTTGTGAAAAGTAGTGTTGCTATTTATATTACTGCTACATGGTGTTATCAGATAGATTAATCTGACTGGTTCAGCTCCTGTGAGCACTAAAACAGTGTCTAGATAAAATCGCAAGTGAAGTTATCTAGAGTCTACTTCAAGAAAAAAAAATGAGGCCATTTTATTTTAAATTTCTGTGCTCTTTCTGTAGGCACACTTCAGTCTCTCCATCAAGGCATAAATTGCTCCATTCTTTCTTGTCCTTCTCAGTGGTGTGATGCAGGTGGAGTTGGAAGTATAATTGAGCTCTTGTCATTGATATGATGAGTTCTGCTATGAGTGGGGAAAAGATGTTCTGAACTAATCTGCATTCTTAGACTGCAAACTGATCAATGGTTGTTATCTAAAAGAATGTTTTACTCTGGTAGCTCATTAACAGTGTTAATTCCACATTAATACACACCTGCATCAGAAGTGTACTTTTATACTAGTGCAAAACTGAAAACAAGGATCTTTGTACCAATGGGCTTGCACAGTTTGCTGTGCCTCTGACAGTGCTGGCTTTTGTGACTAAGGCTTCAGCTCATTCCTCTGGTGTGGTTGGTTGGGTTAGTCCCTGCAGTGAAGTAGTCTTTAGTTTATGGCATCTGTCTCCTATCAGAATTCAACAATAGCATTTCAGGTAATAAATAAGAAATATTAGAGAGAGAGGAAACACACAATTTACACATTGCTTCCTTAGATGGCAATGTTGTATCTATTAAAAAAAATCACCAAAACCCACATTACTCTACATTTGATAAAATAACAAGGAGTTTAATAGAGCAATTACAGGAGAGCAGGAGATCTTTTAAGTCACGTTGAACTATTAAGCTTGTCACTTGGCTGGTATTTCTCCACTGTCCCTCCTGCTAAATGGTGAAACTATACTGCAAAGTTGAGATGACTAGTTTATATTTGCCAAGCACTTCAAAGCTTTTATCCTCTTCAGGTATTAGTTGAAAGTCCCTCTGAGAGGAGATCCCATTTTATTCATAATACTTTTGATTGCAGTGCTATAATCTTGTGTTCTAATGTTTTGTTACAGAAACTGTAATATTTATGTTGACTTGAAAGCACTTGATTTAAAACCCCCTGAATTTATCTGCCTCCATCAAATTAAAGTAGGGAGGTAAATGATGGATGTGTGAGCCAAAGAAGCAGACTACCAATTGATTATTTACAGCAATACAGTACTTTGCTTTGATTTCTTAAAATTTGACCTGTTGTAGTGGTAGCAATTACTATATATGCATCAATTTACAGATGCCTCTAAATGGAATAAGCTTTGTCTAAGATATGCATGACTATTTAATTGGTTAAAATGTAGTGTGTGTGGTCTCATTCAGCATATTTAATACAGAGGTGATTAACGAATGTTAACATTGGAATTGCTTTGATTTAGTCATGACAACTTTTTGCTGTAGCTATTAGACAATCCCAAGGGCTGAAAACAGCTGCAGATGACTGGATACTGTACTGTTCTGGCTGTCAGCAAACTGTACAGTAACATTTTGTACAGTTTCAGGTAAAATTTATATGATCCTCTAGAAGATACTTACAGTAACTACTGTATTTAAGAATGTATTTTGAAAAAGATATGAAAAGTAACCGTCTTCCGGCAAGCTATAGATGATGTATTCACTATATAGAAGTATTTACTATATAGAAGTAACGCAGCTCAGTCATGTAAATGTGATTTAGGTTGCTGAACTCCACTGTGCAGCTTTGTGGTATGACAGGTGTGTGAAACTGTGGAGATTTGCTGTAACCGCCACTCAGGCTCCAGCATTTGACACTGACAGTGGTCATGAAGTCATTCAAGAGCTGAAATTCCGTCCTTTCCATTTCAAAAGGTTTCCTTCTTTCCTTTGCTCTTGCTTGCCTGTCTTTTGTTTTATACATTTTGTTTTTTCTTGGAAAGGTTAAGAGCACATGGAAAGGAAGACAGCAAACCCCTTCCTCCATGACCTGCTGCCATAGCACGGGCGGTGACAGTAAGCTGCAGTCTCTCCATCAGGGCATGGTTTGCTCCAGTGTTCCTTGCCCTTCTCAGTGGTGTGATGCAGGTGCAGTTGGAAGTATAATTGTGCTCTTCTCATTGGTATGTCAAGTTCTACCGTGAGTGGAGAAAAGAGCTGAAGTAATCCGCATTCTTCGACTGCAAACAGATCAGTGGTTGTTATCCTAAAGGGATGATTTATTCCAGTAGCTCATTAGCAATATTAATTCCACAGCTGCATACCTTTGTGCCTTTTTAGCCTGAAGTAAATGTATGTCCCCCTGGAACGTCAGATAAGTTGTTAGCGTGCTGATGACTGCACCTTGTTTTCTTCTCACCTGCCATTACTTTGTTAATAAGCTTTTGTACTAAGAACTCTTGCATAATGTCTAGAAACAGAAATACTGAAACTAGGTACTAGGTGTACACTTTGAATGTTAGGCTGGTTGTTGTATGCAGCTTCTTTGAATACAGTGTGTGAGCAGGAAACACAAATCATAATGTGTTTTTTCTGTGTATATTAATCACAGTATATCATTAGTTCAGTGGGGAGGAGTGTCTGGAGCTCTCTTTTAAAAGCACAGCTGACATATGTACTGGATCAGTCCCTGAAGACTGGTAGTTTTGTAAATTGGGTTCAATTTTTGAACTGCTCAGAATACCTCATATGTAAATAGAGTTGTCATGACTTAATCACGTGTTCATTGTAAAAAGTAACGGAGCCACTGGCTGGCTCAGCTTTAGGCTTGTTGTTCTTGCCTCTTTTTGTAATTTTTTTAAAGTAGGGTTTACAGCTAGAATTTTGAATGCCAAAGTTCTATTTATTAAAAAATAATAAAAGTTTTCATTGTTAATGACTGGTATTTTTCCACTGGAATTTGTTTGTTGATGTTTGGGATTTTTATCCACAGAGCAGAAATAAATTTTGTTACAAAAGTGAATTTTTCACGGTTCTCATTTGTCCAGTATCTAGCATGTGACAGAAGTGATCAAAGCTGGAGGCAAGAAAGGAATCATGAAACATCTTCCCAGCACCCACCCCAGCTTCCCTTCAGTGGTCTGTTCTGCTGAAATACCACCTTACCAAGCGCTCTCTTCCTGGCCATATGTTTGGTTGTTGTTTTTTTTTTTTTTTTTTTTTTTTTTTTTAATGGGTTTTTTTTTTTGTTTTTTTTTTTTTTAATCAAGGCCTTGATATAAAAAGCATTATTTCTAAATGATAAAAGGATCTTAGAGCAGCATTCCCTGATGCTTTTTTAGACAGATGCTCCTGTTGGCCATCTTGGATGCTGATTGGAAAGAGCACGGGTAGGTCTGTTTAAAAGACTAAGCACAAAATTTTAGGCAGGAGTCAGTACTCCCTGCTGCAGGAAATACTGCAGGTCACTACGGCCCAACACAACCAAGCAGCGCTGACTTCTGTGTCAAGTTACTCTGAGGAAGAGTCAGGTTAAGGATTTTAGTCAATCTGACAGGAGTCTTCAAGTGTAGAGGGAAGTGGGGTCACCCAAAAGGGGTTTTTTCACAGTTCCTTTTGATAAATCTTGGAACCTGTTTGGTGCATCAGGTGCTGAATGAGCTTTGCATGTAGCGTGGTCTTCTCCCCTCCTCACACTCCATCGTGCAGAGCTGGCACTAGCTTTTCTTTTCAAAGACCCTGAGAAATGCACTCCAATTAGGTAATGCATTATACATGGCAGACATCACTCCTTTTCTCCAGCATTGTGACTGAAGGTTGCATGATGGGCTTCTAACTCAATTAAAAACATTCTGTGCCTTGTGTAAATACTTGTAACAGGCTACACAGATGCCAGCTTTTCCTAGATTGCTGAGGGAAGCCTTTTGTGAGCTGCTGAAAGTCAGGATTTGTTTCAAAGTACAACGAATAACAGTACACTGCTAACAACAGTAGTGGTAGAAAATGTTCTATTGCCTTTTATTCCACAAACAAAATACACCCCCACATGTGGGTAAAAATGAAGCCTTAGACAATAACTCTGCAAATAACACCGCAGCATCTTGAATGCGTACAATTTGCAAAAGGTAAATCTTGTAGATTGCCTTCCTTATGTAAATTAAGTCTGGGTCGTTTGTTTGTAAATGAATGGGTTCCGTATCATTGGAAAATTTCCAAGTGGCAGGGGAAGTGGGGAGTATGAACGATGTTTTTTTAATTACATTTTAGTATGTGCATATTTCTTTTCTGGCTTTGTGTCAGTTACTCCCCCTTTGGGGGCAGCTGCTGCTTTCCTCCTCCTTTTCGTGGTATCACAGGTCTGAATTTCATAGAGATAAAGGCATGCTTCAAGTCATGGACTTGGAGCCTGACTCTGGGAAACCTCATAGGTTCAGCTAATGTTTTGTGGTCCTTTGATGAGCAGTTTGGCAGCTCCCCTGAAGAACGCAACCTTGTAGGTATTAATAGACCAGAAAATGGATTTAATGGCCTGTGTGCCTGCAAAAGCATTTGCCTGAAGGAAGGCAAAAGGAAACCATTGTATAGTTCTGGTTGGGAAAAATGGTGTCTCCTGCTGAGAGACTGAATTGTGACGCTAAAGGTGGTTGTAAGAGAGTTTTCTGGCTGAAAATCCCTTCTTGTGTGGGACCTGAATTGAATTCAGTATCACAAAAGCTTGTCTCCCCTACATTAAAACGTGAGAATACAGGTAGCCCCTGACTGCTGCCAGGGAGCTGCCAAACCCCCTCCCAGACGGACTGGGTTGTACTGAGCTTTGATGTGGCCCCATGTACCAAAGGAGGCTGTTTCTGAGCCCCGCTGCTGTCCGCCTGTGTTGGGCTGGGGGCCCAGCCGTATCCTGCCCCAGTGCTGGACCAGCTCGCTGCCAGCCCGGCTGCCAGGGCCAAGCTCTCCCCTGGGGAGCATCAGGAGCCACTCCTGGCCCCAGAGCCGGTCACAGTGCTTCAGTGGATGCTGGGCCAGAAGCCAGATTTTCCTGATGTCTCAAGAAGCTGCCTCACCCTTGGCAGTCCTGCTGAGATGCATTCACAGGAGCCAGGAAATGGGGACAATAATGGACCGATGCATTTTTTAACCTTCTGCTATTTTTGATCTCATAATGGTTAAATGAGATGATGCCTAATTTATTGTGAGTTAATTGGGGGCAATCCAGCAACAGGGAGGGAGAGAGCTCTAATCAGAGTGAGTGATGACACAAACTTTAAGATGATCCATCTTCCATGAACACAGAGACACTTGAGCTGTTCAAAAAGTTCTATTTTTAGGTGGCCTGAAAGTGATGCTGGTTCCTGGGGCAAGTCCAGACCTGCAGGGCAGCCTGCAGAGGACCTCTGTCCTGCTGCAAACACATCCTGGCTGTGAGATGGGCCCTGGAGTCTGACACACCCCACAGTGGTCCTTGAAAGCTTTGAGCACACCCACCCAAGTCTGCATTCAGCTGAGCTACTTGAAAACTCCCATGGGATTTTAAAACTGAGCTTTCTCCTCAGGAAGCTCAGGTGTGGCACAGCAAGTTGATGGCTGTCACCCTCCTGTTAATCTGGACAGCACCTGGTTATCCTCTACATCAGAGCTGGGGGGGCAGGACCCAGTTTCTGGAGCCTCCTTTGCTCAGTAACTTTTTCAATAAATGGTTTACTGGCAAGTTAAAGCCACAAAGCAGCCATCTCACAGAAAAGCCATCCCTGAAACATTATAACCCTGTGCAGAAGATCATCAGCAGTTTTCATCCCAGCTTCTGTATGCCTTGTGGGAGCTCCTCACTTTGGGGAGAGACAATAAAGGTCACAGTGGGGAGGGAGCTGGCACAGGCATACACTGCCCTGCTGAGAGCTCTGCTGTAGGAGGGAATGCTGTAAAGGGCATTGATTGATGGCATAATCCCATCAGCCCCCACACACATCTCATTATACAAGCCAGTGACAATTAGATCATTAGTTACATTATCACCCACTGCCTTGGCACATAGGAAGTAGTGAAGATAAGTAATGGGACATTTTTAGTTTAAACTGTGGTTTGAACATTTTAATTAAAAGCCTATTATAATCAATCTGTTTCTAACATCCTTTCCCTCACCCTCATTCATAAAAATTAATTATCACTGTGGAAGGCCAGCAAGTGCATATATCCTGCTCCTGCCCAGTGGCAGCTTCAGAGCCTGGATTTCCACTGCCTGGGTGGCTATGTGCACTGAGCCAACCCAAGCTGTGTGCAGTCACCAGGGCAGTTCACCAGCCCAGTGCTGGCCCAGTATGGAGGCTGTTGCTAGGCTCTTAAGCAAAAGCGATGATCTACTCAGACCTGGCTCTCTCAGACATCCATTTATATCTTGGAGGTGAGAGCTGAAAACACATAGACTTTTAAAAAGAAAATTGTCTTCTCAAAGTGTTTTTAAAAATGTCCCAAATCTTCCCCGAAGTTCTGATGCAGTGGCGATAAAGGTCAGCACAAAAAATGACCCCCCTCAAATGGCTGAGAGAGCAGTTAAGAACATGGGGGTACCGGGCAGCTTAACACTATGTATTTGCAGTGTCCCTCCAAAACACATTGAGAGTATGAGTACAAAATTTATCATTAAAAAAAAAAAAAAACCACAAAAACCCCACAAAAAAAAAAAACTTGATCAGACTTTGCCTTGACCTTCTCAAGCTCATCACTGATCCCAGCCTTTATAAAAAAAAGTAGACTTAGGCCTTTAGACACCTCATTTGGGCATTGAACTTTTTCCAGCAGCTCTGGAGTTCAAAGCAGAAATGCTTCCCCTGCCAAAGAAAAATCAACAATTTTAACTGAGGACTTTTCTTAATTGTTAAATATATATATATATATATATATATATATATATATATATATACATATATATATAACAAGTGTAATTCTAGTATTATTATTCCTGGGAAATCCACACAGTGTGGTGTATCTATGAGCAGGGTTCATACACTTACAAATGGTACAGTTTTCTGAAGTCCCAGTAGATTGGTTTGTGCGATGTGGAGTTGGCAACAAACTATTTCCACAAAATAAATAAAATCAGATTGTTTGTAACATACATTGCAAGTGGTAACTTTACAAAGCAAAAGAGTAAGTCAAAGACCTCGATCACATGAAGTAAGAACATCTAGTTTGGTAAAGAAATACAGTCTCTTCTCCAATAAGAAAACAACTCCACTGTTACAGGCTTCCAGATAAATTAACCGACAGCTGCAATAGGATCCATAATTCATCAGTTTGTGTGTGAGGATGTTACAGGAGACAGTGCTGGAAGGCTTCCTAAGCTCAAGGTGATATCAGCCACTGCTCTCCCCTTCTCCACCAAGCAAATAACTTTGTTATAGAAGTCTATCATGCCAGTCACACATGGTTTCCCCTTCATAAATCCATGCTGATTACTCCAAATCACTGGTCTTAATGTGTTCAGAAACAGTTTTCAGCATTACTTGTTCCATCCCTTTCCTGGGGATCAAGGTGAGACTGACCAGCCTGCAGTTCCCTGCAACCCTCTTTCTTGTCCTCCTTGAAGATGCCAATTGACATTTGTTTTCTTCCAGTCTTCAGGATCCTCAGTGTACAAAGATTATCCAGAGTGGCCTTTTAATGACATCAGGCAGCTCCCTCAGCACTCATGGGTACTTCCCATTGGACCCAAAGGTTTGTGCATGCCCAGTTAGTTTAAACACTTAACCTGCGCCTCCTCCACAGTGGGTGAATCTTCAATGCTCCATCATTCCTTGTCTGGGAAATGAACTAATCTCTGCTGGTTACACCTTTCATTTACTCACATGTAAGAGTCTTTCCTCGACTCCTGAGGATGGCAGACGCTGCTCACTCAGTTAAGGGAGTTAAAACTTCAATGCATTTAGCAAGTGATGATGCTAACCTGATTTTTTCCATCTTTCAAACAACCTGACCCCCAAAAGTGAAGTACAACACTCTGAAAGTTCACTGTTACTCTGAGCTGAAACATACGTCAAGCAAAAAAACATACTAATTTCAAAGAGCTCTGGAGGCTGGGTGTGCCATTTCTGCACCTACTCACTTCTCCCTCCCCATTTTGCCGCTGCCTGTTTACCCCTCTGTTCACTGCTCAGCGCTGGAGCAAAGTCTATCTGAACCTTTGAAGGAAGCACACTGTGGTGTGGGGCACTCCTGACATGATTTTAAACAACTGTGTTTCTCCAAGGAACTTTTCTTCCTTCTTTTAAGGGATGGGAGCTGTGCTTATGAAGCAACATGAAGACAAAACCAAACCCCAGTGTCACCTTCCACTGCTGGGTGCTCACAGCAGGCAGCCCAGCCTGCTAGGTTGGATATACAGGAAAAAGGTAAATTGCTGCTTCTCTCCCCCAGCCTGGGGTGGAGTGATTAAGGAAGCAGTGAATCAAATGCTCCAAGCACATTTGATTGCTTGTCATGACCTTGTTACACAGGTCCTTTTGGAACATCACTTGGTGGCTAGAAGTCACACACACAGAGCCTGCTTTGCAGCTGGGTTCCCTACAGTACTCGCATTATTTGCATTTTGTTGGTGCTTAAGCTAACATTTCTCTGTGTTGAAGAACATTTCCCCATCTCTCATCTATGGCAGGCTGAGAGAAGTTCCCTCATACTGTGTGGAAGGGAACAGGAGGCTTGAATGGATGCTGAAACACAGAGCCAGGGGAGAACGGAGGATCTAGCAGGGTCCTTACCCAAGGAGAAAATGGACAGGAAGAAGCCTTCACCCATGATAGATGGGTTCCATGAGAAGAGCGTGGCAAGAAGTCAAAACTGAGCCCTGCCTTGGATATTTGGAATCAAACTATTTATGTGGCAAGTCAGTCTCAAATGATTAAAATGGGGATAAAAGGAGCTCTCATGGAAAAGAAGTGTGAGGCAGCAGTAGTGACATTTTCTGTGTCCTAGGTCTAGGGTTTCAGACAGATGTCCAGAAAGAATATCTAAAAATATCACACCACCATAGTACAATTATTTATGTGCACATTAATACAGAACACAACATGGTCTCTGTCTAATTAAAGCAAAAAAATCTATTACATAAGCTGACCTTCAAATAAAAAGAAATTTGTTAGCTCTACACTTACATATTCTAAATCTAACTTTGGAATGCTTTGAATTGTTTCAGTGTACACAGTGAAGAATTTGTTTCTTCTTGACACAAACTAACCAACCTTGCATCTGTGGCATGCCTGGAATGTATTTCAGAGGCACCATGTCCTGGAAAATAGGCACAAAATGTGCAAATGCAGTTCTGGCTGTTCTGT
This sequence comes from Anomalospiza imberbis, assembly GCF_031753505.1. Lineage (NCBI taxonomy): Eukaryota > Metazoa > Chordata > Aves > Passeriformes > Viduidae > Anomalospiza > Anomalospiza imberbis. The sequence goes on along the minus strand of NC_089683.1, from coordinate 49,796,668 downwards.
TTGGGCTGAGCTGGACGGTTTTGGGCAAGTAGCTCCTCAGTGTATGTGTATGTCAAGTGACAATTACACAGGCTCCCCTGGAAAGCACCTTGACAGCCCTGGATGAAAACTTCCACGGGAGCTAGACAGCATCTCCACTAATGAGCATTCACACACTAGTCTGTGTAAGTGAAATGCTAAAAAATTAGATGCTAAAAAAATTAGTGGTTTTCAATCTGACCACAAAACTGAGATACTCCATCTCCTGTCTTGAGTCCCCTACCACCCCACTTTAGTAATCCAGGAAAACTGTCCCACTTCCAGAAATGAGATCACTGGAGCTGCACAAAACTAAATCCATTCCTCATAACATGAACAGGGGGGAAAAAACCTCAGGCTTTAAAAACATTCCTGACAAGTACCCAAAAAAAAAAAAAAAAAAAGTTACCATTTCATTTACATAGAGCATGATTTTCCTGAATCCACGGGTTCTTTTGCAAGAAAACCTGGGATTTTTTTTTCTCCTGCTGTAGAGCTAGCAAAATACTCAAGTTTTCTTTCATCAACTACCAGCCTGTTAGTGATTCAAATCTCCGCTGGATTCCCCACATTAGGGTCTGCATAGCCGTGGTTCGGAGATTGTCACCCTGTGCTTGTGCTCCATGGTGGAGTGTTGCTGCCTCATGTGCCTGCAGAGCAATGGCCAAGGGAGTGGAAAAGACTCGTGCCTTGCTCAGGCACCTGGCTTTTTTTGGGGGCTGGCCCGCTGGGAAGGGAGCGCTGAGGGAGGGACGCACTCAGCATCGCGGGGCTGCGCGGCAGGGACTCGCCTCCCGCCCACCGCAGGCAGCTGACACTGCCTTGCCCGCCCTCCCTTTCTCTCCGTCCGCCCCTGAATTTACAGAGCAGCAGCTCCCAGCACCCCTTCCCAGCTGGACCACCGCGGTGCTTTTGCTCCCCATCCTGTGATGCTTCAGCTCTCAGTGCCAGTGGTCACCGAGGCAGGGACAGAGCAGGGAGCTGCACCGCAGCCTCGGCTGCTGCTGCTCGCTGGTGTTGTCTGTGATTTAATTCTCCTGACTGAAAGGCCCCTGCTCACGTGTTCCGTGGTCTGCCAGTGCTCCAGACTGTGTATGTGTAAATGGAAAATGAACTATAAGATATTATGAACAACTTCAAAAGCTCAGGCACAGCTGTTTGATCCCTGACAAAGAGTGGACAGATTATACTCTTTCATTCCCAACCAGGAGAAGAAACATCAGGATTGCAGAAATACAGTAGTTTCACAAGGAAGAGTCCTAGCCAAGCACAGAGATCTGCAGCACTGATGGGAAAAGAACAAAATGTCCAGGATTAGTTTAAGTGGATAGATCTTGGATTGTGACAATCACGGGCGTTTTATTTGCCGTTCTATTTATTTCCTTCCAATAAAAAAAGAAAAAGGCAGTTGACCTTGTCCCTTTGTTTCACACCTGAGCTCCAGCAGCTTGGGATATTATCCCACTCCATGAGTGCAAAAGATCTTGCAGGAGGTCCTTCTACCTGTGTCTCTTACTCTATTTTAGGGTCCAGTCTTTAGTTGTGGCAGATGAAGAATTCTATCCCTATTATAAGCTAGACCTCCTGCACTCCCCATCTAAATGGTGTCTGATGCACCTCAGCAGCAGAGGCTCCCATGCCTCAGTGATTCCTCACGGTGCAGGAGCATCATGAAGACAAGGGTTCGGTGCAGGCAGGTGACACTCATCTTAGTCCAACAGCCACAGTGAAAATATTCCTCAGCCATGACCCAAAGATTTTTATTACTACATAGTAATGCTCCTCCTAAGAATTGCACCCTTCCTCTGACTCCGTGCTCTTGCAATACAACTGAGCACAGCCAAGCCTGAGTGCACATCCCATGTCTCACTGCTGCCATCCTTCTGAGTGCCTGCCAGGCCCTGGGGGTGCACACCAGTGTGTCCATTGCCTCTGCTGTACCCACTACAGGAGCTATGGGGAGAGGGGAAGGAACACTTGACTCGATCTGGCTTGAGCCAAGGAGTGGAAAGGAGCTGTGTGAGCCCTCAGTGCCCATACTTGGCACAGACAAACTTAAAGCAAGAGTTGAAACCAATCCTGACTTAAATCCCTGTGCATTTTGCTCTCATGCACCTTTTTCTTGTCCTATCAATCACTCTTCCCATCACTTGACATTTTGCTAGCTAATGAAAAATATGTCTGGCCTTCTCCCAAGGCAGACTCAACAGCACAACCCTTTCCATTTACCATGTGCAGAGGGAAAAGGTGACACTCATTTTAGAAACATCCAAGTGTCTCTGGCTGAAGTGTCCCTTCACAGAGGGGTAGCCTTGAGAAGAACACCTTTTATTGGCCAATCTAGCCATGAACTGCATCTTCAAAATGGAGACTTTAATTTTTGAATGCTTTCAGTTCAGCATTCAGCATGGCACTCTTTACTGTGCTGCCCAGCAAGGAGTCTGTCCTCACCGCAGACCACACTTCTACCACTGCTTGTTAAAATGGTGTCAATACTGACCAGGAAGAAGAAAATTTCCTTGGTAAGTGAACTATCAAGTTATTGCAAAACAGAACCTGGAGAAATGACTATGAAGTCTAGAAGACTCATGTCAATTTGTTAGCATGTAAGCATCTGTAACTAACAAGATCTTTATAAGCTGGTGATACTGCTCTTTCAATCACTAATACAAAGTTTCTTTAAAGCAAAGCAAACAAAATTAGACTGGAGAAAAATGTTCAACAGTACTACTAGTAAAATACTGGATTGGATTCAAGAGGAAATAAATCAAATTCACCTGAGGAATAAAGTCCAGTCATGCCAAGACAATCCTGTGCAGTACAGATTCCTCATTCAAGATGCAGGCAGTACATTTCTAACGAGCAGATTCTATTCTTTCACCAAAGGGAGAATGGAGAAGCCTACAGACATTTCAACAAACACATCACCAACACCATCACAGATGTTGCTGGTTCAGTGCATGTCAGAATTGCTCATGCCTGGGTGCCTCAGTATGGCTCGCGGAGAGCTTTGAAGCGCAAGGGACCTTCTTGAGATGTTGTTCAGGGAGTTATCACCTGCAAATGAGCACACTTCAGGACATGAAGGGAGATTAAACAAAGGGAAGAAAACCCCAAAACACCCAATTTCAAGAAGCAACTTGAAAATTAAAAACCTGGATATTATAAGTCTGATGTTTGAAAAACCCCAGACTAAGGCTGAATGTGTATATGTAGCTTCCTTTCTGCCTGGCAATTTTCTCTGAGTACCCAGTAAAACTGTTCAGAGGCCTGGACTTTGCAGTAAGAAAAAGAGGGACTGGATCATCCCAGTGGCTTTTATTGTTTTCACTTAGTCTTGGTTTTCTCTTTTTTGTTTTTAGAATTTCATTTCTTCTATTAGTTCTCCCATCTCCTTTCTTACCTGATTTTGGAATTTTAGTGGGAAAAAAATTGGCAAATTTCGCTCCTTTTCACTGCATCTCATTTATCTTAGTACATTTGGTGATTTTTCAATTGAATTTTATTTGATCATATCTCCTTGCCAAAGAGTTTGTTCCACTTTGTTGTTACTTTGTCCAATTTGGAAGAATTTCCTTTCAGGAAAGGGAATGAAATCTTGCCTTTGCAATGAGGATCAGTTGGGATCACCTTTTATCTTGGGTGAGAATTTCTTTTTATTAGGGATTTATCACCAGTAACTGTTTAATCACCAACAACATTTACCTTACCAATGGGCACATCAGTTACTTCATTAATTTGGGAAGAAATTTGGTTCCCCCCCCATTCTGTTTCTCTTGCAAAGACAATAAAAAAAGTGTTTAAACCTAGTCTTTTGTCTTTATTTATCTCCATAACAACAGCTGGAAACTTATTTATCCTGGCAGCAGAGGGGGGTGCAGCTGGCCAGGCTGGTGTGCTCTGTGCAGCTCCCAGGCCCTGCTTGTGTCTGGTGAAAAGAGGGGATACACAACTAAAGCTTTTTCATGGTGACAGCAAATCAGCACTTCAGGCTGGGAATTTCTCTTGGTTGAAGATGGGCAACACAAAAAGTTAACATATTTCACTAAATCATATATAGGAGAATGGTCCCATCTCAGTTCTCAGCTTCTAGAGATGTTTGGCACCAACCACCATCCATTCCCACCACACCCACCACAACCTGTTTTCTGCAAGCATGTTCAGGGACTGCTATTCTTTAGCAGTACTGTAAAAAAAAAAAAAATCCACATTTAATTGCAGCAGGCTATTTATAAACCTGTACTTTCAAAGTCAGGTGTGCAGCAAAACAAGTGATGGTGGTCACTGCTTCTTCCTGGGAGGGTTCAATCTCTCCTACATTACACTTCTGCAGACAAATATTTGGAAAGAAAGCCACACCAGCCTCGGGAGACCTTGGAGAGGGCAAGAGCTGAACATCCCACCTATGGCTTGTGCAGCTTCTCCTCATGCTGCCCTATTCCCCAGTGTCCCAGCCATCCTGCCCATCCCTGGGCTGAAGGGCAGCGCCCAAGTCCCCATCACTCCACCCACACCACCACTGGGCTCTAGGAGACACCATACCTGGCTTTGGCAACAACCTGCCTTTTGTTTTTTGTCAGGAGGGAGTGGAAGAAGGGAGGAGAAGCAGCTTGTGAGGAGTGGGCACAGCTCATACACATTAGTATAGTGAACAGCGTTTCTCCCTCACTCAATTTTTGTACCCTCTGATGAGGCAGGGGATGAAGAAGGATGATGAAGGACAGAAAGTTGTTCCTTCCATGGGGGCAAACACAGTGCCTTCTCTAAAAAAAAAAAAAAAAAAAAAGAAGAAAATAAATTCAACATTTGTGCAGGATGACCCAAATTTCTCTATTAAAATATGCATGAAGCTTTAATCCTGTTCTTTCCCCTGAATATCATTTAAATTCAGAGCAATGAAGGTGTCTATATCCTGGCAGACACTCAGCCCATTTCATTTCAGGTATTCATAAAATATTTCACACCCTACGCATGGCTGACACTACAAAGAGCAATTCCTGCATAACTGTAAAAGGTATTATGATAGCATTGACATTTGTATATTATTTGGCAATATTTTTTTTTTTTTTTTACTGCCAGGGCAGAAGATGATAAAAGGAAAAAAAAAATACTATCAAACACGAATACAAACAAGTTCACGTGAAGTGCCTAAGCCTTCACCCTGTCAGCTACTGACAAAATATTATCTGTTTGCTCTACACATTCATGACTGACATTTCTCTGGGGTTGCAGTAGCCCACGCTGGCTGTCTCAAAGCACCGCCAAAGCCACAGAAAGAACTTGCCATAAGATAAACCACAGCAAGACCATGAGATAAGCACAGAAGGGAGGAATTTGCAAGAGGAAGGTGCTGATTCCAGGCCTGATGGTGAGATCTGAGATGAGAACATGAGGCTCTCCATCACTCCTCATAGCTTTCAGGAACTCTTGAATTTTTCCACGTACTACACACATTACCTGGGCAGCATCCACATTTTTAAAGCAGAGGAGAGAGGAGCTCTGAACTGGTAAGGCAGTCTTGACAGGTCTAAGTCCAGTCCGTCTAGCCCCCATAACCATGATCAAAAAGACATCTGAAATCCATTAATTTAAAATCTGCTCTTGCCTCAGTGTCATTGAAATGCAAACCTCCGCAAAACATGGAGGCTAATCTGATGATTTCCCCTCTCAATCACACAATGATGCCATTCTTAGAGAGTCATTTGTTTGACACAAAGCACCCAGGCTCTGGAGACCTCAAAATCTACCAGTGCTTAAGCTTATGAATGTTAAAATTGTCACATCAAAACATGAGAAATTAATTGCTACTAACTGCAGGACTTGTCTGATGCACTCAATTTAAATATCACGAATTGCTCATTTAACAAGAGTTTTACATGGGCCAACATTGATGGCAAATATTCTTAAGAGCTTCAGTAAAAAACACACCACTGCTGAAATAATGTTTGGGACAGCACAGAATTCGTGAGATGGGATAATCTTAAACATAATTTCCAGTCCAAACAGAACCAGAAATAGCCAACTATTTCCTTTTTCAATGCGTGACACCAAAAAACTGAAATGTCTGAATCGCTAAATATCAGCATTTCAAAAAGTCCACTGCAAATAAGAATAAAAAATCTGGCATAGATAATACATTTACAATTGTAATATATTATGTACAAATATGTAACCTAAGTTACTTAGGTAACTACTTATATATGTGCACATGTATATGTGCACATATATAAGTAATTATGTAGGCATAAAAATGTCTAATTAAAAAAAAAAAAAAAACAACAAACCAACAAACCAACCACTTGGGACATGATTTAGAGATTCCTGGCAAAAAATATAAAGATGCTTGAGTACCTGTACAAAAAGCACATTCCAATTTGATCTTTGATCATTCTGTATTTGTTATCCATATGCTTATATCTAATAGGCTTTTTCTTATTTTAAGGACAGGATTTATAAATTTCTTGAGTTTCTCCAATGCAAGTTCTTTGCACTTTATTTTATAGAGGACTGAACCACATGAATCGAAAATCTGAGAACAAGGGCCCTAACACAGTGTGCTTCTTATCAGTTTGGGCCTTGGAGTTTCAATAAGCTATTCAAGTGTTAGGAAGCACCACAATGTATCCTACAAGCAGGTTGTCTGCTTGACCTAATGCTCACAGTCACTTTTTGTGAGGACAGGGATGAAGCAAACAGATATCAGTAATTCCAACCTTCCAGAAAAAACCTGCCACAGCAACAGAGAGCTTCTGGGTGGAACTCTGACCGTGCTAAAGAAATACAGAACAAGACCAGTGAAAAGTTGCCATAGAGTTCCCAGCCAACACCACCTCTGTTCCAAGAAAAATAGGACAGCTGTCAATCTCTGACTGATGACATCTCAAATCAGAAGCACAGTGTAATTCTTTAAATTCTGCTTCAAAACTTCTGGGACTTTTTTTGACTTCTGAAAAGCAGAAAGTAGATCAGGGCAAATTCACCTGTGGAGTAAGCCTATTTCTTTCACTCAATTTAGATTAGATATGAAATTGGTTCCTACCAGGATTTTAAATTATGATTAGATTTGAAATGTCACTATCAGGCTTCAGAAAAGCGAGCAGAAAGGAAGGGGTGCTGAGCCACCTGGACAGCAGCCATCTATCTTCCTGAAAGAAAATCATTAAATTCTTCGACCAGAAACCTATCAAGGTAGAAGACTTCTAACAGAAGGACTTCTAAACTTCTGGGTGTCATACTTTCTCTCCCTGAGAGTGGCGGGACCTGCCAAATTTCATTCTGGCCAGGATACAAAAGTTGGACCGTGTGTCCAAAGATCTGTGGCATCGGTACAAGACCTGTAACAGCCACTGCTTGGAGGAGGGCAGTAATTTCTCTCTTCAGTGCTGCAGCTGGCTGAAAAGTTTGTGACACCATTCCAGCTGTTCAGCAGCTCTCCAGGTAGTATAAAATGTGAAGAGGTTCTTGTGGCTTGAACAACTAAAGCCCTGACACCAACCTTTGTCCAGTCTCATCCAGGTAGCTCTCACCACTTCAGTGGTGCTCATCAGTGGCACCGGTGGGAAGGAAATGCAGTTTTGACTTATTTAGAGAGTTGCTCAGCATGATCTAGACTGAAGCATGCTTCTTTGCATTGTAAATGAATCATTGTTGGGGGAGGAAAATATTAAGACCTAGTGACTGTCTCCCTGAACCTTATCTGGAAACATGTTCTACTTTAACAGCAAACAAAACCAATGATAAATCTTTAAAAATGTGATAAAACTCCTACCTTTAAAGCCCTATGAAACCACTACACACCCTAAGCTTTTCTGACAGGCAGTATTGGTAACTTGGTTTCAGCAACTCCTTTGACAAAAATCAAAATTAATTGCCTTTCTTGTGCCAGCAGACTGTTACATTTCCCTCCCACACTGACGAAGATTAGAGGTGCTTTGGTGTGAACACCTTTCCCCCAGGTGATGTCATTGTGGATTTGTTCTAAGCTCCATGTTTCATTACCAGTGCCCAGCCTCACTCGCAGCGCTAAATACCCAAGTGCCCAGCCGTGATCCACCTTCCCTTTGCCACAAAAGGGCAGCGTGTGCTGCACAGCAGGTTAATGAACTGTGGATTCAGATCTAAGCTTACTCACAGCTGGCTTGTGAGCAACACCAGAGATGTTTTTCTTGCCTGAATTCTATTTTAACCTTGCAGAGTGCTGTTCGGTGGGTGCATCTTCTCCTAGTGCTGTGTGGATGGTAACAAAACGATTTGGAGTCACAACTGCCCCAGAAGGCCCCCAGTGCAAAATGGATTGTCTGGGAAAGAGTGCACAGTGGGCATGTGGGGATGCTGGGAGAATGGCAGTAAAAGGGGAAACACTGTTACATCAAAGTTTGAGTGAGTAAGTTTTCAAAACATATTTAGGGACTGACAAATTACAGGATCAATATTTGGGCCAGAGGTTTTTGAAAATTACTTCAAAGTTTTTCCAATTTGGCCCTCATAAAAATGAAAGCTTTCCCATAACGCATGATACAAGAAAATTTTGAGCTTAGTGCTTAGATCTCTTTTGAAACAGCTTAGTGGTGTTTTGAAACAGTCCAGCAACGATATCTAGTACACTGAGACAGTATTATCACACTCTCTCAAAGAGAATTATGAGGTAGGTAAAAGCAGGGATAAATTAATATCTGTAGTCATATGCAGCTTTCCAGGGTGGCAAGGAGAGCAGTGGAAAAGTTAAGTCCAATCCACAGACAAAAAACAATACTGGTCTACCTCATTACACTTAAATTTAAAGGATTGGAATAAAAATACTCACCCAAAGAGTCAATCTTGTCAGTAAAATACAGTAAAATAAAAAACCTTATCGTCTCCTCTAGGCATCTGCTTCTAAAAGCAGGAAACCTGACTATATGTGTCTTTGTTCTTTCTGGCCAAGAAAAGAATCTCTGATTAGTCTAGCAAACAGGAAGACAAATACAGACCTGTCCTAAGAGGAAAATTAGAATATTCTAGGTCAAGTTAAAGAAATCTTTTATCCAAGTGCAAGACAGAAGTTCCTATTGCACCTGGGTATGAAACACCATGTAGGCAGTTTCTGTTTGCTTTTAATCTGATGCATTTTCATCTTTCACTTTGGAGTCTCAAACCCATTACTAAATTTCAGACAGAGTGCTAATCACTGGAAGCAGGCACCTGTGAGCTTTTTTTCCCAAAAGAGATCAGAAACAAGCACAGAGAAGGCTAGAAGTTGAGATGTATTAATTAGTCTTTCCAGTGGCAGCCTTATCCAGAAGATGTCACCAAAGCACAAGTAGTGCTCATAGTCCCTAGAATAATGAACATAAATGGACGGACTTTGGACTTGTACAAAAACCACTAAAAAATCAAGAAGGATGTTGAGAGAACACCTCAAAATGTGTGATAGCTGACCCCAAGCCACAGCAAAAACCAGGTGGTTGGGCAAGGTGAAACCAGTGCGTGGAACAAAGGCTCTCAGTGCTTTAGAGAGCTTGGTCTAGACTGGCAGCAATGTGGACACTGCTGCAACCTCAAGCAGATCAGCAATTACCAGATGATAGCTGAGAGGTTTAATATCATTCCACTTCTTTGTGACAGCTGAGTGCAGGTTTGAGCCAGCGTGACTCATCCTGATTAATGCACCATGGCTCAAAGCAGATCCTATTGCGGGAAAAAGTTCAACATAAAGAACAGAGACCAGGACATCAGCCAGCAGGAATTGTCCTAAGTCTTCAGCCTCATGTGTAAGGGTTTTCTTGACCCTCTCTGATGCAGATGAGCTGTATTCCATCACTTTTATCCTTCTCTAAGAAGAAACCAAAATAAATCCACCTGATAATGGTAAAATCCACAGGTGCTCTAGGACTGACAGTGTTGGAGTGCATCACCACCTGAGTACCTCTCTCCACAGACCTCCCTGACAAACGTGTTCTAGGAGCAATTAGAGCATGAATAACCCAGCTTTTATACTCAACAAACCTCTATTCAGATCTTGTTTATGACTGCCCAATTTATACCATTTTGAGTGGAGGGTTAAAAATGAGAATTGCTTCAGTTGTATTTGCGCTATTATGGGAAAAGATTCTGTAAGAGCTACTCCTAGGAAATTGTGCATAATAGTTACATAATATGAGACATCACATTTTCATATCATTTGGCAGGTTTAGCCTTATTTCTAGGAAACAGGCTAATGGAAATAGTGTCCTTTCAGATTCTGTATTAATCAAAACAATGTAATGAGACCAGGTCTACACAAAAAAGTAATCAGAAGGTATATCTATATGGATTTCCAGTGTTCTGAAGCAAACTGTAGTCTAAATAAATTTTGTTATATGCATCTATATTATATACATACACACACACTATTAGCAACAATCCATATTCATAACTAGATTTTCAATCTACCCCATGCTGTAAGGAAGTCTTCCATAAAAATTAATGCTACTTTAAAGTCTGTACATCTAGCCCCTGCATCAAAAGCATTTTTCAGTTTCTAAAATTTACAAAAAATAAATCAACAAGGAATGGGGCAAAAAGAGAACTTCTTTAAAACCAGAAATAATTTGGTTTTCAAAAAATGAATAGCATGCTTCTTGGCTAACGGAATTCAAATTACAGACAGGGATCTTAAAAAAAATCAATTTGTGGCATCTAGCCTTGCTGCTCATGTCTGAACAATCAAGCCACTGCTTCGTTTCAGATAAAAAGAAACAGTTTCCTTAGCAATCTCAGAAAGCTAAAAAACACAGCAACAGAAGAAGAGGTTTAGTTGGATGCACATGCTTAAAGTAGTAACAAAACCCCTGTTCTACTACCGTATCAGATCCCAAGTCATGGCAAACTGACAAAATCAGCATCTTGGATACCATATAGTCTTGAAGTGCCCTACAGGGATTAGTCTCAACAAGGTAAGAGGGTCAGGGAGTTAAAGCACTCCTGGGAGAAGTCAGCTGTCTGGTAATTCTCCAGACTTGTGGTAAGGACCTGCCTGCTTCAGAGAATCCTTTCCAGAAAGATCCTCTGATTTGCGTCTCTCTGTAGAAAAGGGATTTGCTTTTTATTTCTCTAAGTAAGAATAAGCAGAAATGGAAGGAGTGGAGCAAGTTGATTTTTTTTAGCATAAGCTAAAACTGGACATCAGGTCCAGTTATGAACAAAGATCCTTCTCTTTGTCACACATTAAGAAGGTCATAAAGCTTTGCATAAGGGTAAATTGACATCAAAAGCTAATGCCTGATTAGGCATAATTTGGCAGATTAGGCAATGTAAAGAGGCATCCAGCCTTTCTGTGTAGAGCAAAATCAGAATTTCAGCCTCTGGGAATCTCTGTCTGCAGGTCTACCAGGCAATAAATCACTGGAAATGCACAGACTTTTTTACAACAATCCTCCTCCATTACATAAACTCATTTCTTGCTCTCTTTGTTATAAACTAAAAGAGGATGCTTGACAATAAACACTCACAATTCTCATTAATTTTCTGCTGTTTGTGCAAAACCTCCCTGGTTACACATAGACCTGGGCAACCAGGATGATTAAGAAGTAAGATGGTATTAACCAGGCAGAATCAGCATGATTCAACTAGGTAACTGAGGAGATATTTACAGTTTTCAATTTGAATAAGATTTCATTGTATACTTCTGTGAGCAAAGATATTACAGAAAAATTAAAACAAGTCAAGTGATACTGAAATCCACTTTTCCCTCTTTTGGTAATTTGCAAGTAGACGTCACAGATGGTAGACCCCAAGACTAACTTTTTTTTTTTAAGTACTTCCAAATGCAGCTGGGAGCTATGAAACTATGTGCAACTGCAAAGTCCCATTTTATTTCACATGCTGATCAATTACTCTACTGCATTTTCAACCTTGCTTAGCAGAGTTTGCAGGTTATCATACATATAGCAATTAAAAAGAAGTCCTAATTAAGAGAAAATTATTAGTTCTTTACAGGCAGTTTTATATTCTGTTCTATGCTATTGTCTATATTCCTGAGGATATGACATTACATACTCCTCCTTTATAATGTTTTATCATACATAGCTGCCTGTTCAGATTTCTCATACTCTAAGGAGTTACAGTCTTGGAGTTTCTGTAGCTGGTGTACCCACAGGACAGACTGCTTAAAAATTTAATGGAAAATATAAGTAAATAAGTGTACCTTTGATTTAACTCAGAGCCCTCCTTCTTGAGGAGGATACATTAGAGCTGAACTCAGTTTCTTTTCTGAGTGCAATTGAAATCTCATTGCAGGCAACAAAAGAGACACTTTAGTTCAGAAGCCACACTATCATGGTGATGGTGATCTACTGCCAAATTTGGCACCGGTGCCAGGAACAGAGATTTGAGCTGACACTAAGTCACAATGCCTTTTAAATTAATTTGGCATCAAACATCAGGAAGATTTGTCATCACTTTTACAAGTATAGCAGTCTGACAGACACAGTAAAGGCTGCGGCATTTTTCTCTGTCAACTTGGCTTCTCAGTGTTCATTTTTCCAAACATACATCCATTATCTATGTTGCTCTGTTGAAGCTCTTGGAGGGTGTAGAGACAATTTCTACTCAAAACACTGTAGGTATGAGACTGGGTGAGCTCTGCCTCCTGGTCCTGGCTGTACAGTGTGCTCCCTTAACTGAGACATCATAGCAGTGATCAGAAATAGCAGAATTGAGGGTGATATGAGAAGAATCTGTCTTTCGCTGGTGAAGAACATTGGCTATGTCTCTGATGAGATGTGGCTCTGACAATTGTCACCCCAGCAGCAGCACCCCACCCCAGCAGTACTTCTTACTCCAGCCTTTTGTCCCTAAATCAGGAATTTCTTGGGGACAGGTAGGTATTTTCTCTCAAAGTGCAGCAAGGAAAAATAATTCTAAGCAGCACCATAACTAATTAGAGACTACTATTAGGAAAAAATGGAAAAGAAGGTTAACTGAGTTCCTGTGACCATTCAGGTGCTTAAAGAGTGGTAATTAGGATAGGCTGTGGATAACTCACAGGCTTAACCTGAAGTATATAGTTAAGTACACGACTGCATGGAAGCCTGTATTGTCAGCCACTGAGACACTGGAGCATTTTGGTATTTAAAACATTTTGTGGTACAGAATCCTGTCTATTAAAAACGGGAGTTTTTATGGGTCTGAACACATAATTTATAAGCAAATCAATGAAGAAAATTTAGATTTCCATAATTTTATCTTAGCATGAGTGTAGGATGGTTTGAAATAAATCACGGTAAGCAGGAACATATTAGACAACCTATAGACTTTGACATCTCAACTTACACATCTGTCTTTAAAAAAACCCAAACAACGAAGCAGAAATATGCATGATTGTTACTTTTTTAGTTGGTAAATGACAGCATCGTTTCATATAAAATAGATAAAGAACCATGCTGATCAGCCACCCACACACTTTCCTTAAAGCTCTCATGAATTGGATCAACATTTAGAAAGCACAGCAAGTACTGGCATTTAAGTGATATTATAAAAACAGTCAAGCTGTGATAGTGAATGCATATCCAGCCTTTGTACATTAGCTTCCCTATGCACACACAATGTTATGAAACAGTGCTCAGAAATACAGGAATATTATTTTCATGGGAATTTCACAATTAGAAATCACCTCTTCCTTTACATACATAAGCAAGACATTTACGCTCCCCCTCTCCCCAGCACCAGCTATTCATGGAGCTGCTCCCTCATCCTGTCTTTGATTACACAGTTGTGCTCCAAGCCCAGCATCTGCATCTTCCAACGCAAAAGGCTGGCCCCAAACTCCTGTGCACAGTCTGCTTGGTCCTCTCACACCTGAATTTAAACTGAATTCAATCCTGACATAACTTGGGAATAGCTACAGCTGTTACCATGCTGTATCCCTGCCTCTACCAAGGTTCATTTCTTTTCAGGTGATATCCTCTGCTTACAGAAAATGACAAATAAAATACTATAAATGCTTTGCAGGATTTTCTCAACACCAAAACATAGAGTTGCCATTTCATTCTTTTTCATATAAAAGGCAACTGCATGAAAACAAGCTTGTATTGGTTTTGTATTCCAGGTATCTCCAGAGCCACTGTTGGTTTCTCATTCTGCTGATCTGGCTCTAGTTTAAAATTTGTGTGGTGTTTACATTCTTCTACACTGATTTTTAATGTAGTTTTATCTTGAAACACATACATACACACAAACTCAGCTTTTAGGCTAGTTGAGATGCATTGTTATCCTTTGCAAGAACCTCAAGTGTTTAATGTTTGCCCTTTTTATTGCCAATTACTCTTTAGCACCAGTCTGAACTTCTCCATTCGATGGGATGTTGTGGAAGTGAAGGGGAGGAGGTTTTGCCTTGAATTTTCAATGGAGATTAAATTTAGGAAGTCACTGTGATATCGTTACTGGTCCAGCTGGACCTCTCCGAACCAGTGTGTGTAACCCCTGTGAGATGCATTGCCCAGGAGTGTGAGCTGGCTTGCCTGCTTCTGAAGCACCCCAAGGAGGGCACAATCTTCCCAAGAAGCCACTTCATGCCTGGCCCAAAACCTGAGCAGGAAAGCTTAACACACACACCAGCATTAGCATATGCAATCAACTTGAGCCTTCAGCTCCCTCATATTTCAAAGCTGGGATACTCACCCTAAAAAATGGACCTACTGCAATTGTTTGGGTGGTCAGCTTCCCACTGACATCCTTGTGCTCCGCTCTGGAACACACTGGCTCCTAATGCAAGGTAACTGCCAGGCTTTTCAGTGAAATCAACCTTACTTTCAGTTTGCATCCCAGTGCCATTAGCATCAGAGCTGTTGTTGAGCTGTAGTTCTGATTTCTTTGATTTGTATTGTTTGCCTGCATAATCAAGAGACAGGCAAACACATTCTTGGTGAATGAGCAATTGCAACATATGACTTTTTTTTATTCCTTCAGGAAATGCCTTGGCATGAAGCAAGTTCTTTGTAGCCCCTTATGCCTCCAGGATGTGGGAATAGCACACCCTTGGCTGGCTGAGGAAGGAAGATGAACCCACCTGATGCTGAGGCTGGGAGGAGAATGCCCAGGACTGCAAGGCTTCCCAGGGGACAGAAGGAACCCCCTCTCCACACTCCCCAAGGGTGGTCAGTGGGTCTGAGCAAGAACATTTTTCCTCCCTACCACACAAAGAGGTGCACAAAGGCTTACATGTCTTATAAAGCATATCTCATGGGAGTTAGGGAATGGCTGTGGCCATGGCACATTCCCTCTTTAAACAGAAGTGGTGATGCCTTCAGTGGGACACCAGCTCCTATCATCTGCACTCAGGGCAACATCCATCCACTCATTAGGTGACCCAATAGGTTTGATCTACTTGAGCTAAGCAGGGACCATGCAATTACTTTTGCTCAGAAGCAGAATTTAAAGCAGAGTTTAAAATTGCAGACCCAGAAAATTGATCTTAAAAAACCACTCAGCTCTGTGAAGAGCTCATAAACCTAAAATTAAAGCTTTAAAAGAAATGCAAAAGCCATCATCTACCGCATTATGTTTCTCAGTTATATCAATTTAAAATTTTCACACCGAGATAATCCAAGTAGCCCAATTCCATGTTGGTAATATCACCTACACTAACACCCTGCAAGCACAGCAGCAAACTCTCCCAGGCAGGAGGCCAGGTGCCAGCACCAGCCACTGAACTTGAAATCAATTTTGTTTCTCAAGTGTAACTTTATTCTTGTACTCTATGAATATATCACTGTGTTCAGGGACAGCTATACACACGTTTCCAGAGATAAGTAAGATGAAACCACTGACTTAATAAATTCATTTTTTATAGACATACCATACTTCTGTGCAGCTGTGTAATGTGGAGCGAGACTGAAGCAAAGTACTGCAAAGCAGGAAGAAAGAAAAGATGAGGAGATCTTTAAGATCTTTTAGAGTTTCTTTCTCTGAAAAGGAAATCTCATTTCTGTCATGTGAGCTTTATTATCTCATTGAGGGGTTGCTTTGAGGGTTTTAACCAGTGCTGCCTGAAGGGTGTGGCTACAGGCTTAATTTCTCATCTGGCCCCTTTGCAGGCAAACCATTATTTGCATCCCTGTTTCTTCCATGTCAAAGAAGTTTAGATTTACCTTCTTCAAAGTGTCCCAAGATAAGCTGAACTTGGAATAAATACTTTTTGCAGCTCCCACAAATAGGGAAAATGACATTATCCTCCTCTGAGTTAATAGATGTAAATAATTGTTTCTAATATTGAACAACGGCATATAAATTCACTCAAATATTTACGTGGAATTTTAAAAGAAGACGATAAGGAATTAAAACAATTTTCAGAATAAGGATAGCTGACTGCAGAAGCCAGAAGGTACTACTCAGGAAGCAGGCTGAGGTAACTGCATTTATTCTATAAACTAGCAAAATGGGAACTACAAGTTTAACATAGCACTGAAGTAGTATAGAATGCCCTCTTACAGTCTTCTGTTTACAGTCACACTGTTAATAATCTGAACACCTCTTTTTTCACCCATATTAGACATTTTCTAATTCTCCACGAGAGTTGGTGAATGGCTCCCTCTAACCCTGGGGTCACACATCTCATCTCGAGATCATGCTTTCAGCAGAGGCATCCCTCACACGAGGCAGATCCTTCAGCATTTGCTGTGACCATTTGATGTTTTTAGAGCAAGCAGAGGCATTGTTCAGGCAGAGGTGATGTGGCCATCCTGCTCTAATGGCACTGTTATCTGGCACCGTGCCTGGCATCTTTTGATGCCTCGTTATCTTGTGAAAGCAGAGCAGCCGCACACGTGGTGCAGTTTTTCCAATGAACAAGTCACAAGACTTCCAGAGGTACAACTGGTGAAAGGCTGTTGAAATGCTCTTAGAATTATAATGACAACTTATCAATGCTTGGAACAAAATCATCCTTTTACTGATTAATTTGCAGGCTCCAGGAAGAGTGTTTGCTTGTAAAATCTCTTCTGTTTTTTAGTGTAATTTTTTTTTCTTTATTTTCTTCTGGTGGTCTCTAAAAGAGGGATCTTAATAACAGCAGAGTGCAGACTCTTCTCAATTTAGCTTGTTATCAGATAGCTTTCTTGGGAGACTAACAGATAGGAGCAAAGCATGACTTTTCTCACCAAATAACAACTGCTTTGACGTGCACAGTTTGAGAGATAAACTGCCTGTGCATGTCATCATCTGCAGACCTGTGATCTGCCCAGCGGGCAGCCAAGTCTAAAACGTGGGCATCTGCCCCGCTGTGACCATGCAGAAAAGGAAGCTCTTTACGTATCTTCAGCTGAGTAGAGATTCCCTCATGTGAGAGCTGGTAAGAGCTGGTAATAAAGGAGAGCTCCAGATAAAACTGCACCCAGCTTTTATCTGCAAGGAAAAGGGAGAGTGTGTATTTCAACCAGTAGCCATCAATTAGAGATCCCTTACTCAGTGCACTCAACCTCAGGAATAAAATAAGGTCTGACTTGTGCTGCTTGTTAGCAAGATGCTCAGCTGATGGACTACCACCTCTAAAAATCACATTCTAAACAAAAAGACATGATAAGCAGAGAACACTCAATATTAGATAAATTTACACAAGAAAAAGAACTTTTCTGACGGGCCTGAGTCACACTGTCTGAGGACAAGCAACTCCACATCTTTTCCAAATAAGCTGCAACACAGCTTGCTTCAAGCAGAGGAATGACACAGAGAGTGCCACTGTCACCACGTCTGGCTGTGAGTCCTTCAGAAGTCACAGTGATACCCTCCCTGGCTTTGAACTCTGGATGTTGAAAGCCAGAGTGAACTTCACACCTCAGGGTGCTGGACAGCAGGTGATTTTCATATGCATTTAACCCAAGAAGTACAACAACAGGATTTATATATGGTAATTAAAAGGTCCTCTATGGTAAACCATAAAATGCCCAGAAACCACTCCTCTCTGTTCAAAACCCAGGATAGGGAGTTGTTGCAGAATAACTCCCTTGTTAGAAAAATCCTGTGTGCTGAGACCTGGCCAGTGCCCAGGCTTGTTCTGTTTGCAAACAAATCATTGACAGAAGGAAAGAACACAATGACATGTTTCTTGGAAGTCAGATTAGAGGCTAGGAGCACTGAACCAACATTTGCCTTGGCTGGAAGAGGAGGTATGCCCTAAAGACAAGTTGCCAAGTTTTATCTGTGGCACTTGTGTCCTGCTAGGGGAAGACCCTCAGGCCCACGCTTTATGACAACACCATGGTGGCCACGAGGTTATCAGAAGTTTCTTGTTTTCAGGAGTGCTTTTCTCTCCAGGTCTGGCTACAAGACAGGGTGAGGGCTGGCAAGAGATCACAGCATCCAGAGGAACTCACCTCTTTGAGGAAAGAAGCCCAGTACACAGTTTGACAGCCTTTTGAAAATATATTTCTAGAGCGGGACAGAAAGCACTTTGCACTGTCTCCCCAGGACAGGGATGAGCATTTCTCAGTGTTGAAACCTTTGGATCACTCACTGCTCTGGTTACAGCTTTCCACCTTTTACCGTATCTGAATCTGAAATCATCTCTCATCTTCACTTGTCCTTCCAGTTACAAATATTGAACTTCATGTTTTGGTTTCTTTGCAGAATATCCTTTGCTTACTGACCATTATTTATCAATGGTGAATTGTCTGCAGATGCCCAATATGTGATTATGAAAGATTAAGCAGTATGGGCACAGCTTGCAGAATCCCAAATACCAGTGCTGATGATGCACACAGTCATGGGTTTGTTTAATCATTGAAGAGGGCACATCAATAATGCAGGTGGTACTACTCAAAAATTCTCTGGTAATTAACAAATCCTGGAAATATCTTGGAAGTTTTGGAAAAAAAAAAACTCTCTAAAGATCTTTCTTGATGATACCATTCCCTAAATTTAAAGGTTTCTTTAATTTCTAAATTCCCACTAATCTTAAGTAAAGTCAGTGTCTTTCTCAAAATCTAAACCATGTCCCTAAAACTCGAATAACACTCTCAAAAAAAAAAAAATTCCACTCATATATAAAAATAAGCAAGCAAACAGCTCTCACATCTCTAGGATGAAGGACAGGAGTTT
Source organism: Anomalospiza imberbis (assembly GCF_031753505.1). Classification (NCBI taxonomy): domain Eukaryota; kingdom Metazoa; phylum Chordata; class Aves; order Passeriformes; family Viduidae; genus Anomalospiza; species Anomalospiza imberbis. The sequence continues at coordinate 49,777,600 of NC_089683.1, read as the reverse complement.
CTCCCTAACTGGTTTGATCACTATCTTTCCTGGCAGCCATGCAGCATGGGAAGCACAACCAGTGCTGCTTTGTGCTGAGTTCTGCAGCAGGTGTGTTTTGACCCCCTGCTTACCTTCCACTGGTTTCTTTGACATTTTGGCCAAGTGGATTTTATGGAGTTGTCTGCATGTCTGCAGCTCTTTTGTTTATTTTGGTTTCTTTGGTTTTTTTTTTTTTTGGTTTTTTTTTTGTTTGTTTTTTTTTGTTTGTTTGTTTTTTTTTTGCTTCCCTCCTCCTTAACCTTCCTTATGCAGCCTTTGAAAAGGCTATGATAGAATGATGCCATACTGGTAACAACTATTCTGTGGTTGTTAGCTGTAGTGAGCTCTTTCATCTCAAACCTGTTTCAAAGAACTGAGGTATATATTGATTAAGAACATAAATTGTACACTCTCATTTGAACACTGACTGTGCAGTTGAGAAGACAAAGGATGTACTTTATATAGTGAAGATTGATTTTGTTCGCTCACACTGCAAAATATTTTACTCAAAAGGATGCCTCGCCAGAACCAGTAGGATACTTAGGCTTTTAGTCCCATTAGATCAGGCACTGGCTTCTTTCTAAAGAGAGAGTTTTGTAAGAGTCCAGAATGAAAGGACTCAGGTGTGTAGTTCCAGAAGCAGCTCCACACGTTGGACAGAAGCCTTTTTTTCTTTTTAGCAATAATTGACCTCAATTAACTGCAAGAGTTTTCCAACTTGGTAAAACCCAGAAAGAGTGAAGTGGCATTAGTAATACAGGAAGGCAAATATTACACTAGGATATGAAACACAGTAAGCACCATACACATAATCTGAAAATCACAGCTCAGTGCTGACTTCTAATGAGATTTTGCAATTGTGCCAGAAGAGGCTTCCCCAACAAGGGAGTAAAAACCTGAGCTGTTTATCATTTACTAATGTATTCTACAACTGTTAGAGACAGCTTCTTCAAAATCTAATATTGCCATATCTATTTTGACAGCTGTAATCTTAGGTAAACAACACTGAACATAATGTGATTAGCAGTTATAATTTCTGTTTGATGTGAATGTAATAACCCTAATTCAAATCTAAACCAGAAAACGAGGAACTGTGAAATTTTCACCCTGACAGCCCTGGAAATAAAGAGACAACCCATCTCCATGGTGGGAACTGTCTAGACTCTTGAGACTGGATCACTTGAACCTCAAGAAATACCACTTCCAATAAAGCCAATATAAACATTTAATGGAAATTTGACAAAGGGCACATGTGTTAACACAATAATGAATTTTTTACACCGCATTAATTAGCATAGGAAGAACTGTATTTCCCGAGTAACAAATGTGTTATTATTGCCAAGCACCACTCTTGGAAATCAGAAACAACAGGTAGGTTATTGACAGTGTGGTCTAATCAAAAATATTTTCTTATTCTTTCTTTTATTCCAATTTCTATTTTTGATGGTTTTTCTTGTGTTGCTTTAAACAACCTACCTAAATAATGCAGCTTCTTCATCGTGTTTCAGGAAACCCTTCTAATTTGATAGGTAATAATTACAAATTTACCTGAAGGCTAATTTTTTTTGCAAATTAGTGTACTGCTGCTGTTTTCAGAATCTCTCCCCTATTTGACAGTCAAGCCTTTCAGACACAGTTATGGGCAGATAATGTTATATTACCTACTTGTATATAGACTTTTTTTTTTTTTTTCACAGAACCAATCTTTCCACATTTCAAACATTCCTGACAATCCCTCAGAACTTCTTACCCTTCCTGCAATTACACAAATTTTCCAGAATCAGTTCTTTTTAAGTCAGAGATCAGAGCCCAATCTTAGTGCAGTAGTAAGCAAACCAGCCCTGGCTGAACTCTTCCTAATCACAGAAGGCAGCACACATCTGAGGAAGACAAAAACCTTTTCAGAGATTTTTTTGTTAGTATTCTTTTTTCAAAGTGAATAACATTTTTCCTCTCCCTGTTTTTTCGAACAATCTGAAATTAAAGAGCAAACTTTACTCTCTGAAAGATGTAGTTGCTGTTGGAGAGTGAAATAAAATGAGCTCCAAAACTGAAGGGTGTGTACTGGAAAAGAAGATAAAAGGTATGTGCAGAGGTTTTCCAGTGGTCTTTGATTCATTATGCATGTAATATAAGATTGCAGATGGAAGTTCAACCCTCAGTTTCAAAGGTCCTGTGAGAGCATCAGCAAAAGATAACACCTCCATGTTCTGAATATGCACTGTGGGAAAGTGACAGTAATGGCTATGACAAATTGTTATCTGAGGAGACTGTAAAAAAACCTGACTCAGGACGAAAGCCCTACACAACCCTGCAACATACTCTGCACATATAGAATAAATTAGTCTTAATTTAATAAAGTCAAGCAGACAGCTCCACTAACACCTCATTCCTATGTGTCAGTCATAGACCTTTGCAGCAAGCTACAAGCATAGTTAATTAAAAGAAAAAGAGCAGCATAAAAATTTAGGAAGAATTCCACTGAGCAGCTCAGGTAGCAGATGTGATGTTCTAGCTCCTGCCACTGTTCCCAGAGCAGACATCAGGTATCTCTTGCTAACTGTGGTGTGCATGTGCCTACAAATTCTGCATTGCACATTATGTCCAGTTCCTTCTCTTGCTTGTAGGGGCTCATTGTACTGTGTTTTGCGTATCCCATTCCTTGTGACTCAGGAGCACTTGGACTATGATATTTGGAAACCACAGCCAGAAAAGACTGGTGCATCCCACATCTTACATTGGTGTGCAGTTGATGTGTAGGAAGGGCATAAGTGCAGCCAAAGCCCTTCTGACTCCCAGGTCAGAGGTAGCCTCTATATCTTTCACAGCTTCTTCCCTTCCATCTCTTTTTCCACAGCATGCATCCCTTCTCTCCTCCTGTTGTTGTTCCTGCCCCTTCATGAACAGCTATGTGGCGTTTAAAGTGTCCATGTTGAGCATGTGGGCTGCCACACATCCTTGCATGACTGCAGTGAAAGAAGGGAGATCCAGATACACACACTCTTTTGTATAAAGAATATACTTGTCTTATCTTATAAGAACCAGGTTAAAAGCTGGACAAGAGACCTTGCATCACATTAAATGCAAGAGGCTACATTTTCAAGAGGAGCTGTGTAGGTCTCAGGTTTTCATACATACGTAACATTTAAAGTCAGTAGGAAAAACTTTTCTTTTGGCACTTATCAAATGTCAGTTGTCAGAAAGGCTCTAGCCAGAAATGATTCTGCATCTCAGTATTTCAGTTTTCTGTTGCATTTCTATTAAACCCAAGTCGTGTCTATAGGGCACGAAGGCACTCGTTCATGAACTTCTTAAGGAACAAATCCTCTGTTTGAATAATTGCAAATGAAAAGTTAAATCCTGAAATTCAATTGCAATCTGAGTTTTCACTGCAGGCCACAATGTCCTAATAACCTAAACATTAGAAAAATGGAAAATCTACATAGCAATATAATCCTCCATGGAGAAAGAAAACTCCAGATTCAGAACAAGTGCTTTTCTCTTAATATTGAGCACATGAGCACATCTTATTGGAATTTGTAATCCCCCATCGTAACCCTATGTTAACTATTTTGACAGAGTGAATAGTGTTTTCAAGCCATATAATTTTGACATTAAAACAAAACTATTCAACAACTACAACAAATAGAAAGCAGATGAAAAGCCACCATTTGATTTCATAGTGAAGAATGGTGGACTCTCAGCTGCTGTGAGGTAAACAATTAGAAGTGAACAGACATAAATGCACATTTAACCCTCGCTTGTCTGCCTTTAATCACAGGCAATGTGAAAATGCTTCAGACGGAACAGCTGATGGACAGAAGATTGCTGAATGCTTCCATTAACCCACAACGATGTCCTCAAATTACATGCTTTCCCAAAGTGAGGTAAGGAAATTAATAGATATTACAGTAAGGGAACTGAAAGCTATTGTTTTGTAGCAGAAGCAAAAAAAATGTTTTGGATGGAGTAACTGCAAGAAATTTAAAAACTCAGTGTTGCTGTACAAAATAGCTAAAGAGTAACTGCACAGTAATAGCCCCACACATTATGGCAATTTCTCCCTTTTTGTTTAGTTTAGTTTAGTTTTGTTTTGTTTTGTGAGGGGTTTTGTTTGTTTGTTTTAGTGGGTTTTGTTTGTTTGTTTGTTTGTTTTTTAACCCCCAAGCAGTTAGTTCAGGTAGAAATAGAGAGTTCTGGGATGAGAGGTAAGCATGAAGAAATTTCCTGTATTAATGACTTTTGTTTTTTAACTGTTGGAGTCTAAAATTAAGATGTTTTATTGCTGTTGGGACTGGAATCCAATTCTTTCAACTGTTTCAAAACAAATGCAGATAGTTGTAAGTTTGTTTGTTTGTTTAAATATGTAACCCCCAAATCAGTCTAGTAGAAAGAGGCAGAGGGTACTCTAAATTGATAAGGTGAAGGTGTAAAGGACTTGTGATGCAAGGGACATTAAATGCTTATGCTTTTAGTATTTCACTTATTTTTTGCTGTTGTGTTAATAGCTGGAACTTCACCAAAGGTTTGCACTTCAGTACAAGGTAAGGGTAAAAATAATCAGGTCTTAAGACTCATGCAAACACAATTTTTCTAAGTCTTGGAACATTTAGAACTAAGGCACACAGGAATGAGGGCTTTAAATGATATCTCAATCACTATGCTTTTCATATCTTGAAATTCATATTGATATGTATTGATATATAATGTAGATTGATTGATCTTTCAATCAATATGCTTTTCATATCTAAAGAGCAATATTAGAAGTTTTGGGTCTGGGAGGAAGACTGTACTGTCCTTGCAGAAGGACAGCTTAAGGAAGTCAAGCTGGAGAGAGACCCAGAATATATAGAATATATAGAAAAGCAGCAATCAAATGATTTTTTTATTGTGGAAAATAATGTCAGAACCAGACTTTGTTAGAGGCAATGGGGGAGTAACCCCACACAGGAGAGGTCACTGGGTAAGGAACATCCTCTTTGCCACACGTGAACGAATGCCTGTGATACACAGTTCTCTTTTTTTGGTGGCAGTTACTTCATCTATTTGAAACAATACAGCAAAAAACTTCACCTATTTGAAACAAAACAGTCAAAAAAGGCCGTTCCTTGGGGACCCATCCTCTGCTCAGCACTAAGAGTATGGTCCTCTTCTCCAGGCAGACTCAGTGTTGTGCATCTCTGCATACAATTGCAGCTGATCTGCTCTCAAGAGAATACCAAGCACTTCATTTCCAAACTAGCTATCTACATAAATGCCTCTCTGCTTTTATGTTTCAGGAAAGGAAAAAAAAATAGTTGTATTGGAAAATTATAAAACAAATGTTATAATTAATTCTACTCAATAAATAACTTCCAGCATTTCAAGTTTCTTGGCTGTGGTGATTTTTTTCATGTTCATGTTTCCATCTTCAAATTTTTTATAGGTCTTTGCAACAGGGGAAGTATAATCCAGTCATGTAAAAACCCAAACAGAACTGAAACTCTGTACATCTGGTTTATGTCCTACGGTTTAAATATTCAAAGACCAGCAAAAGGCTAAATGACCAAAATAAATTACCATAATTGCAAAATTCAGCTCTATTTCTCCATTCAGACTTTAGGTACAGAAATATTTGTAGCAGAAATACCAAGACTTTTCTGAACGTGTCGGCCCACATGAGGGCACCAGAAGAAAATGAAGAGTTAAAACAATAGGACACAGCACTCAACAACCAAGTACACAGAGACACACAGAGCAGTCAGTCTTGTAAACACAGAGAAATGTGTTGCTGTCGGGATACAGGTCTTCTCATCTAAGTATAAACAAGATCATGGCAACAAGACTGCACCACATGTGCTATTCTCACCCCTCTCACACAACCAGAAATCAAGTTACAGCCAGAAAGACAATCAAAATGAGGAAATAAAGGCAATGGGTAGCAACAGTGCCTAAGAATAATAGAAGACAAGATAAACAAGGTTCAGAGGCAAAAGCTGATCCCATAGTCATTGTTGAGTTCTCAGAGGCACATCAAGGCTATCCAGAAATGAGTTTTCTTTCCTGAGAGATCTGTTGAGGAAACTGAAATCCTAGTTTTTGGTGTTGTTCTGTTATGATTGGGGGTAGCTTGTGAACATCAGGGTGTGGATAAGAGCAGCCCATGAGACAGTGAGTGAGACTGGTGACTGTTTTTATTTAAGGTATTTCCTTCCCTTTCTGTACAGTCTTACACAGACTTCTCTTCCATTAATTTACTACAGGATTTTAGGTAATAGAGGATTGCTCAATTTGAAAGGAAATAAATTACTAGCTTCCTTTAAAAAGAACCCCAAAACAACATCTATTTGTCTGATGCCAGTTGAATACACAACATTTTAGTGATACACAGTGAGGAGCCTCTGCTGCTGGAGACATTTGTGCTAATTACTTTCCCCTTCTTATCTGCAGTGGAAGTGAAAAAAAAGTGGAATTGATCTCTTAAGTGCTGTGCCCAAAGAACAACCTTTAAGGAGAAACTACCTTAATTAAAACAAGATGAGCAGCAGCACTTCAGGACAAAACTGCACAGCCATCAAACAGTGGCTTCAGGACAGCAGAGTTCGCAGTAATTAAGAACAGAGATGAGCAGCTCCAGTGGGAAAAGCCTGAGCAAGGCTTAAGTCACATTGTCACCCACAAATGATGTTAGTGAGACACACAGACAGTTTAGTCTGGACAAACAAAGCTGATCAGCACTTGAGAGAAAGGATTGGTAGTATTAACTTGGCAGACAGTATATGAACAATTTTACTCATGGATAAGATGCAGAAGAAAGAGAGAAAGTGACCAAGAATTTAAATTCCCCCAGATTTAGAGGAGAGCTGAAGGAAGCACAGTTAAGAGCATTCAGAGGATAAGTTGCGAAGCTGAGAAGGGTCAAACCAGAAAGACAGATCTCTAGATCTCAGGGGAGCATACAACTGCCAGGCTGATAGATTTTCAAGGTGTGTGCCAGTTAAATCAGAGATGTGTTCACAAAGATCTTCCCAAGGGATGAGCAGGAGCCATCCTGAAGCTTCAGCAACATCTGGCAGCTGGGAAGAAGGCAAGGGGATTTGCTACTGCCCAGCAAACATTTGTACACCATACCTCCAGAAAAGGTCAGCATTTGAAGCTGTTACCGAGTAGTTTCCTGTAGAAGTTTTTCCAGGTGTACAGATGCCTGAAGGCATCGTCCATCAGGGGACTGGAATGGGATGGAGGCATCCAAAATGAGAGAGCTCATTTAAAGAGAAATGTTATTTGACAGCTCAAGAGAGCAATGCATTTCAAGAATAATTTGTCTGTGCATATTTGCCACAATTCTCTTTTATGCTTAAATGCAGAATCTATCAGGTTGCTCCTATTTTTAAATACAATACACAGAACAGCATACATTCATTGGAGAAACGGGTATAAATGTGGAAATGTCAGTAAGAGCAATACAGTACTCTTAGCATTAGTTAGTACCTCAACAGCATGTTTAAATTTTAAAGCCCATGTCATTTAAAATAAGGAAAAGGACAAACATATTTCAAATACTTACTCCCTTTGACATTTTCAGTTGTGTCCTTTAGGGGCTTTTAAAAGTGTAGGACTTTTAAATCTCAAGTATATTCCAAGCAGAGATGTAAATATACAGAGAAAAAAAAAGGTTGTTAAATCATGGCAGGTTAAATTATTAAATAATCTCAGTGACAAGACCCAGAAACGAGACTTGGCCCTGCCATCACCCAGAATTAAAACTGATCACTTGCATCAGCAAAAAGATGAATGAAGGCCAAATAGGGACACTACAAATGCCACCCAAAAGATACATGGAGCAGCACTTTATATACAGCTCTGCAAGCATAATAGAAGCATTCAGATCTAGTTATGTGTTTCTCCATGTGAAAATTCAAAGTCTTAGCCTTTATAAGAAACAAAGAAAATATTCTCTCTCTTGAAGCCCTGCTGGAAAGCCCAAACATCTGCAGAATGCAAATGAGCACCACCTGCTGCAGCCTCAACAGGCTGAGAAAAATTCTGCTTGCCTCTAGATACTATAAATACAAATAGTTGTATGTTAAACTGCTAAAGTGAAAATCACTTTTGCATATAGAAAAGCCAGGTTCAGGTCACCAGCTGTAAGCAAGAGCCCTACAGAAAGATTTGTTCTGTGGGGCTGTGAATAAATGCCATTGCCTCAGAACTGCAGCAGATCCCAAGGAAGATGTGTTATCCCAGCAGGTGCTATTGCAACCTGAGGACAGTTCTGCATAAACATCTTCCCTTTGGTGATTACACCTTCTGCCCTCTTCAGTGGATGAGAAATCATCTGGGTCATTTTCTGTGCACCACACCTTTCATTTTAATGGAAATCAGAATGCCCAAGCATTTCAGCTGCATTATTTTTTCAAAAAGCATTAGTGACATTGCTGATTGGAGTAGTACTTGGTTAATGGCTAAAAGCTTTTGTTCAGTGTGCTCTAATATGTTCTCCTTCACTCTTTTTTCTTTATTTGCGTTATCAAATATGAGCATCCTTAGGCTCTGATGTTAAACACTCTGTTGCATCACTAGGCAAATAGAGAGGAAGAGATCAGAGCAACTGAGGCTTTACTGCTTTATGAACTCACAATTATAGAGGCTAAGCCATCACACAAGACGCCCACAGAGCCCCAACAGTTTTTTTTTCCCTTTTTTTCTCTCCCCCCATCTTTTCTCCATCCTGATAAATGAGCAGTGAAAGAAGTGACATGTTTATTTCCTAGCTCTGATGCAAGCCAAGTATGAGGCAAGCAGGGGAGAAAACTCTGAGCATAAGATCTAGGAGTTGTTTTTGTCCAGAAATGTTGATGTAACAGGACTGATTTATTTTATAAGTCTTAAAATTCTTCCAAAAAAAACTTTTTAAAATAACAAACAGAAGGTCCCTGGCATTTCTCATTAGATTAAAGTGTCAGTGTAAAACTCCAGACACTGCTCTTACAGTACCTCAAACACACTTACCAATTGCCATTCAGCTTGTGCAAAGAACTGTCAGAACACAGCCAGTATCAACACTGGGAAATACAGAAAAAAAAACCAAACTAGGATGGGTTATTTTCTCTCTGCTCAGAAAAATTAACCATCTTTCATGTTCAGAGATTGCAAACTCCCCATGCAGCATTAATGTTCCCTCATACATTGACAGACATTTTAAAAGTCAGTGTGGGGTAGGTGGTGGCTATTTGGGGGGAAAAAAACCCTAAAAAGCAAGACAACAGCAATATCTTGTTTGACAACAAAAATGAAGCCATTTTTCACACTATCATTCTTGCTTGAGGAGTTTTTCTTCCATCTTGAATATCTGGGCATGGTTGATCATTAATGGGCTTCAGCAGTGTCTGCTTTAGGTTCACACACATCCAACAGGAGCACCCCAAAGTGCAGCTCCTAAGGAGAAGCCACCTATTCTATTTTCACTGTGCTGTCAGAGCACGTCTCCCTTGCAGACCCTGCTGATCAGGAGGAGAGCTAAAGCCTTGGACTTGGCAGTGTTTTGGCTGCAGATGAGGTGATGAACCCCTCTCCCACCCACCTCTAACCTCTTAAATAACCCTGGGTCCAGGCCATGGTCCCCCTATCCCAGCCTTTCTTTCCTTCACAACCCATGCTCCTTGTCCATCCCAAAAGACTTCTCTCTGTTTCTCTCCCTCTGTCCAAAATCACCACTTTCCTCTCTTTCCCATTGCCACATCTTTATCTTTCACAACTGTGAGTCTTCTCCCTTACCATCACAGGGGGATATAGGAGACTAGACCTGGCCTTGCAGACACCTTCTTGCTTAGGATACTTCCATGTGAGCAGGGTATAAGGTGAATTTTATGTGACTGAAAATCTCTTGGGCTGCCAAAGCCTTTTTTTGGCTTTTCTGTATCTGCATTTTGCTCCAAGTCTCAAATGCTAATGTGGAAAAAGTGTCCTGGCACCATGTAAGAGCAAAAAGAATGGAAAACTCACAAGGAAAATGCACAAGTTAAAATGGGAGTGCTATGGTATTTTTTAATGAATGTGTAACTGCTCCCTGGTATTTCATGGTGCACACTCAGAGTGAAATCCATCAGTATTCCCTTGCCATAATTAAACACATGTGCTATAGCTGACAGGGGTGTTTACCCCTCTACAGCAGCAGAGAGAAGCCTTTGCTAGTGCAGCTGCTGCAATTACTTTCTTCAGATCAGCAGCTTACCACAGTAACTCCAATTAAAATAAACCTGTGAGAGGTGCCAGGCTGCTGGCTCTGCAGAGCACGGCCCTGTATCTAGCAACTAAATCTGAAGTAGCTGTAGCAGGACAAGCTTTCTCGTGCTGTCTTGAGCACACATCTTTCCTCCTACACCCAGGGGAAATAAAAGGAGCTCATCTGGATCTCTCCTTCGTCTCACAGAAATGAAAGGCTGTGGTAGAAGTGAAGATTGAGGTTTGGGGCTAAGGACTCACAGTCCTCCTCCCAGCCTGTGAAGACAAATGGCCAGTTCAACCACAGTTCATGTTTGCACCAAATGTAGTTCAAAGGAGGCATTTGTACAAGGAGAAAGAGAAGCAGTTATACTTTGGATAAACACTTCCCTTTATTTTTCTCTCTTTTCTTATATTTTTAGTGGAATTAAGCATTTCCTTGTTCAGACCAGATGCAGAGAAGCCGGAGAGGAAAACATAAGCTGCAGGAGAAGAAGCCAATCTCTATATATGTAAATGGATCATCAATGCCATCTCTATTAATAATTTAAATAATTACAAGCTAGAGAGACATTTTGCTTTTTATGTTTGTCTTTTCCATAAGGACAGAATGATGTGGATTACCTTCCCTTCCTCAATCCAAATAATACAACTGCTTTTGTTGCTGACTTGTTAGAGCCAGTGACCTGAAGGGTACCTGTAGCTCATCCTCCACCAGCCACTCTTCTTTCATCTTCACTGTAAATCAAATGACAGGCAAATGCACATAGCTTTTTGAATCTCCTATGATTGTTTTCATACCATACTGGTATGCCATTGCCTGAATATCATATACTAGAAGAACAGGCATTTTATTTTAATTTTTTTTTAAATATGTCCAGTTGCAATGGAGTGGGGCTGGAATCTGACATTTGTACAGAAACTGAAAGAAACTCCTGTCCAAATATTCTGTGACCAGTAGCCTCCGTGTTGAGGCCAGGAGCCCCTTTGGCTGGACTACACCAGCAATAAAGCTGCAAGATATCTGTATGCAAGGTCAGTGAGTAAGCAGAGGACTCATACTATGGGCCAGACTGGGAGGGAGAGACAGGATAGCTAAGGACCTCGAAGCTGTGAATGAATTGAGTGTGAGTAACTTAGACCAAAAAGGTGGAGATGAGCTTAGTAGTTGTTTTGGCCACATGGAGATTGGTGGATGGTGACCTGGGGAAAAAGACTGTCAGACAAACTGGATAACGGAGAAGTAGGAAGTGCTATCCTCCTCTTTTAATATATACCTATTTCACTTTAAATCCCTGTTTACTTTTGTTGTATGCTGTATTAAAGCTCAAGGCTAAAATAAAGACTCAAATTTTGCATTTTCTAAATGCTTTGCTGGCTGGCGTAGCAGTACACATTATCCAAAGAGGTGGTGTCACCTGAGGATTCAAGGTCAAAGCAGGTCCTGCAGCACCAATATTCCTAATCAACTTAGTTACTAAATCAATCCTGCTGCAACAGTTTTAAATGAACAAAATTGTGGGTACAGTTTTGTGGGTACTCTCTGTTTAATTACAGTGTAGGCTCACAGACAGTGTATGAGGACATAAAGACTCATAAAATATGTGGCTGCATATGTGTGTGACCTATTTAGCATCTAGAAATCTCTTTAATGCCAAGAACTACATTAGATAGTTCAAGCCACTGCTCACAGTGAGTCACATAATGAGGTTCTTCAGATTATTGTTGTCATTAGCCCATTCCCTTCCCCCTTCTCACTTAGGAAGTTCATTTAGGCAAGCAGTCATTTTGAGAACATGCAAATGCTGATTGCTGATTTCTACAGATCTGGCAAGCAGCCAGGCTTCTGTGATGCTGGGTACTATAGGCAGTGGGAAGTTAAATATGCATGACCTCACATAACGTTGATCCATGGGCTGGCAGGCATTCTGCACCTGTAAAAATCCCAGCTATTCTGCATGCAAAGTGTCTCTGGTGTTTCACTGAATCACTTTGTGCTTCAGTGCTCAGTGATCAGGTAAACTCAGCACATGATCATTATCTTTCTCTGCTTTGGTAAGGCCTAGAATAAAAAAAGTCATCATTTGATCATGGGAAATCCAATATTTTACTCCTGACAAGCATGTACATATTGCACATGGGAAGGAGGAGCTGAATTTATATTGACAACTTTGCAGTTATGTTAAAATCTGATGAGTTTGCTGCTATCAAGATGCAGGGAATAAAATGCAATAGTTAATATACATAATGTATTTAGCAGTAAGGAAGTAATAATGCATTATTAAGATCAGCACTAGGAAAGCACTAGGAAATTGCCTGAGGACATCGTACACAATAAGGAGTCACAAAAAAAGTCAACTATAGCTCAAGGTTATAAATCAGAATCTAAGTAGAATACAATTTATAAATCTAATAAAATCAGCTTCACCTAGTCTCAACGTAAAAATATTTGTACAGCATGTAGGACTGACAATATCCGTATTCTTAAAGAGATTCCAGACATTAGACTATTAATAAAGGGCCAAATTTTTACCTCATGAATACCAGAGGAACTTGGGGCATAATTTCCAATTAAAAGTTGAACTTCTAGGATAAGGAAAAAAAAAAAAACAAAAAACAAATAATAGCAAATGTATGGTTTCACAGCAGAAAGGACTGCTGACTTTTCTCTTCAGACCTCAAGATTTGCTTTGAGCCAGTTTCTTTCCTCCACCTGGTTGCTGTACCATAGCAGTGGTAGCAGTGGCTCTTCCTCGTGGAGGGAAATGCCTCTGTGAGAGGCAGCACAATGGTAGTGGTTCCTCCCTGCACCCAGCCAAGTGACTTCACTGGGATCATGGAGCACCTGTGATGTTTTCTAAGGCTGTGGAAGATGCACTGAGCATCAGAGTGATGTGGCCTGAAGAAACACTGTGGGCCTTTTAGTGAAACTGAAATACCAGCAGTGCAATTTATCTAAGGGTTACCACTGGCTTTTAGTGGCCAATTTGTAGGGTTTTGTCTCCTGCTGGTGTCTCACAGCCAGTCCGTGACTGATCACTGATTAGCGATCCCAGCCCTGTAGAATTAATATCTTCCATATAGCAGGATTTCTAATAATAAATACCACAGTGCATGAGCCCATGCTTCAAACAGGAGGAGGATGACAAGGACAATGCTCTACTCCAATATTGTCATTATTGCTACAGTGCTGGCATTTGGTATCCACTTTGCAATTGCTGAGGGAACAGGTCAATGGCTGCACAAGCAGAGGTGTTCCCTTTCACAACCGTTTGGCTTAGTTATTGTTTATTTGACAATTATTGTGTCTATAATTGCAGAGCAGGCATAACAAAGCAACTTTTCTAACTGTAAAAGCGCTGCTTCCTTGTTTGTATGCCACAACATATTGCTGCTAAGCATTCAGCTTTGGGTTTGTAATGTTTTGGAGAACTAGTTCTAAATAAACAAAAACAAAGGGAGACTGGCAGATTTAAGCTGATTGAGTGTCCTTCAGCGTTAAAACGTGTTTTATTTAAGAACAGAAAGATTCATTAATGTCTATTTATGATCTATTTTTAGGGTAATTCCATGCAATTACTATTCATATGACTCAAGCACCCAGGCTGAATTCTAGCCAGGCAATAAAAAGATAATTTTGTAATGCCAGAGAGTCTCTTGAGAAGATATGGAGGAAAATGCAAATCAGCTGTTAGTATGATAAAGCTATGCACACTAACTCAGTTTCTGGAGCTCTGTATAACTTAGGAGACATTCACAGTGGAATATCAGACATCAACCAGCACATGGGTGCAGCACTACTGGCTTTGTAACATCTGGGCTCTGTGCAGTTGCAGTGCAGGAAGTGGCTGGAAATGAGCTCATCACTCTTCATTCCCTTTTATACTCCCAGCAGTGAAGTATGTGAGAAATACTGACACAAAGTTTCCCAGGGAGACATCAGGCGAAGAGGGGTGGAGAGGTGTACCTGCTGGCAAACACTCTTAGAAGTGAATGAATACATGTTTATAAAATGCCTTGCCCTCACACACTAAGGATTTTCCTTTCCTGTCCATGTGAACTTTCAATGAGTCAAAGCCTTACTTTCATTCTTATCCTAATTCTGCTCCTCCTGACACTCCTTTTCCCCCAATGTCTAAACTTTGTCTCTATCCTTTCTTTTCAGGACTCAGCTGGGTGTAGTGTTGCAGTGTAGGGCAGCCTGAGAGGGAGGGCTGGGAAAGGCAGCTGCAGGCACTCTGTAACTTCTGCCAGTGAAGCCCTTCGATATCATGCACTTATCAGATTAATTCTACACTGGTTAATTTCACCAGATTAATTCTAGACTAATTAATAATTTCTGGAAGGCAGTGGAGAGAGTGGTTTTGTCTCCAAATGAGGGCAGTGGCTATCAGGATACCAGAGCTAGCCCTAGGGAAATGGCAGGTTAAGACAGAGGGTATGCAGGACTACTCTTATCCTTCTGGACAAGTGCTCTGGGGCCAGGCAAGATATTTGAGGATGCCTGATGGCATCGATTCTTAGACACCTTGGAAAGAGCTCTGGGTTAACACCTCACAAGGGGAAGAAGCCCTGAGCACAGCGAAAAGCTATTCCCTACAATTCAAGATTTACACTTCTGAAAAATCCTTTTAGGGTAAGATAGCAGAAAGGAACAGTCAAGAAACACTAACCCTGCTTTCATAAAGCATTTATTTTTTTTTTATTTGAAAACATTATACAGGCATTACATTGCCACAGCCAGTCCATATAGGTGCATGCAAATATCAAAATGGAGAAAGATTTATTCAGCTTCTCAATGCAGGATTTGGGGTTGGGATTTTGTTTGCCTGGTTTTGGTTTTGGTTCATATTTCCATCTGTGGTGTCAAGATTAGTGTGCTTTATTATGGCATTTAACAATAAAATCCTACCCATGGGGTAAAATTTATATTTGTAGCTAGCTCAGGAATAGTAATTGGTTTTCAAAAAAAAAAAAAAAAAAAAAAAAGGAAAGGAAACGATACTACACGCTTGTCAAAATGTTAATAGCACAAGTTAGCAATCTCTAGACTATACATGGAAACTTCTTCTTATGACACAGTGGTGCAAAATTTTCAATTGCTTGGTCTATCGTTGTGTGTTTTGAAACTTTATAGCTGGAACAAAGACCAGGTTTGTCTCCCAGTGAAGGTTTTCATCCAGTATCAGAAAATTACATCAGTCTTGCTAAGGGCTGCCCAGGGCCAGCAGTATCAGAGAGTTTCAGTTTGTTCAGGCAAGGAGCTATGCAGAGCTAGAGACGTCCTGCGCAACACGGAGAGTAGCTGCCGTTAGATAGCTGAGCCTTTGCTGGTGCGCACTGAGGGCTCCAACTGCAGAACACAAGCAGGCAGAAGGAATTATTTCCTCCACTGAACCTCAGTTTTTCAGTCAACACAGTTATTTGTAAAGCTATACTACTGTTTTCCTTGGAGATCCATCCAGGACTAGCGCACTGGCATTATTCCGAGCATCCACCTTGTTTATGGGGAAACACAGACAACGAAGCAGCCCTGCTTTGTACATCCAACTCCTCCTGCTTGAGAAGCACAGGGGATGGTGGCTGGTCACAGAGCACTCACTGAAACATTCATAACTTATTCCTGTACAACAGAGCCTTCTAGAATAACCTGGTGGCGCCTCTCAGCTACCCATAGACTGCAACCCCTTGTAAGGAGAAACTCCCAGCCCCGTGACTTCGCCGGGAGCTGTCTCCTGCCCAGCTGTTTCGCAGAAGACTCTAACAAACATCTACAAGTTAGTGTCAGAAAAATGAGGAGGGGGAGGCCGAAGGACTACAAACATTTGGCTTAAAAATAAATACTAATAAGTAAATTAATCAAAACAGTTATGCAAAAGGAAGGAACTGTAAACATGAAACACACACGCACACGATCCTCAAGGTTTTCAGACCAACACGGGGACTAATGTTCAGAGAAAGGTATTTAATTGGTACAAAAGGTAGCAAAAAAGACTGAGATAACACATGCCCACCAGTGTGCCTCTGGGTACCTGAGGGAGCCATGATTGTAATCAGACCCCTTCTCCTGGGGAATGTATGAAATTCACCTTAAGTCAAAGCTCTCACAGGCCTTGACCCAAGGATCTTACCCTGAAGTGTCAGGTACTCTTTCTTGTGTGTTTTTTATTTTTTTGACTTAGACTTTTCATCAATATCCCCAGAATAAAGACTGGTTTTCTGCAGGAATCTAATGGGGTTTCTTTTGTGGTTTTTTAATCCTCAATAGTTAAAAAAAAAAAAAATAGTTCAGGAACATGAGTGATAAAAAGATTAAAAAACCAGAAGGGAAAAAAAAAAACAGCAGGGAAAAAATCATACATTTGTTAGTTTAGTACCAAGGCATCTTAACCAAAACTTTTGGGCTAGTTTTGGGCATGATTTGGCAATACTGCAGAACCTTCCCTTAGGTGCAGTAAGGGTTGTGGCAGACAGCTTAAACACAGTGGGAAAGAAATCACCTCTTCTCCACAGTAAGAATAAGATACAGCATACTTCTGCTGTTCAAGAGCATTCTGACATTTGCCACTTCATGTCTGTTATGCATATATAAACTTCTCTCAGTCTGCTTCAGGTAAGTTCCTTCTGTATTAAAGCAGAACGGGACTATAAAAAATGAATGTTACCTCAGCAGAAATTCATCCTGCTTGGTTGAACTGTGTGACCTTTCTAATCTCCAATGTATAGATTGACTTTTTTCTTCTTTTTCATATAGAAATAGGTAGGTTGTATTTTTCAAACATGAAGGCCTACATTTTTGCTTGAAACAGTCTTTTTCAGAAGAATAACATTCAAATCAAATTCATCTTCTATGTCCACAAGCAAAATATTCATCAACCATGCCGTAAACTCCATTTTCAAATATGATGAATGTATACACACTTTTACAGCACTGTTATGTGATTCTTAAACTCCTTCTTTCTGAAGATCCTGAAGCGTTTTAAAATAACTTGGTCCCTTAGCACCTCTGTGAGGTAGGTAAAATGTCATTATTTCCATATATACTGATTGGAAAACTCAGCCACACAGAAGGTAAGTTATGCTCAAGGATTCATGCAAAGATGTGGCATGATTGGTGAATAAAACCAAGATCTCTCCTAGATTCCTCACCTACTGTTAGACACAGGAACACCTCGTCTTCCTTAATTTTAAATTACAATAAGATAAAGGATATTGAAATAATGATTTCTTTGTACTGGGCTCTCAGAAGAGCAAACATACAGGCAAAGATGGATTTTTCATGGTGGCGACTAAGATTTTCCCCATTCTGGTAAGGCTCCTGAGGCAGAAGTACAGTTGTATACAGAAGTGTGGAGCACACCCTTACTCACCCTTACTATTTTCACACGTCCCCAGGAATGCAAGAAAACTGCTGAATTCTTCTGCTTGCTTCACAGTTAATGAAAAATAATTGGCTGCACCCTGCCAGTAAAATGCCTTTGTGCTACTGCGGCAACACCAGCAGATGGTCCAGTCTTTCTGCTTGTGAAAATCTCCCTTAATCTTCCTGATTTTTACAGTCTGTGGGTTTTGGTGAAAAACTGACACATTTCTAAATAGCTATTGTTAGAATAATGAACCACAGGAGACTAAGCAAACTGGAAGAGCAGAAGGCACCCTCAATGCACTGAGTATCTAAAATAAGTGCCCTGATCCACATGATATGTCATCTTTCCATGGAGAGGTACAATACATAGGAAACTAGAAAATGTATTTTTCTTTCTACAGGTTAAAATTTTAAAAGTAAGAAATCTGTGTTGAGTCACGACTACAGAGAAATTGACTCCCTGTCACCTGATGCAGAACCTTGGCCACTAGGAAATCTGCCATGGATCATAGAGAGGTCAATGCTTGAGTACTTCACTTCTGCAAATATAGAAAGGCTAAAATGCTCACCTTATACCTATTCCTAGAATAGAGACAGATATTGTAAGTTGTCCCTTCTCTGGATTCATGGATCAGATTACCTAGAAAGGGTAACTAGACAGATAGCACAGAAGAACTCATTGTATTTCCCTCACCAAATCCAAGGTGCTAGCAAAAATGTGTCAGGGTGTTGTTACCATGACTAACCCATCTGTTTTGCGCAAACAAATTTTAGAGAGAAATTAACAGTGACTGCACAAAGTGTATTTGCTGTAAAAAGTCATTTTTACCACAACTGGTGTGGCTTAGGCATAATATCATTCTATGTGTGTAAAACACCCTTCTATGAATTTCTTTTTTTAGAATTTCATCTTACGTATTGAATATCTTTCACAGGTAATGTGACATTAACTGATTCCTACACAGCAGTTTGTATTGCAAACATGCTGCTCGTTTCATAAACGAGGGACTGGCAACTCCTTGCAAGGAACACCCTGGAACAATTAATTTGTGTTTGTATGAGCTTTCCTTATTTGCTACCTTGCAGCTCACCAGTGTAACTGCACCTGGTAAATACCTTTCTCTATGTACGATACAGAGATAATGGATATACGAGCTCCACTGTCAATAGGTGATCAACAGCCCTGGGTTTAGGCAACCCTAACGTGAGGCTCCTCTTCTGTCTCCTGCCCCAGGCTGGTGTATGTCACCGAAGGCTCCATCTGGCTGGTGGCTGGGAGGTCTACAACAGGTCCAGAGGGGTTTCGGAACTGCTTGTACACCCGAGGATCCTGGGCTACGTAGGTGGATGTGGAGGAGTAGAGCATCAGCCCAACAAGGATCGTGAAGAATGACAACAAGTAAAGTCCTGAAAACTGAGCAGAAATAACAGCAGAGTCATTAGACACAGCACCAATTACCCTGAGTTCATGAAGATCCAAAGACGGGGTTAGGCACAGATCCTTGTTTTCGCATGCACTGCACAGAACAAACTCCCAGTCATTTGGATGTTGAATTTTTATGGGAATGGCTCTTTGAAAGCTGGTTTACTCCCACCAATTCCCCTGTCATCTGTAACCAAGAGCTAACTAGTGCCTTCCCCTTGGCCAGGCATGTTAAGTATTGACTATCCAGGATTGGGAAAGATGAGTTTTGGTCACAGATCCAAAGCTGATTTTTTCATCCTTTTAGACAAGCCAGCTATTCCTCCAAGTCCAAGTTTCTCCAGCTCCAGTGTGAGGCACCATCATCTACACTTATCAGACAGGTAGTGGACAAATCTGAAGTTAATTGCAGCTAAACCACATGTCTGTGAAGTTAACATGGTGATGGAAATATAAAAATATAATTAAATAATAATTTCAATAATAATTAAAATATATTTTATATATATACACTTAAAATCTATTTTAATAAAGGCACTTAAAAACTGTCTGCAGTATCTCTTGCTTGTGAACAGAAAGCAGGTGCTAGAAGATCTAATGTGAGTTTGGACAGGATAAACTTCACCTGTGAAATGTGCTCTGGGTCAACATCATGAGGTTTGAAAGTACACACAGAGGGCAGTTAACTGAAAGCTCAAGTACACATGTTTTGGCACACAGGCTCATTAGATCAGAGGTCAACCTGAATTTTTTGACATATACAGACTTGTGTCTGAACTAAAAATACAACACAAAGGACATTTCTGGCAACGTGTTAGCCCTTGCAGATAAAGCTAAAGGCAAGGACAGGGTTTCAAAAGCACAGACCTTTGGGTACTAGCTTTAGATACTGGATTCTGGCTACAGGGGACACAAAAATGGCTTTAAGACCATAGGACTTGTTTGCTGATCCTAGACTACAAGTTATTTCTTCATGCATGCTGTATGTGAGAAACTGTGAAGGACAAATTGCATAGCCACCTTGTTGAGAATATAAATGATTTGTATTCAGTGGAACTTCCAGAAGTGCCTGTGTTCTGCAGCTGTCAGGAATCTGTACCTGAACACCATCAACTACTTGCAACCTGCTATTATCTGCTCCATGAGGTACTTCAGGACTTTATGTAAAGGTGTCTGCAAGTCTGTTAATCCTGACTGACTCTATTTTGATGGATGCTCCATTTGTTTCCTCTGGATCACCTTAGCACAGCACAAAATAGACAGAATGGACTACATTATCTTGGAAATTTTTGAGCAGTTCTGCTTTTTATGTTCAAAGAAGTGATCATTGTGGAGAAGATACATTTTACTTAGGCTAAATTTGTAGTGATGTTAGTTTGTTACTGCTTCATAAACCTCCAAAACCTCCATCCAACCTCCTGCCTGAGGAAGCATTTGGACTTTTTACAGAACCCCCAGTATCTCTGAAAGCTTTGGTCATATAACCCATGGTGATATGTCTGTGTGTGTGCATCCAGTATGCATGTTTGACAGGGAAAATAGCATAATGGGGAAAGTTTTTAAAGCATGTCAGAAGGATTAGACGGTAGGAAGAGTTTTGCTTTTCATCAGCTTTTAACTGTTTTTAACATGTATGTCACCAGGCCATCATGTGTCGTCTGGCAGCACAATTTGATGAAACCACCCAGCTGTCCCAGAGTCACAGAGACACTGCTGAGCCTCACCCAGCATCTGCTGTAAGATTCCTTCCATTTGACACAGCTCTGATAGGACTGTTTAAGCTTAGATCTCCCCCATGTGGCAATCAAACACAAGTCAATAATTTCAAACTTCTGATTGATTTCCCCCCCCCAATTTTCAGTACAATTTTGTTCTCAGCACTTTCTTCCCCTCTTTCACTTTGTATTTGAACTTGAGCATCACTTGGCAGCAGTGAAGCTGACTAAGCTCAAGAAAATCTCGGGAGCCAAATGCATCTAGTTCCCCATCCTTAGTTTCCCACTGTCCCTCATTCCCACCTTATGCTTGAATTTCTCACCCCAGCTAGCCAATTGGCTTGGCCCTGCATAGCCAGAGTGTCAGCCAGATCTGTGATTGCCTTGTGTCCTGCTGTGAGGAATCTGTGGGGCTTCCAGAAGCTAAATGTGCTTTTTTTCTTGTTCTAGGAGCTGCCCAGACAAAATCAACTCATTTTTTGCTTTGGCTAATGGCTCCAGCTCTACCATATCCCCTTTCTCCTGGCCATACCTCTCATTCATCTATCAGGGGATTCCTGTCAGTTCTTTCAGCTGACAATATTCTTTCCATGGTAGTGTCCTCCCTCGTGGCAGCTCTCCAGTCTGGGAGAAAGGGTTTGAGCATAGCTTGGGGAAATCTAAGCAAAGGTCCATGAAACATTTGTCTTTGGTATCTGTGCACAGCTAGTTCAAAGAGACCTGGACTCTGACGGTCCTATGACAATTCCTTCCTTTTTACCTTCCTTAGAAACAAGGTTCAGGCTGAATTCATTCGTGCAGCAGCTCTCTGCAACACTGAAGTAAAAGGGTAGTTAGTGAGGTTAATATAGGAATATATACTGAAGTACATGGCAAATCTCTGCTTTTTGCCAATACCCTGTCAGACTGATCCAAACCCCTTTGAAATATATGGGTATTTTCCTCCAATTAAAACAGCAGTGAATCCATCAGTGCAATGGGAAGATGCAGACTTAGTTCCCCAAATACAAAATTTGCTGTTCACTGTACTAGGCTACTCAGACTCCAGCTGAAACCTGCATTTTATGGAAGATAAGATTTCCAGGCACACTCTACTGCTATGTAGTTTTTGGAGGTTTTTTAAATCTTCATCTGCAAACCTCATCTACTGAGATTTGCTATTAATAAATAGGAAAAAAAAAAACCAAAAACACCACATTCAAAACCAGAAGATAGAACCATTCCTAAGAAATGAAGCGAGGGAGGATCACTTTTCATTGCCACTCTCTGTGCAACTGCAGTACCAAAATGTAGGTTCTTGGGAAGCGTGTAATTCCTCTCTCTGCCTAAAAAGCTACTTGAGAATGATATTGTGCTTCATTTTACTGAATTATCTCTCTCTACAGAAACATATTTCCTCTAAGAAATAATATTTTTTAAATATACAGATTTGTATGCCTCTCCAAATCCTTCCGTCCATGCTGAGCAGGATAACTGTAAGTTGTTCAAAGAGTAACATGGTGAAGAGAAACTGGTTAGCTCAAATTAGCTAATGAGTGTCACACACCCTAAACAGACTAAAAGTCAACTCATGTTTCTGTATCATTAAACAGTTTTGCTATGGATTTCGTATCTACATTTATAGGTACATATGTATTACATATGTAAACTTGCTCATCCATGAAGCTTATTGAGAGACCAGATGACTTTGTTGTGAGGTCAATGATCTAACAGTCTTGAGTCCCTGGATTTGATTTTCAACCTGTGAATTTATTTTGTGAATCACAATGATTTTAGATGATCCTCAGTTTCTTACCCATTTAAAAGAGATAATAACACTTGGTTACTGAATAAAGATGAGTTTACAGAATAAAAATGGGGAATAGGGATCCTCTGAGGAGAAGGCAGAGAGCTCCTTTTCAGGGAAAGTGCCTTACTTCCAACATTTCAGATTTCATCACTGACATGCAAAGCATCTGCCAAAGCTTTTTTGCCAGTCAAATCAAATAGTTAAATCAACAGTGATCTGATAATGTCTGCTCTGCTCTGACATCTGTGTGTCTATAAATGCTTCCCCAATCAATAGTATTCAATATGGATCACACAATGATAATCGTAAATGTTAAAAAATTATGAAAACACAAAAAAAAAAAAAAACCCTTCTCTAGACACCATTTAGTGCCTGTGGTAAAAATAGCCTACATTAAACTAACATTTCAGCATGTAAAAGGTGCCTGTCTTTGGTGCCTGTCAATTTGAAGATAAACACACAAAGCAAAACCTAGACAAATATAACAAGATAATATGCTTAACAAGATTTAGTCAGCCTATCAAAACAAGCACAGATTCTGGTGCGTGGACATTTCTTGTATTTATCTGAGTTGTTCATTAGGAACCCAGAACTTGAATGGATCCGCTCAGTCAGGTTCAGCAGATGAGCTTATGGAAGCTGGTGGCTTGGCTGCAGGAATAGGGGCCTCACTCCAGAATGTGCAACTGCAGAACCCCACCAGGAAAACCACTGCAGCAGCAAGGTCCACCTGATCACAGCAAATGTAAGGTGAAATTACTCTTTCTGTTATCTATGCACAAAGTCCACGACGTTAAAAAAGAAAAGAACCCAAACATATCTGCAGTGCTACATACAAGTGTAGATGAAGTTCACAAAACAAAATTTAGCTTATATATATATAGCATTTTTATTGCAAGCAAATCAAAATTTTGAGTAAGTCAAGCATCACAAGGTTCCTAAAATAAAGAAGATGAATATAAAGTCACCTGGAAATTTAGTATTTTTAAAAGTCCAGAATAAACTATTAAAGCTTTCAAAATTTACTCCCTACCAGTTTTTATCCTCTACTTTTTACTGTCTGTCCATGTGAAACTTGTCTTTCATATATCTTGAAATCACTGTGGGTAAAACGCTTCTACTGTTTCCTCTCGAGACTCTTACGCTTTAAAGTAATCCACTTGGAAAGGTGGGAGAAAAGGAAGCTTCTTAATGGGGAAAGGAGTGCATCTGATTTCATTGTCTTGAACAGCGATTAGACAGTAACAGGAGAAGAAAAAAAAAGAAAGAAAAGCCATTTAGAAGGTATTAGATTCATGCCTTGGTCTGGAGAGAATGAGCTGTTCTTCAGTACACAAGTCATGAATTTAGAAGGGAAAACCCAAAGAAACATGCACGGAAAAATCACATGGAAAAATCACCATGGAAAAATCTCCTCTAGGAAAGGCTGTGCTGACTGACTCCTGCCGAGGGAATCTGCAGACAAGTAGTTCTGGCTGCCACAGATATCCATGTCCCTGTTACCACTGACACCACGGCAAAACAGCATCCAGAGTGACAAAATGAGACAGATGTGAGTCTGCAGAAAAGCCCACACACACAAAAAAATTCAACTATTTGCTAATTTTGGGTTTTTGCTCAGCCATCATGATAATGATCTTGAACATTATTGCAATGGTTATGAAAATGCTAATTCTGTTTTACTCAGTCCATTGAACTGGAAATAGTTGCAGGAGCAGACTATTTGAGCTGCAGCACTCCAGCACTCCATTTGTGTTTCAAAACAGCAACCACACACTGAATCTCTTGGTAGGTAGTATGAACCGCAGCTCCTAGCCCATAGCAACTCAACTGTGCTTTTCAAGTCCTTAAAAAGGTTTTTTTTGTTTTTTTTGTTTGGAAATTTATAATTGTCATGTTTCACATATTCAGTGATAAAGTATGAAATGGAATAATTACCCTTTTCTCTACCTCATCTGGCAGTTCTTCACATTTTGGCATAAATTAATACAGAAATCAGGTCCATTAATTCAAGTTTTAGATCTCATAGAAAAGTAAGCTCAGAATCATACTGTTGAAGAGAGGTAAAAATGTACATATCAGGTGGAATTCATCTAGCTCCATATTTCTGCTGGCACAATCCATGCTCTCCAGACAGGGAGCTCTCCTTCCCATCAGTGGGTCTGTGCAGTGCAGTGAACTCTGCTTTCCAGACTAATTCAGTTTGCAGCATACGCTGCACAGCCCATCAAAGCTAGGGCCAATAGGTGTTCTTTCACTGACTTATGGCTTTTTCCCCTGAGTAATTTCACACATGAATACCTGAGCACGCTGAGTGAAGGGAGTTAAAACCAAATTTCTCTCATTATCTTTTATATAGCAAGCAGACATTTCCACTCTGTTTGATAAATTGATAGAGAGGCTGAGCTTCTTTCCACAATTTTCTATTTTCGCTTCCAACATAACAAATGAAGCTCACTGTGACCAAGTGCAGAAGTTGCACTGTGGGATGCACACACTCTCCAGCCAGCAGCAGTACCAGAAGGCTGAAGGCTCTGAGAGCTAGGAATTCACACGGTGCTTTCACTTGCATGGCTGGATGCTACAGCCATATTACTTTATTAATAGTAACAGGAGCCAGCATCCTAGTCATAGCTCACAGTGCTCTTTGGTGATGGCCTTGGATCACATCCACCAGGATCTGACTGAGTCTGTCTTGTTTCATCACTGTGACTTAAATTACTGCTGACTATTTTCATCCCAGCCTACGAGGAAGATACCTCTTTGGGATTCAGAGCTTGATCTGCTCATCAACAGAAACTGAAGCAACCCCCAAGAGTGAAACATCAAATTTTGTAACCCCAAATGGCACCACACACCAGAAGGGTTGCATGAGTTTTCCAGACTGCATTGAAACAGAAAAAAAAATCCACCTGAACCTTTATGTGTCCTGCCAGATCACCCAGTTTTTAAGAAATCTCCAAAGGGACCCAAACCACTGAGGTATGGTTTAGAGTGCCTTCCCTGCTCACCAACTGCAGAAGATGGAATGTCTGAGCAGAAATGTTGGTTCTCTTGCTGAGAAGGGCACCAAGGGGCACTGGACAGCTTTCAGTAGTGATGATAACTTCTGGACAGCAAGTCTGTCCACTACCAGCATGATTGCATTATCTTTACACTTTAATGACCTTCAGCTATTTCTTAGGCAAACCATGAGGATAAAGTCTTAAGTGATGACTTAAAGCCCTATCTTGCCCTCTGAACACAGCTGGGATGAAGAGTGAAGTGTGTAGCTAGTTACTCCACATCTTTGATCATCATCGAATGAAGGTTTGTCTCAACACATCACTCATGCCAGCAGAACCCAAAGCAAGAAGTTTCTGGTTTGCCTAAGCAACAGTGAAAATCTGACACTGCCCTTGTTGCCATTTGGTGAAAACAAAGAAGCCAAAGGATGTTTTTCCTGTCATTTCATGCATGGCAGGAAGGCCATATTTCTCAATTCCTGATGCTTGCTTGCACCCTCAATATGACCTAACCAAGACGAAATGCTGTCCATTACTATGGCTTATGCTGAATTGCAAATGTTGCATAGAAACCATGATGACAAGGAACCACATGACACATTTTCTGTATTTTCCAGTTGATTCTGTTCTTCTGTTTGCATGTTTTACTCATGTAAAACATACTGATCTATTCTTTCTGTCATACAGCAGCACCCTCTTTTTCAGTCCTTGAATGATATTTGCTGGTGGGCACAGTTTAACTGAGAAGACAGTGGTCAGTGGGAAACACCTAAGCTTTCTTACCTTTTAGATGCTGAGGTTATGTACAAGGGAAAAAATGAGGAGGGTTTACTGGAAAACTGTCACCATGAATTCTGTTAAAATTTAGGAAACTTAATAGATTTCCTGGAATTCATTGGTGGAATGAAACAAACTTATGGAGAAAACTAATAGCATTTTGGGAAAAATCTCTGAGCTTGACATAGGAGCTGTAAAGCAAATACTGATTTTGCACAAAGCTGCCTGGTTTCATGCTTCTCAAACGGCATCCTTGGAAAAAAATTAATAATAGCCTGTCCTTTCTAAATACATGCCTGATAGGGCAAAATGTTTGTGTGAAATGGCTTATCTTCTTTTCCTGAGTGCCAGGAGAGATGGGAACGCTGCTTTCTCTTCTCTTTCCCTTTGTTGCCTCTGACATCAGATGTAGAGAAAAAAGGAGCCTGTGTTCAGTACCCCTGCGGTACCAGCAGTCTGTCTAATTAAAAAGTGCAAGGTAGAGTGAGTCCTGCAATCTGTTTTAATCTTATCTATGTAGGAAAGAGATTTTTATGTGTAGTTAAAGCGCTTCTATTACATTTCTCTAATTTCCTCTGAGCATCCTTACTATGGCATAAGGGGGCTTCATTTCTGGTTATTTTATATCAATTACTTGGCAAGAAAGTGGTAAAGGACCTATCCTTTCAGATGTTCTTAATACAAAAAGAAGGACCACAACAGAAAAGCTTATAAAATCAATTTTCCCTCACCACTTTTACCTTTCATTATTCTTTGTTGGTTTGCTCTATCAGCTGCCAGTTGCCATGTGTCTTTTTGGGTTTGTGTGCAAGTATTTAATATAACAGCAGCTGTCTGCTGTAACAGATTCTCTATTACTGTACATGAGGCTAATTGTGCTCAGTGAGTCAAAACCACAGTTACAATAACTGATTCATCTTGGATTCTTTGTTTATATTTTTCTGCTGAATCTAACAATACATTCCAGTAGAAATTCCTTCCCAAATTGTGTTCTTTTCTCCTGGCAATGCAAATAGAGAGTACTCCTACCCTGAGAAACAAGGACTATGCAGCTGCAGTTACTCTTACCATGAGTGACCACACCAGCTGTCTGGAGGGAGTGTGACACGGCTGTTTCATGTCAGGGTTCTCTGTAGTGTGACACATTTGCTACTGGCAATGAGAGGCCAAACTTCAGGAGCTTCAAGAGGTCTCAAATGAGTTGACTCTCAAGGCAGATGCCTTGAGGGAATCAGAAAGGAGAGCATGTTCTAAGCTGTCAAATTCAACGCCTCATTGCTGCTTACAATCAGATGACATATTCCATGTCAAATCCCCCTCATGCAAGCATTATTAGAGATTTTTTTCACTTAGCACTAACCTATTTGAAATTATCCTGGAAACTCTCTGCTATGATAGCCAAAAAATGCCCCTAATTTCTATACATTCTCAGTTTCCACTCATATATTCTTGTATCATTAAATCAAATAATTCTCATTTTCTCCCTGTGCATTTATAGATTAAGTCATATATGTTAAGGTTCCATAGTCCCTCCCAACCCACCAAAGCCATGTTACATACAATAAAGATTTTTTTAAGGGTCTGCATATTCAGTACATTGTTAGGGGCCATATGGTTACTCTGTCAAGGCTTTGGAGCACTTAAGAGAAAAGCTCTGTTTGGTGCTCTTGAGCTGACAGAAAAAAACCCTATAGCTACAGCTAGAAAAGTACTGTCCCTGAGATGGTAAGTTGTCCTGTCCTATGGCATTAGCACTTCTCCATCAATACCCGAAATACCTAGACAGACTCGTTTGGAAACAGCTTTGTCACAACCGTGCTCAAATTCTTCCCATCTGTTGCCACAGACACTGCCTCGCACTTTGTGCTTCACAGCATTTCTCAATGTCAGCCAGTTCTAGTTGCCTGATCATTCTAATTCTTCTTCCTACTGAGGGTGCCAAATCTATTACTACGGTCACTACACAAGACTGGTCTTCAGACCAACTCTTTGGGACCTCCATCACTGAGTTCCTTCGAGCATGCTGTTTTCTCTCAGCACATTGCCTTGTCCTTTATCCTCATTAGCCAGTTTCTCACCTGGCTTCCAATCTTTACATCACTAATCCTGTTCTTTAGCTTAACTAAACATTAGCTTAACACATTTTGTGTGCTGCACTGTACAAAAGCCTTGCACATTAGATCTACTGTTTGCCTTTTCCCTATAAAAATCTGTTAAATTATCGGACAGACATCAGATTTAGACAGGATTATCTGTCTTGTGTGAACAAGCTTGCATTGCATCCAATTTTCCATTTATCTCCATGTTCCTAACTATGTCTACTTCCAATTTTATTGCCTACTCCATATCAAATTTGAAGTATTCAGATTACTGTGTTCTGTTTCTACTTCTGACATATTAATTTCGATTTCTATTAAAGATGGTGAATTGTCTTCACATTAACTCTCATCCTTACTGAATATGACAGAAGGTTCCAATTTTGTTTTGGTGCCAAGTGAACGGTTGTTTAATTTTTGCTTCCACTGTCCTTGCACAGCAAAACTATTTCTTCTCTTAATAATACAAGAACTTTTTGGTGCTCGTTTCACTTTCTTCTTCATTGCCAAGCTTGGTTTATCTTTTACAGTAATTAGACTTCACTCCTTCTTTATTTTACCTGCACAGTATTAGCTGCTTTTTTGTTTGTTTGTTTGTTTGTTTTGCGATTCCTTGTTTTCTGTTTATTTCTAACAATTTTTTAAACAGATGGTTTGTCCAGTTGCATCTGGAGTACTCCCCTACAAGTCGTCCTCTTGTCCTTAAGGCTTAAGGTATAAAATTCAGATTTCTAAAAGTTAAAGCTATTAAAAATCTCCTTCAGATTCATTATGAGCCTTTTTAACAGTATTCTTTGCTAAACTTAACTCATGTAGGTGGTGGGAATAATTCCAGAAGTTTAGTCCAGCTAATAAAATTGCACATCAGGAGTGCTGATGTCAAGCATCTATCCCACATCATGGGTTTGAAAGCTTCCAGTTTAGTGGGAAGGGGGAGTTTAGACAAAAAGAAGATGTTTTTGTAGATGTTATAGAAGCTAATAAAATACTCCACTGCTTAGATTGAAAGCATGTAAAAGTTATGTTTTCTAACTGATGTTTTGTTTGAGTGTTGATCCATTCCTGCATTCTGGTAAGAAAGAGAAGCTGATGTGGATGTTTTAACCCGGTATGTCAGTAGCATTCACTGATTTGGCTGTTAGGAGGCACAACTGGAATAAGCACTTCAATCCATTTGTATAACAAAACAGATTTTATGTATGTTCCTTTCTGGCAGCTCATAGACCATGGCATGATGTGTAGACCACACATAATTCTCTACACACTTCCTAAATATTCTACCTTCTTTTCTGGTCACTTCTTGAAATAAAGTTTACTCAGTTTTGTAACAGATCTCCAAATTTATAATGAAATTATTGCATTTAACCCTTAGCATTTTCTTTCAACGATGATTCTGTCTACATCTCTGAGGAACTTCTAGTCTTTGTTCCCCTATGCAAAGGTGAAAATAGCATTCAATTTAAAAAATCATAATTTCAAAATCTTGTAGATTTTCAGTAGCTGAACCTTGTTTAAGTTTTTGAATGCAACTGCTGCCTTGCTAATTCATAACTTTTTTTTTTGTCTTTCTCTCCTGGGTTGCAAATTATTGCTGAGATATGTAACTCAACACATTAATTGTACTCCCTTGTCTTCAAAAATATGCTTGTCTTGGGAAATGCTGAGGTTTTTATTTATGCTGTTTTTTTTTTTTCCACAAGTAATTATGAAACTTAGCCTCTTGGTCTTTGCTTTCATGTTCATTGAGCATCATTTAGAAAAAGTATGTTGTCAGTAAGATCCATCTCTTTAGATAAGATGACTTCATTATGCCTTTTCCATCTGCACTTTTTCTTGTGACAAAGAAAAAGATTGTTATTTGCTACAATATTTTTTGCTCTCTGCAGTTTGCAATCCATTTGCTGGTTCTTTGATATTATGCATCTTTATTGCTGTGATCTCCCACCTTTCCTTTTCCAGCACCTTTAAAATCAATATGGCTTTGTTGAAGATTTATCATTCAAGAGTTAATTCCAGTACCAGGAAGAGTTCCCCTAATATGTTTGAGCTCTCATACTGGGTAGAAATTAAAAGCTATTTACTTCCTTCAGATTGTGAAAGATACACTTCACAATGTACTCTTCTGGTATATTTAAGAGATCCCTGAACAATTCCCTAATAATTTCTTCACTAATTCCTTAAATTTTACATTTTAACACTTGAGGTATGCAGGAAGGTGTGACACTAAGAGATAGAAAGATGTGATTCAGAAGCTACCCACAATAAAAAGGCGTGGTGCTTGCTTTGGAGTATTCCAAGATCAAGATGTATTCTTAGCATTTCTGTTTTGATAATTAGGCATTTTCAACAAAAATGTATTTTCCTAGAGAGCTTCAAATCAGTTCTGTTGTGTGCAGTCTTTTAACATGAGACCAAATGAAAAAAATCCCAAGATAAAAGCATTGAAAACAAGCTAAAAAAACTTTACATTTATGATGAGCTGGTGTCTGAAAAATATATTTGAAATAAAAGCTTTTATCATAACTTCTGCAATATGAATGCCACATCATTTAGACCTTTCTTGATGCCTTCCAAAGAGTGAGTATCCATGTTTCACTATTCATGCTTTGGAACTAATAGATCTATTGCAAGATAGCACTGTGAAAGGAAGGCATCCTTTTACAAATGCAGTATTTTGAAAAAGCTTCCATATCCATACTGTGTTGTTAAAAATCTGTCAGACTGTGCAACATCTTGGTGGGAGGCACTTTGTTTTCCAGCTTCTAATCTCTTCTGTCATTTTACTTCATAGGTTTTTTATTGTATGCCATCCTGCACCATCACAAAAAGGGTGAGTGGATGGGGCCCTTTCTGTTACAGGAATTCATGTGACCAAAGACACACTTAACTCTTTTCCACCTCAAGGCAGCTCTTTAAAGATAGATACCTAATTATTTTCTAATTGACTAGAATTTGGAGGAGGAAATTCAAATAGCTAACCAATGAAATAAATAAATTTAAAGAAATTCGAAAACTATTCTGCTTAGATGAAAGGCATGTAGAAAGTACAGCTTCATGGGAGCAGAGCTATTGAGAGGGACTCCCACTGTAAGAAATTTAGTACTTTGGAAAAGAAAAGGAAACATGAACAGAGTTGTTTTTTTTTTTTTGCACATTACCAATGACATAAAGAATTAACTAGTAATATGACTTACCCTCATTATTATCATAGGCTTAGAAGCATTCACAAGGATAAAAGCCCTGTGCGATTAAATTCCATTAAAACAGAAAGTTTATGGATCAAGCAGCTTGCATACCCAATTTCATCAGGAAAATGTCTTTAAGTATATGACTGAGAAAGCGATAGTGTAGAAAACAGCTTTTTAGCCTGCACTGCCTGCTTCCCTAGAAATAATGATGCACCACTGACAGCACCACTGACAACACCACTGCCAAAGTTTAAAATAGGTGGGTGTTAGCTCCCTAACAAGTGCAAGCAAAGAATAGGATCTTAGTGACTTCAGCTTATACTTTCAGGGAAGTTAAAAAAAAAAGGTGAGAATATAAACTGAAGTATTTTCTCAGTTAGGTCAGAGGTCTCAGAAAAGTCTCTCAGATGTTTATGAATGGCTGCCAAATAAAAATCAAAGTAATAAACAATCCTCCCCCAAACCAAACCAATTTTGTTTAACTCCTGCTGTCAAACCACAGACTTTTTATCCATCATGCCCCAAGAAAATCCAGGCCTGCCTGAAGCATATAGAGTCAAGGTCAAAAAGAAAGGTTCCATCTGCATAATCATGAAACTCTGATTTTTTTTAAAGATTATTCCTTGAGTGGCAGGCTTTCCTAATTTAGGAAAATGAAATGTAGCACACCAAGGACAGCAGAAAAATTCACACTGGCTTCAATACATATTTTTAGCAAGGGTGAAATTTTCACTAGAGTGAAGACTATGTAAATCCCAAATTCACAGGCATTGCTCAGGATCTATGCTAGCCAAAAAAAATCAGGAACACCCTTCCCCCAGCCTTCACCCTCTCTTCTCCACCTGGAAAAACCCCAGTCTTCATGGCTTGTTTCTTGATGTAATGGGAAGATTGTCTTCCCATTGGATGGATACTGCTAGAATTACCATTGAAAAGTGATTTTTAGAAACATCACTTAGTATCAGCAAATGAGGTTTCAACTAGTATAATTTCAGATTTCTGGTCCTGGAAGGTTTTGAGTATCATGTTTATCTGTCTATCCAAGTCCTTTGTCACAGATACTCTCTGAGATTCTAAATCAAGATACATGACTTCCCTGATTCACTATGAAATATATGCATTTTCTTCATTTGGGAATTGCTACTATATCCAGAAATTCTGAATTTTTATAGCTGTATCTTGGATAAAGTCATGAATGAATTTGCCATGGCATAATGTAATTGATTGTGCTTGGCTTGCTAGGTAATGATATAATATAGTGTGACTCAACCTGCTGGTCTAGAACACAATCAGTATTCATGCTCTAGCTGCTGGAAAATATAAAATAAACTGCTTAGATTATTTAGTGAGAACCTAATTTGCTTAGAATGACTAAAGACAACATAGAGCTTGCAAAGGAAAAGTAACAAGTCTAAAAGTTCATATAACAAAAGAGCTAAGGCTGAGACTGAAATGTAAAATAATACTCCTACGAAAAAATGCCCCCATATTCATATAAAAATTCTAACTCTGTGCACCCAGAGAGGTGGCCCTGAATTTTTTAGCACCACTCATTTCCATGTATCCATAACAAAGAATGGCCAAGGACAGTCCCGTTACTTGTGCTAAAAAAGAAGGTAAAATGAGAACAGACCAGCTAGGAAGGTTTTGAACACAAAAATTGCATAACACATCTCAATATGGTGAGAATTAAAAAAAAAAAAAAAAAAAAAGAAGATATGATGTTGTATACTTAAATGCTATGGCAATGGTGGATATTCTGCTACCAAAGAGTGCTACCAAAGAGGCCAGACACATTTCTCCATCCGCTGGAATATTTGAAATCAATTTTTGATTACAGAAGAACTAAAAAGACATCTTTTATTTGAGGGATGCAAGAACTTTTAAGAATGATGCATTACAATCTAGTAATCTATCTCCAATTGAAAGAGATATATTTTTACATTTTAATACAATAAAATATTGGAAAATTAACATCTTGAATTACACATATATCGTTAGATTTGTGTCAAGTTGACAGGCTGAATTTCCAGCTTCCATGGGACTGGGAAGTGTTCAGTGTGCTAAGAAGAAGCCTGCATGTGGGGTAAGACTGGAGATGCAGCTGTTTATAAACTCACTCATGTCCTGCATGCAATGATGTTGCAAGGCTGTATTATATAAAAATGAAATGCTAATGAATCAAAACACTTCAAAGACAATCTTCTCTTCAGTTTGGTTTCAAAAGCTCTAAATTTCAAAAGCTCAGTTAAACTAATTTCCTGCATTTTCCATGGATTTTCATAGATCTACTGCTATAGGTGCAATAAACCTATCTGGTGACAAAAGTAGCAGCATAGGGAAAAATCACAACTGTTTTTTGAAAGCCTCATAAAATGGTATTCTGCAAGGGACTCTAAATCACTCAGTTGATCCTACCTGAGCATAAACCCATTTGCTTGCTAGTGACGTGGGGCTGTGCCCATTGCTCAGTGCAGAAAAAAAGCAGAAGGAGCTGCAGGAGATGTACAGCTGGGCTAGGAACAAAACAGCTCTTTAAAAGCTAGGAAACAAGCAAGTGTGCACAGTCCTAGGAAGGGAATTAATTCAGATCATTTCATGCCAACATATTAGACTTCATTATTGAATGCAAGTCACACATTTCACAGTTCCGCTTCCTCAGATAAAATGATACCTGATAGCAAACCATAAAGAAAAGGAGGAGTTAATCTGAGCACAACCAAAAACATGGTAACTAAAGAAGAAACCAAATAAGTAAGTGGACTTTTAAATCTACATGATTTTTGCATATAGTCTCTCTCTTCAAATTTCATCTGCAATGTAAGTTTGAAGTGTGTGAAAGGAGACACTGACAGCTTGAGAAATTGATGCTGCATTTCAGGTAAAAGACCTTTCAAAAAGCCCTTACAAAGGTCTTCTCCTTTTCAACACTTCAGCTGGGAAGAAGAAAGGAGAGACACGTGAGTTGTATGGAGTGCAGGATGAATATAAATTACAAAAGAAATGCAGTGATGAAAAAGGCCAGTGCTGGTTTGCTATCTATGGGGTAACTGGCTTCCTGGAGAAACAGAGTAAAAAGCATTGTACCAAGTGCTGGAGGAACCAGGACCTCGAGCTGAAGGGGCTGGCCCAGGGAGGATGAAATCCAGCCAGGTGAGGTGCAGAGAACAGCTTGCTCTGATTAGTGAACTAAGGGCTGAGAGACAATATGATTCCTCTCTACTGATGTACCAATGGAGTAAAATGCCATGGAGATGGGCATTCTTGCTGCTAATGGATACTCTTGGTAGAAAGATTAATGGGCCAAAACCAGGCACAAGTAAATTTATGCTGGAAATAAGGAGATTTGTAACTGTTGGAGATGTAATGTTCTGAAAGTCTTCCAAGGACAGCAGTGGAGGTAAAAAACCTGGATAGGTTTAAGTAATTGTCTGGTAAATGCTTATGAAAGCAACAGCATGATACATACATTAACCATAGGAGGATGAGACTTTCAGTTTTCTAATAATTAGAGCAAGGGGCAGAGGGGACCATCAGTTACTTCAGATGTGGAACTCAACCAGTTTACCAGGACACAGATGGATGGTTTCAACCAGAAAACCTTTCCGTTCTGAGCCCTCTACTCTTGAGCACTTTTTCCATACAGTTCTTGGAGGGACACCAACATGCCATTATGGATGGGAGCTGACATGCACTTACTTTAGAAAGATGGGGGTCAGTAAAGCTGAAAATTCTGCCTTCCTGGCTCTGCTAATGTATCCAACAATTCGATACAGGGAAGAAATTAAACCTTTAACTTACCTTTTGCCTTTCAAGCGTCTGAACTTTAAAGTTTGTGTTTGCAAAATTGCCTTTTTTGTTAGGTTTGAGCAATGCTGAGCACAGAGCTGTTCACCCGCTGCTTCCTTTTGAGTCTTTCCCTCTACAGGAGTTTCATTTTGCTAGTACACCACCTCCACTGTTTTCAGAATAACATTTGTCTTTCACTGTGTAATTGAGTAATTTTTCTTAGAAACAGTGGACTAACACCACTAATTGTATTTGTCTGTGTGTATCAAATAATATAATTTACAGGAGATAGTTTTCAAATAACACCTAATGTCAAACACTTTGGGTTTGAAGTGTGAGGCAGAAAGAAGGAGACATGGTATCACCATGAGACAGACCTGCAAAGCAGCAGGCAAGCCCTAAATTGTGTTTGCAGTCAAATTTGTGTTTCTAGTCTTGGTTTTCTTGTGCCTGCAAAATTCTCAAAGCCACAAAACCAAAACAAAAGACAGTAGTGACAAACAACTTTGTGTTGAACTCTGAAGATTTGAACTTTCACTGTCACATTCAGATTCATGCAGGTACTATTACTATAACAAAATCCTATTTAAGTTGATTAGACATTTAGAATTTTAAGGCTTTCTTTTGCCTAACCCTTCTAACACAATTTAGCTATCAAGTAACCTCCCTCCTATGAATAAATGATGATAGAAAGCAATTGCTTCCAGCACTGCAATGTTACTTTCACAGGATGAACAGTGGCAGGGCATACTTGTGGATAATGAAGTGCCATTCCTCATAACTGGAGGTCAAATGTGGTCCTGTACCACATGGTGTTTTAAATATTAGGGGACCTAGGAGGTCAAAGTTTAACTTCAACACAAATATGCTGCACATTTTGGCATTTACAATAAGAGGCAAGCCACTGGTATGGCCAAGAGAAAGGTGCAATTTATGAACAATTTAATTATGAATTCAGAATCAGTATGAATGAAACAACCTTGTTCCCAGGGAAAAAATGTCTGTGGGAATTTTGGAAGACTCCTTCCCTTATGCTGCCACCTTAGGTCTGTTCACAGCGGTTGAAAGCAACCTTTGATAAGTAAGATGAAATTAATGATACAGTGGCTGATGAACAGGTACTCAGATCTTAAAGCTTGTAACAAAAAGACCAAATAAGCTCTCTTAGAAAACACGAAATCATAAAATAAAATTGGTTTTAGTGTAGGAAGCCTGAAGTAAAAAATCAGCTTGCACTTTTACCGTTTAGATCTAGCAAAGCTTGGCGGCTTCTTTTGTTTCCTCATTCTTAGCTGACGTTTCTTGAGGCATACTGCTATTACCCAAACACATCTCTTATTTCCACATACCTTGTAGTGGAAGAGGAATAATCCACAGAAGAGGCTGTACAGGTCAGCCGTGAGCAGGGAGAGGTTGACGGCAGTAGCACTGGTTTTCTTTATGACCACTGGCATGAAGCTGTAGAGGCCAAACATACAGGCACTAAAGCCAACGTACAGCAAGCCTGCACAAGAGAAACAAGAAGCAAAGCGACCTTACAGCCTGCAAAAATGACTTCGTTGAGAGGAGGAAGGTTGTGTTTTTAGGAAAAGAAAGAATAATGCTTTTTCAAAGAAAAATTGAAATTAATAATATACACATATGTAGACAGTGAAAACCATATCAACACTGGGCATGAGGTCCTTTGGGATCTTCATAATAGCAGAGTGGTTTCAAATTGGTGTCTTATACTACCAGTGACTACCTCATGTCCAACATAGATTTGGACATAATGATGCATTTGAACATATCAAATCTAGCTCTGCAGGAGCTGAATGTCCCCAGCACCAAGTGAGTTCAGCTGAGTGGGATGGACACGGTATTTTCTGGGAATGGACCCAAAATATGAATGCAAAATTATTTGCAGAGGAGTTAATGAGCAAATGGATGAATGCATGAGGACAGCACTGAAGTGTCAGAGGTCTTAGTCTTATTTTGCCACTAAAACTGACAAATCACTTCACAGTTTTGCACCTCTGTTCCTCTACTCCTTTTTTCTGCCTTCCTCAATAAAACTTTTGTGAGCTGAAACTCTTTCCTGCTACATATTTACAAAGTGCCTCACACAAATTAGATTGTTAGACACTAATAGAATATAAATACATTACAGTAAAAATCTAAATTAATTTAAAAACCTAAATAACTTATTGGAAAAAAATTCATTGCTTCAGTTATTACTTGATAAATCCCAAGGCAAATTAATCAATATGAAGTTAAAAAAAACAGCAAACACTTTAATCATCTATTCTCATGCAAATTATATTTCCTAGGCTACCGTATGCTGCAGAATTCCCAGCTGATATGTGCATAAGCCTAAATTTAGACTCATGCCAGCTCTTCAGAACATGTTATTGACTAAAAGCTTTAGAAAATCTGATTGCCAAAGTCCTGAAAGGGATTATAAAGGATAAAAAAAAAAGGCATAAAATGGCCATATATCTGCATGTGGATCCATTTAGTTAAACATTCTTTAGAAAAGCTATCTAAAGGACAAAACCAGCTGTGATAGATAGATTGGGTCCTTTGGAAGCATACAAACTGAAGTGTACATTCAACTGAAACAAATGCAGCAGACACAAACTATCAGCGTCCATACTTGTTATGGCATGATAAAGAATTTGAATTTATATCCAGAATATGGAAAATCATGCTAAAAATTGCTTTTACCCATAGGTAGCAAATTTATAAGGTGTACATTGTATACTGGTAACTGAATTAAGTTTTAGGCAGTGCTTGAAAGCTGCTTTATTTAAACTCTGTGACTCTTCTGTAGCGGGCAAATGATTGCACCATATGGAGTGTAGTTTTGGTCAGTGGGAAATTGTTTTGCATACAGGAGCATTAATCCAGCTTTTCTTTCAGGCTTAAGAAGAATAGGTCAGGCACTAAAGCCATTCTGGATCAGAAGTCAGCATTGTCCAAGTACAGTCTGCAAATCACCAGCTGGTCCACCAAGCTTCTGGTTGTCTGGATTTAACACAACTTCGCTGGTTTATGCACTTGACTTACAGTATAATTTTATGGTACTGCCTTGGTGTTCACGTTATTTGACAGCCAGCTTCACAGGTTGCTTTTCCAAAGGGCATTTCAGTTCCAGTGGAAAATTGCTTAAACTGCAGCTGTCCTAGCAGAGGTGAATATAAAGTGGCATTTCATTTACAGCTTCAAAATATATGTAATATCCACCAGCTGGGTGGCATTTAGTGGTGACAATAAACAAGTGAAATTAACATCATATGATTTTCAGATATTGCTTCTTAGAGGGCCAATTTTGAGACTGAAAATATATTTAAGTCAACAGCTTGGAGCCTCAGCCTCCTCAGGTACCCATGCAGTGCAAATAGCAGCCTTGGGAATCACCTCTAGTGCTGCAGTCCCAGCAGACTCCAGAACCTCTCTGGGCAACCTGCTCTGATGCCTGCCTGCCCTCAGTATTAAGAAGATTTTCCTTGTATCCAGTCTGAATCTGTCATTTGATCTTCTGTCTGTTGTCTCTCATTCTCCTGCCATGCACCTCTGTGAAGACCTCGACTCTGTCCTTTTGATAACCTCCTTGTAGGTAACTTCTTTTCCACAGGGTGAACAAACCCCAGTCCCTCAGTATTTCTCCTTTTCTCTTTACACTTGGTGTCTTCACACAAATGGGCAGGATCTGTCCCTAGGGACCACTCCAATACAGCCCAAGTAGGACAGAGACGAACATGACTTAAAAATTTCTGGTTGTGTTCCTGAACAAGCTGGTGGAATGTTGCATGGTGCAATGATGCACGAATGTTGCCTTTGTGCTTTTACTCCAAAAGCAAATGTTTAATTGTCATGAAATGGAATCAGTTATGATCTTCCATACTGCCTTGGAACAAAGACCATTCAGAAATATTCAAACCCCCAGTAACAAAGGACACTTCCTTGGAGCCACAAACTGGCTTTTCTCTTAAATAAAACTGATGTGAGTTTATTTGTTAGTATTTCATCTATCGCTATAAAACTTGTCATGGTCTCTTATGAAACCACTCTCTCAAAACTTAAAATCATCCTCCTTTCAGTCTGGTTGTCAGCAAGTATTAATACTTAAACCTTCAAGGATACAAACAGAGCTACGTAGTGATTCACACTAAGTGTAAAGATGATGATATGTATCAGGGCAATTTCCCAAATTAACACCAGGAGGGCCACAGCCTGTTTTAAACATGATAGACATAACAGATTGGCTTTAGATCTTTATATTCAAAAATCATTTGCATCAGTTAAAAGGTAGCTCGTTTGATCTTAAAAGCACAGTTATGGCAGATGGCAACAGGCCACCTTGATTTATTTATTAGGTTGCCTGCTGTGACTTTATCACCACCATTTGGAAGGCTGATGATTTAACTCTGCTGGACTGCAGGCTTGAGTTTGTCAACAGTGGATAACTACTCAGGACAAGGCTGTGAACTCCCTGATACAGATTTGTCAATCACAATCACTTTTTGACAATCTTGTATCACTGCCAATGCAATGGAAAGTACACCAGGTACAGTGGAGGCCAGGGAAGAACTACAGAACTGTCACCATTTAATCCATGCTCAACTACACCACATTTCCAATTATTGCTCTAACAAAACAAGTACATATCTATGATGCTTTTGCTAAGATGATCTCAGCCTTGTGAAGCTTAAGGACTCCTCAGAATTAGTAATCAACTTTCAGGGACATTTTGGCAGCATCAGATGAAGTAAGACCTTATTTTAATAGCACATTTCACTGATACTGAGTTTGAACAGAAATCTCATGGAAGTATATATGACATTTACATGGACAGTAGATTAATTCACTATGACCACTGGTATCATCAGTACCAGATTAATTATGTCCCTAAGCTCTTTGTCATGAAATATAAACAAACACTGATGCAATTATGCTAATTATCTCAGATTAAAGAAGGCCAATACACTTATAGTACACAGTTGAGTGTGTTTCTCCATGGATACTATAAATTGATTTGTCACTTAGTTTTACAGCTCAACCATCAAATTTCCAAGATTTCTAGGTGCAATGTTTTGTGAAAAATGTGCTGTATTTATCAAGGTTTAAGATGATGAAAGGAAATTGCAAACCAAGTTTAAAGAAACCAGCTGTATTCCACAGTTTGTATCCCCTCCCCTCAGGGATTCCCCACATAATCAGTTGTTTTTGCACACTTCTGAGCTGTCATTTTGATGTTGAGTCTGAAACTAGGTAAAGAGCTATTGTCAATGGATTGCCAAAGCTTGAATCCTCTGCAATCAATCAGTTCTATGCTACTAGTATTCTTTTATTTCTTCTATTGTCATAAATGGTGAAGGAGTGATTATAGGGACTCCCCTAAGTATCAGTTTGATTTTAAACCAAATAATTCATTGGACTAGTTAGAAGGGAGACATAAACTCAGCTTCCAAATTGAGATGGGAAAATGCAATCCCCTGCTTGGCAGAACACCATAACTGCTTCATTGGGCACGATGCTCCCAAAACCTGTCTAAAGGACACATCTGCTTTATTCCACCAAGTCTATTTGGAAAGCAATTAAAACACTTCCACACAGAAATGTTCCTCCTGGAAGTGAATTTATGAGGCTATAATATGCACTGCGAGTCCTTTTTTTAGGTTATTTTGTTAGGTTCCATTTTCTTTCTTTGGCTTTCATTGAAAAGGTTTGGCTCTTAATGACTGCCTCATTTATTGCCCCAGTGTTGCACTGAATCTTAGAACTGGGACCCCATTATTGTTTTACTTCATGGCTGTCTGAATGGTTCTCTTACAGCATTCATACGCTTAACCTAATCGTGCAAGGAAGGCACAAGACAGCAGTGGAGGACAGATCATTTAAGAACAGTTATGAGGCATGTAGCTCAACCTTTGGTAGCAACCAGTGGAAAAGTCACAAACATTGGCTCCCCTGAAACTCTCTGCCCGCCTCCCCAAACACTGGCTGTCTCCACGCCTCCTTCAGCAACTATCTTCCATGAGGTAGTGTGTTCTTACCTATTTGCCAATCCCAGGGGACTTTCAACAGCTCTTTATGTTCCATGATTGCACTAGAAGAGAAGAGAAGGTAAAATTTGATGGAAGAGAACACAAATTACTTCCACTCATTGAATTCAAATGCTGGACAAAACAACATAAATAACCCTATAACAAAAAATCTCTGTAGGAACCAAACGCAAGCAAGAGTTTGCTAATCTACTCTGGCATTATCCCTGTGCTGTGTATTTGAAAGATCTTCAGGACAATAATCAGATGTGATAGCATACAATTTTCCCTGGTTTATTTCCAGCTCTCTATATACCTGCTCTACATGCCCATTCCCCTAAATGTTCAATCCTCTTGTATTTTTCTGACTTAATATTCTGAAAGCTTTTGAATGCTAATTATTAATAAGGTATCTATTTGAGTTATTCACACTTCAGAGTAGCTCTGCAGTGTAAAATAAATAGATATCACAGGCTGGTTTGAGAAGCATACACTGATTTGTTACACACTGAGAGAAACCAAATAGTCACAGCAGTGAAAGTCAGGATAATAAGCAAAGGATGGGCAAACTGCAAAAATCTCAGTATCTTGTAAATCTTGCACTGTACATTAACATCAAAGTCACAGATCCATAAAATTCTAAGGTGGCAACAAGTCAGCTCTTCCCAATCCAGGTCAAATAGACCCTTGGAGATAAGATATCTCCCAAGCTAGGTCTTTGCTCAGATAACTGCTTTCCCTGTCTGTGTGATTTCCAGATAAATCTGGCTGTGCAGAACTCAGCATGCTGGTCTGGACACTGTTTTAAACAAGTATAAAACATGGAATTATATAGATTGAAAAACAAAGTATCTAGTATCAAAGGTGGCATGTGGAAGACCAAATCTAATAGTAAAACTACAGGAGCTCAGCACTTTCCAGATTAATCTAGTCTAAAGACTTGCATCCTGGAAATTCTAATTTTCTTGCTGCTGATGTGAGGCAAATCTAATACTGTGTACAGAATAATAAGACTATAATCTCTGCAAAATAACTAAATTATAGGTGTCTTTGCATGCATAAGGTATATGTTTCTTCTATCAGTAATTCCTGAAGAATATAATGAAAACAAACAGACCAAAGCTCTTGGTCTGGAAAAAAAATTTTCACATAACTTAAACGTAGGAACATTGCATTCATATTATTGCTTAGCCAGTACAAAAGATGCATAAAACAGTATGCTATGGCTTGCGATTCCTTATGATCTGTGAAAAGAGAGGGGTGAGAGAAGTGGCCAGAAGTGGCCATTTAGTGATGCCAGGGACACTAAAGAATTGGAATCACAATGATTTTGAAAGGTTGTGGTAGTTGGAAGAGGTCTGTGATGACTGAAAAGAGACAAGTGCAACATTCTTTTTAACACAGACCAAAAAGTATAGCCTGGCCAGCCAGGTTATGCTAACCTTTGGGAAGATTATGGAACAAATCTACTCGGAAGCCATTCACAGGAAATGAAGAAGATGATGCCACTGGGAACAGCCAGCACAGTGCTCTCAAGAGCAAACCTGACCCAAATGACTTCCTTCTATGATGAGGTGACTGGATCAGTGAATAAAGGAGAAGGAATGGATGACAGGATGTGGTGGAATCTACTGTTACTTTAGTAAGGTTTCCAAGATGATTTCCTTAAAGATCTTCAGAGACTCAAGAGGTATGGACTAGATGGGTGGACAATGTACAATGATGTCTAAAGAAAAGGGCGAGAAGAAACCTCATGAAATTCAAGAAAAGCAAGTATTAACTCCTGCACCTGGGGTGGAGTGATGCTGTGAAACAGTACAGGCTGGGAGCTGACTGGATAGAAAGTTGTTTTCCAGCAATAAACCTTGTCCACCCTGGTGGACATCATCCTGGACACAAGTCAGCAATGTGTCCCTGAAGCAG
Source organism: Anomalospiza imberbis (assembly GCF_031753505.1). Classification (NCBI taxonomy): domain Eukaryota; kingdom Metazoa; phylum Chordata; class Aves; order Passeriformes; family Viduidae; genus Anomalospiza; species Anomalospiza imberbis. The sequence goes on along the minus strand of NC_089683.1, from coordinate 49,734,279 downwards.
AGGAGGACAACACCATCCTCAGCTGTATCAGTAAACATCTGGCCAGAAAGCTGAAGGATGTGGTTTGTGAGACAGCAGCTAGAGTCCTATATCCAATTATGGGCTGTCCAGAACAAGACAGACAATAACAAATTGAAGAGACTACAGTGGAATTCCATCACAATGGTCAGGCAGGTAGAAGACAGGATGCAAGAGGAAATGCTGAAACAGCAGGGTTTGCTTAGCATGAAGAAAAGAAGGCTAAGCTGGGGGAAAGGAGGACACAACAATAAATTTTCCATCTTAACTATGCAATGGGTAGTTACAGACAAGATAGTCATACTTTTCTTGGAGGTGCACAACAAAAGGATGAATGACAATGGACACAGCTGCAATGTGGAAAACTGATTAAATATCAAGGGAAAAAAAAAGTCAAACACTGGAACAGGTTGCCCAGCATGACTGGCAGTTCCATTCTTGGAGATACCAAGAAATCAACTGAATGAGTTCCTAAGCAACCTGATGCAACTTTGAAGTTAGCTTTGAGTAGGAGCTTGAACCACATGACCTTCAGGGGGCCACTAGAAAATAGGCCATGTTATGATTATGTGATTCCATCAGATAACCTTATCTCCATTTGCTACATAATTGTGACATCCCCAGCTCTTGTAAACTAATCTCTTATTCTTCCTCCCTGCTTTAATCATACTCAACATATTAAACTTGTCTTTCCACCATGTCTGGGTAATCAGCCAACTCATTAATTCACTGTTTCCCCTGACACCTTAGCTATTCCTCCTTTGCTCCACAACAGGCATTATGTGTGTTTATGTTACAGTCTTAGACTCCTTCAGTTTAGAGGAGCTAAAGGTCGTATATTGCACCACAGTGGCCAGTAGTTTTTCAAAGAAAGAGCCTGCAAATTTAACATGAGTAATTGGCTTCTCTTCAAAGTAAGTGTTGTATTTAGTTAGATTAAATCTCTGTGAACACATAACTGTGACTTCTGCTATTCATTACAGGTAAAGATAAGAAAAAGGCACACGTATGAACTAAGTATGTGTGGGTCTCCAGAAGGTGCCTAAAAAGCATCATTGGCAAAAAGCTGCAGTGGCTGGTGGAGGAAAAACCTGTTGAAGTGAACTTATGAGCCAAAGGTTGAATAACCTTAGGTTGAAAAACCTTAGGGCTTTCAGCAAAGAAATGGTTTCTTATTGTTTTTTCCAGTTGTGTCTTCTTCATACAAGGATGCCTTATTCCCAAACCAGATTCTCACCAGTGGAACAGCTCACAGAACCTGAATTGTGACTAACTGCTTGGGTCAAGACGGAGCAATGGCACCACGATTGAATTCTGGAATATGAGACATTTACATGACAATTTACACACACAGAGCAAGACAAGGGCACTGCTTTGATGTCCTCAGAATGTTAGTATCTACTTAATCACAAACATATAAAAATGCTTTAGCCAAATATACTAGGCACATTTCTATGCTCTTAAATTCCCTATTATTAAAAGGGAACTTCTTTTATGGCAGCTAGTTAATATAAATAAATTTAAGACACTTGTTCAGATCCCAAAGAAATATATTAAGCATTCTAGCTAAAAATAATAGAACTATTGAAGTAGGAATTGATGGGCTGTGGTTTTTTGATCAGTGTCACTTCTTAGAAGCAGTTTAGATCTGTAGAGAAGCAACTTGTTTTGGACTAATAATCAAAAGTCATTCTGTGTTACAAGCACCAGTGACAGACCTGCACAAAATGCAGCAATCTTGCAGAGCTACTTTTACATCAGTCACAGTACTGCAACACTGGAAACCACCTTTCAACTATTAGGCTTGCTGTTGAGATGCTCATTAGGTACATGTGGATAGACCAGACTCTGTAGATCCTGAAATCCATGTAACAATCTCCTATGTGCTAAATATTTTTGAAGTGAAAAGGCTATTTTCTTAAAGGCTTTTTCATTATTTCTGCCATATTATAATGCAGTTACACAGAACAAAGTGAACCAGTAAAACACCTTCTGGCTGGATGTGCTTTCTACCTCTTTAGAAATCAAAGCAACTTTTTAAAGTATAAGACAGAAGTAGAAGCTGTAGATTTTGTTATCCACAGTTCAGACTAACACATGGAGCATATACTTGTCCTCCAGCAGCAAGATGCTGCAAGATGTCTTCTTCTTCATGTGACTAATCAAGGACACTGGTCCTTGAATTAGAGTACTTGGGGAAAAATTGTGTTATTACTTAAATCATCAATTTGAAATATGAAAACCAATGCAAATTCCAAGATTGGAGGACATCGACTCTCCACAGGAAAGGGCTAATTTTGAAGGAGTGGTTGGTGTATCTCAATGGAGCCCACAGATGCCCTTATTTGAGCCTTAGTGGTCTCAAACCTGCCCACTTACAGCTGAATTCCACTGAAGAAGGAGCCAAAGAGTCCAATCATGCCCAGGAATTCCACTCGACTCAGATTTCGGACGATGTACTCCTCACAGACGTTTGAGATGCCATACAGTGTTGCTCCACCAAGTACTAAGAGGTCCCCTATCAGTTTATTTTCACCTAGGGATAAATAGAAAAAAATCAGAATGCCTCAAAACAACCACCTTTTGTCCAAAACCATTGCATGTTCTTCCCTACAGATTCATTCATCAGTCACTACGTAGCCCTTATCTGGGTTAATAAACTGAATGCAAATATTCTGTCATTCGAAGAGTTTTCATTCAATACACCAGCCTCAGACAGACAGAGGGAGTGCATATTCATTGCTGTAGAAAAAAAGGACCCAAAAAATTCTAAAAAACTTGTAAAAAAAAGTATAGAATCCAAGTGGAACTCTTCAGAGACTGATCCTTTTTACTTTATTATTACTACTTTTTTTTTTCTTTGCAGAGAGAATGTGACTCAGCTCTATAGAGCAGTTTGCATCTCATCTTGAAATTTAACCAGTCTAAAACATGTTCAGTACTTAGATCTGAGGACAACTGAAAAATTCTGTGTACCTGTGAAATGAGTGAAGAAATCATTACAACCTAATATTGACCTCATTCTCACATGGAGCTGTTTGACAAGAAAAAGAGGAGGAAGGATGGGGCGTAGACAGGGTGATGATAAGGACAGATATTTAAAAGAGGTTCAATTAACTTAGCAGTGCCTAATGCATGCAAAGATGTATTTTCAATACCTTTAGGTATACAGAATTACTAAAACACTTTTGTTATCAAAGACTGCTTGAAATCTTTTTAAGTCTTGGAAGATTTTATTTTTGAGTGTTGGGGAGAGCTGAAGCGACATTTGATCAAGATCAAGTTCCAGCTTGAAAACTGAGGCCCTAGTTTTGCAAACTGGTGTATGCAATTCCCTCTGCACATATGGCTTGTTAAATTATTTCTACAAGAGCTACAGCTTCACAAAGCTGTCAGATATTGCTGCAGAACCATATTCTGAAATGCTGGGTTATAATGGATTTTTTTTTTAAAGTTTCAGCAGAAATGCTGAAGTACTACAAAGTATTTTTTAAAAAAGGAATCCCATTTTCTTTTAAAATGCCATGGTTTAAATTTTATGTCCCTGTCTTTTAAAGTTTTATTTCAATTGATTTGTAAAATATACACTGCAGTAAATAAAGATGGAAACCAAATATTCTAATTGGTTCAAAATTATCTTTTCAATATTTTTCTTTATGGTATTCTTTTAAGCCTTCAGTTATTATTCCAAACTGTAGTGCTGAAGTTTCTATGGAGAAGAAATTTATGATAATAAAAACGGTCATAAGAGGACAGACCAAGGGTTTATTAATCCTATCTCCAACACTGGCTATAAGCACCAGAAAAGTATAAGTTGTTTAAAGATAATAGGAACGGAGTAAAGTGTAAAATATTCCCAGTAATACTCTCTTAGTTTCCAACATTTTTCAGCTCAGATAAGATGTGGCTTCTGTGTATTTAGCCAATACTACTAGATTTGTTTTTCACATACTCATCCAGCCTTTCCCTGAATTTCTGTTTTGAATGTTCCTTGACTGGCAAATGTTTATATTTGACCATTTGTCTTTTTATGATTTGGTTGTTTTGTTGTTGTTGTTTTTTTTTTTTTTTTTTCTTATTTTAGTCTTCTTTTGCAATCAGTAATGGAAGATGTTCTTAATTTAAAATAACCATCACGACTTAACAAAACTTCTTCATACCCCTGATGCATTTCATATTTCACAGTGGCACCATTGATTCCTCACTGAGTTCACTTTTTTGGTATTTATTGCAGCTACTCATTGACACTTCAGGGAAGGATTGCTGAAAAAACTTTTGACCTTAGAGCTTCTGCTGGGACAAAAATATCATCCTTTTGCATCTGTGAAACAAAAGGAGCTCAGAGGCTGAGCATTTTCACACAGATGGGATGGCCTCAAGCATCACACCCTGATAGTTCTTCCCAAAGTGCTCTCATGCTGAGCGTGAGCCTCAACCTTCAGGGCCTTCCCAGAAGAGGGAGCCGAAATCTGTTCAGAGCACCAGACTGACACTGGATCCTCCTCTGGTACTCAGCAACACAGGGTGGCTGAGGAGAGCATAAACAAATAGGGAAGTGCAGAGGGACTTCTATCAGCCAGTTCTCAGTAGATTGGGTGTTTTCTGAGATGGAAGTTGCATTAGGCCATCAAATTTAATAAACCTTGAGGGATTCTTCATCAATTTGTGTAAAGTCCGTATAATTTTGGCCTACAATTAAGAAGTACTTCATGCTGTTAACTTTTACCCTAAATACTTCAAAATCATATTAGTCATCCCATAATTTTCAGAGAAATATTTAAAAATCACTGTGTATTGACCATCTCCATATCACTGAAGAGTTCATACCCCTTTACAGTATTGGTCTCTTTCTTGCCTTTTCTGAGAGATGGAATGTCCCAGTCTGGCTACAGTCTCTTCATCTGAATCCATTGTATGCCCTTGAACAGCTTTCTCACATTTCTCCATAGCTTATACAGGCTTATTTTCTGGTGACTTCTTTTTGAGATGCAGTGACTAGAGTAATACATGGTACCCAAGGAGTTAGTGCACCAAAACTTTACATACTGATGTAAAAATGTTGTGAAATATGTTTTTGCTTTGTTTCTTAGAAATTACTTTTCTGGTTGTCAAATGCCGTATCTTTGCTTTCTCGAGAGGTTAAGACTTTGTAACTTTCCCCAAAGACTGACATATCCTTATAGACTTCTTTCCATGGATGTTATATCCACATGCATCTACTGGTTTCGCTGCTAAGGAACATGTGTCAACTAACTAGAGGCATTCTAAAGACTTTTAGGATAACAAAGTTGTATTTCACCAGTGTAATAGTGTAGGTCATTCTTCAGAAGGCACACAAGGCATAGCCTGGCAGAACAAGCTTTACATTAATGATTGTTACCACATTTAATATTCTGTGGAGAAGTCATACAGTCCAGAGCGGAGTTAGTGTTTTGGAACTAGTTATAGCATTATAGTGTAACACAAATCTTTTAAATGTGAATTGTGTTCTGACACAGTTTCTTTTCACACTCCCAATAGGCCTCTTTGTCACATTTTTGCCCTAGCTCCTGCCATTAAGAGGTGTTTCTCTTTGCTTTTGGTTGTAGTTACTGATGAACATGAGACCTAAAAATCACTCTCCATGTGTTGTATTTTAAATTGAACACTGATATATGTATTAGCAGGAGTGATGTGACTGGTTTTCAGAGACTGTTGTAAGTTAAAGCAATGAAGTGCTTTGAAAAACCTGGTTGAAACACCTAGACCTGTGTGTCATAGACCTCTGTGTATGGCAGGAGCAGAAGTATGAAAGTAACTCATGGGTGTTAGTTCAGAATAATGCTATTTTCAGGTATACATGGCATGTAACATGATAGAGCTCTAAATACTTAATAGTAATTTTTTTTCCCATTGAGTAATGTGCAAAACATCAGTGAGGATACAATTGAAAACTGAAAGCATGTGTGCACATTATACCTAATTCCTGCAGACAGTTTGGAAAATACCTATTAATCTCTCAGTGATACATTTTAAATTCATGTTCACTTACTGTAAGAATTGGCAGGTTAAATTGTCTTATGCTGTGGGTATCTAGCAGAGCCTTATGGCTCTTCTAATACAGTAAGCAGTGTGATCAACAGGGGCACACAGGTATCAACAGTTCTTGTCCCCTAAAATATAAGTTAAACAGACACATTTACTGAGGACTAATGAAGCATTATTGCTTTTGGTGTCTTCCTTATTTTAGTTTGTTCAGTCCTAGGAAACATCCTATAAATGGTGTACAACCTCTTAGTGAAGAGTTTCAATAATTTTATTCTTTTCTTCCTGCCATTAATTATTTTTATTTGTACATTCTAATGTGTAGTTTTAGCCCGCAAAGAAATTAAACTAGATGATCTATTTTATGCTGTTAAAGACAGCATCATTAATAACATCATTATGCCACTAAAAAAGTTAAAAAGCTGCAGTCTCTCTGCATAGCAATAAGCACGGACACAGTTTTTCATGTGTAGGTCCAAATGAAAAGGCAATAATGCATGTTAACAGATTTTTCTGGACAAATTTACTTAACAGCTATACCCATGCTTCAATAATGAACATGGCAAATAACATCTAATTACTGCAAAGTGTCAGTGCTCTTCAATCTGTTCCTTGTCTGCTTCCACTGCCCCACATGCTCCTGCTGATCCACAGCTCACCTGCTCAAGCATGTTACTCTCTAGACTGCTGGGACAGAGGATGTTTCTTCTGGAACCCTAGTTTGGAATCTCAATCCCTCTGAAATCAGCCATTCCCAACACAGCCTTGGCTGGCTGGTTACATAGTACAGAGTATATTATTTAATTTTTAGCTGGGCCAAGGCTACTTCTGGAGGAGGCCGGTAACTAGAAGACTCCTTTCAGGGTTTAGGACAGAGATAAAAGGGGGCAGGGAGATATGGTGAGTGCTGTCATAAACTCCATTGGCTTATTTAGCAGCGTTCTGGAAAATGCAGTTTTTACAGCACTTGCATTTGTATTCAGAAAGCTGAGTCAAGAATTTTAAATCCCAGTGCATTATGCTCTGCTCACAATTCAGTGCTTTTAATTAAGAATGAAAACTGTGCCTAATTGACAATCTTTGAAAAGAATTTCCAGCCTTCCCACATCATTTGGCTTGGCACTAGAGAAATCAATGTGACAGGGGAAGTTGATCGATGAAATCTAACTCTGTCTAGTCTGCATTAATAGATACACATTATTCATAGGATGCCACACATAAAAAAAGAACATTTTACACACAAGCAGGCTCTTTTCAAAAATGTTACAGTCAAGTCTCAAAGCTTTAGGACGAGACAGGGTGCAAAACCCAACCAGTAGTATACAGATTTGATGTCTTTTAGCACCTACCAAGTGACCCTACCTCTGTAGAAAAACAAGAAAAGCTGAGGAGAAGTAAGAGCACAGAGTGGGTATGAGAGGTGCTTACAACTTATAAATGTATCCAATTTGGAAAGGAAGCTATTGAGGTTTTCAGTCCAACAGGTAAGCCAAAAGAGAACAAAACTACAAATATTTAGCTTCTCCCCCTAGTTTGCAGAGGGTTGTAAGACATAGGGCCCAAGAAATCTGTTTGCAGCACTGCTAACTTGTAAGTGGTGACCCCTTTTTGCCCTCCTCACAAAGAGACAACTCTGAATAGTGCAGCGCTTTGGATCCACGAAGGTACAGAGTTTCTTGCCAAATTTCCCCCTTTTTTTGGCCCCAGTCTGACAAACACTAGTCAATGGCTTCTCTGAACAGAGCTTGGCCACACAACCCATTCATTCTTACTTACCTGCTCCTTGCTGTCTCCCAACAAGGACATCTGCTCCTGCCATGCAGCCCATGCCCAGAATGCAGACCACAATCCCAATGAAATGAACTGCCTTGTATCGTACCAGTAAGAAGAACCAGGAGAGGAGTATCACCACTGGGATGACAAAACAGTCTAGGAGCTGTCAAAAAAGAGAAGAAAAAACAAGAACATATCAACCTGCAAGTACTTTGCCCTGAAGTACTAGGACAGATGCCAGCTGAGGGAAGCAGGGTTATTTAGTTTGTGATAGCACTTTCTACCAAGAGAAAGTGTATTCAAGTGGCTCTTCATACATCAGACACAGGGTAAGACTTCCATGACAATTCCAGAATTCAGGAGAGCTGTTGCTCTATGGTAACACTCAAACACACTGCTCTTGGATTCAGACGCATATTTCAGAGTCATGGAAACAAAACCTGTGCCAAAAGAGAGTCACACCACTCCATCTGGTCCTCACCCCCAGCAATTAATAGACAAGAACTGAAAGTAGTTTTCCTGCAGTCTAGACATACGCTTTAATTCAGTAATTTCTGGTTGAGATATTAGGAACGTTCATAACACACAAGTTGACCATATTTATGAAACCTCTCTATATAAATCAGAGGTTTTATGCATGCAGAATGCTTGCGAAAAATCTGGCCCCTGTGGCCACTGTTCTCTCTGTGAAAATAGAGTCCCATATGCCTTTGAAGGGGAAAAAAATCCCAAAACCCCATCATGCGTGCAGTGCAAGAAACTCAGACTTTTTCCAATACACCCTTGGAAAGAACTTTCTCAAATAAATGCTATGAAGCACAATTTTTAATTGTTTGGTTTTTTTCAGAGACATCAAGCAACAGACCCAGAGAAGATGTGATTAAAAAAGAAATGCACCAAATGTTTGTGAGACGATCTTCAGATTTTCAAATTAAAATATATTTTAGAAACTAAACTGCATGTCACTAGGAAACAAAAATCCTGTGTAAGAAACACCCAAAGAGACTTGATTTTAATCCCACTTCCTAAAAGGATACAGGTAATGAATTCTGTGGACTAATGATGGGATTTAACAAATTGTGCAGGATACACTACTGTTCAATACCTATTGATATAGCATGAACCAAAGCTATATGACATGCATCTTCTTCCTAACGAAAATGTCTGGGACAACCAAAGAAGGAGAACCGTGAACTGTGTCCATAGTTCTGGAAAAACTACTCCAGATATTGTTACCTGTATTTATGTTGTTTCATTTTTCCTCCCTTTGAACCCATCACATGTTATCTGCTTTCTCAGTGTGATTTAGCACTAAGGACACTTATCAAATAAAGATCAAACACCTTTTAACTAAAGTTAAAGTTTTAACATCTTTGTCCTTCCATGTGTTATTTGAAGAAAGAAAGATTTTTGGATAATTCCAAGAATTGCTTAGAAAACTGCTTAGAAAACTATTTTTTGCATGTGGGATACATATGTAACATTGTATTTGTGGGATCAGCAAAAATATAAAAACCAATTTTTGGACTGAGAATAATTTCCCTGAAGCTTCCTTTGAAAAACAGGAGTGAAAACCCATCCATTTCAAAAATTTCCCAGACAGTGAGAGGCAAAAAGCTTCAGAGGAAAACCAGTGTATCAGTGGGACCATGCTGCTCTTGGCAGGCTTAAACAGAGCTGCAGAACAGATGAGGGAAATTACAAATGGGAACAGTTGATGTTAAAAGCAGGTTCTGCATTTAAAGTGAGAGCTAATAATCTAAAAGTCATGGTCAGGCCTCTTTACAGTGAAAACTTTCTGCAACAGTCCTCAAAACACCATCCTTCACTGATAGAACAAAAAAAGGGACAAAGTCTGAAAGAACTGGAACAGGCTTCTTTGCCTGCATGGAGCCTCTGCTCTGCCCCCATAGCACACCCAGCACGTACCCAGCTCACACTCAGCAGCTGGGCTAGGCAGAGACACGCACGTGCAACACTCCACATCCACAGGAACAGCTCCAGAAGCCGTGCTGCTGGGAGCAGCCATCTCCTGGGGCAGAGAGGGCTGCTGGCAGGAGTACCGAGCACACACATTAAATCCTGAACATCTGAGGGAAGGGCACCCTTCGGTGTAACCTATGGGGTGTGGGCACAGCTCAACAGCTCCTGTCTCACTCCACACTCATTCATTGTGCCTGTCCTTCTGCAGCTGCACTGGCACTGCACACTACACCCATCTCCTCTGCCAAAGGTGGTACCAAACAGCAAGGAGGCAGGCACTTCTCACCCTGCTCACAGCTATCCCTGAAGGTTTGAAGGCCTCTGCCACATTCCGTCCCAGTGCAGCATTGGACAGGTGAATTTAACGTACCATTTTATGACCTCACCACAGTTTTCCATCACTTAATGTGTGGCTACAAAGAAGACGGAAGCTCTTTCTTTAACAGAAATCACATGGAGAAACACAGAATCATAAAATTATAGAAGGATTTGGATTAGAAGGGACCTTGAAGATGACCTGGTTCCAAGTCCCCTGCCATGGGCAGAAACAGCTTCCACTAGATCAGGTTGTTCAAAGTTCCATCCAACCTAGCATGGAACACTTCCAGGGATGGAGCATCCGTAGCTTCTCTGAGCAACCTGCCTTGCCACTCTCACAGGGAAGAATTTCTCCCTGCTGTCTGATCTAATCCTGCACTCCTCCAGTTTAAAACCCTTACCCCTTGTCCTGTCACTACATGCCCCTATGAAAAGTTCCTCTCCAGCTCTCCTGTAGACCTCTTTAGGCACTGAAATGCTGCTACAAGGTCAACCCAGAGCTTTCTCTTCTCCATTCTGAGCAATCCCAATTTTATCAGCCTTTCTTCAGAGGAGAGGTGTTTCATCCCTCTAATCATCTTTGTGGCCTCCTCTGAACTTGCTTCAACAATTCTATGGACTTCCTGTGATGGGGGCCTCAGAGCTGGATTCAGTATTCCAGGTGGTGTCTCATCAGAGGGGAGTAGAGGGAAGACAAGGGGCAAGGAACACAAGTTACACTGGGAAAGGTTTCATCTCAATAAAGAAAGAATTTTTTTACAGTGGGAACAAACTCCATAGGGACATGGTAGGGTCACCAGAGATTTTCAGGGTGTGTCTGGGTGCTAAATAATCTCATCTAGGCTCCCTTTCCTGCAAAATGCTGGACCAGTATGGAGGGCTCTCCTAAGCAGGGCTGTTCTATGAGTCCAAATTGTTCTATGAATTTCAAAATTGCTTATACCTGCTGCATGTGTACTTCAACAGGCAAATTCCCACTTAACAGTCTTCTAGAGGAAGATTTAAAAAATTCCTCTCATTCCATAAATATTTAAACATACCTATGCTTTCAAGTATGTGAATGAGTGTCTTTTAAGCAGTAACACGAAAGGATGTGTGAACAGAACCTTTCACAAATAAACAATGCTGATAAGAGCTAAAAAACACCTCCTTGGGCTGGCAGTCCAAAGTCTAATTCACAAATTGTTATTTGGAATGCTGCAGTATCAATAGATACAAACATGAAATGTAGGTAATGTTCACTGACATTATGTAGTTCTTAAATTGTGCTTAGTTTATACCTTTAATTAAAGAATCAGGTAGACAGAAATAAATTAGGTTACTACAATGTAAGCAATAAGATAACCTAACTTATTAACTCTTTTCCAGCGATTGCTTTGAATTTCACTTCTCCAGGACTAAATTCACCCTGCCTTTCTTTTTTTCCTCAGACAAATCTGTCTAGTAGAAGAAAAAATGCCCATGTATTCCACAGACAAAAGATGTGAGATTGAGAATTACCTCATCTGCAACAGGGCTTTTTTATTGATGGGGGTTTTTCGCCTTTTTTCTTTCTTTGTTTGTTATTAATTATTACAGCTATTAAGAAAAAATATGATACCAAATTGTAATTTTTCTGTCTGTTACAGTAACAAAGACAGATTATGATTAGCTGAATTTCATTTATAGTACATAAAGGTCAGTTGTTTATTAATATTTCTCAAATAATTATCTCCAATATTTTCCTTCCTTTTAGTTGTTTATTTAAAGGATATTACCTATACCCTGTCATTAAGGCAAATTAATGAGTGGTCTGATTTTAATCAGCATTCCTGTTAATCACAGAAGTTATTATATCTCACTAACCTAAAAGAAAACATATTTCCTATGTTGCCATGGGGTGGTGCAGACCATGTTCTTTGACATTGCTGTGTTTGTCTGTGGTTTTCTTCAGTCACAGCTCTGAATGGGGCTGCTTTAGAAGGCAGGATACAAAAATATGTAATCAACCTATTGATATACTGTCCTACAGAAACTTCTTTTTACTATAAGAATGTTATGTTGTTGTAGAAATTGGAGATTATTATTTGACTCTAAAAGATACCACACACTGCATCTGTCTGTTGATGAAATATACTGTTGAAATATATTTCCTGTGATTACTTGTTTGTTAAATTATTATGCTTGTGAATCAAAGACAAATACTCTCTTGCTAACAGTAAAAATCCAGTCTCTGTTCTCATGAATTCAGCATGTCTCTGCATATCTACAGTAAGAATGTTCTGTTAAATCATTGGAAGGGAGAGCTGGCAAGCTTTAGAAGAAAGATCTGTAATACAGAGTGTGAACTGCTGATCTGCAGTGATATCAAAAAGAAAAAAGCTGGTCAGCAAACTCCCTATGGGAACAACTGAGCTGAATCTTCCTTTTTAAACATTCACTGGATTTTTTTTCCCCCATTTAAAAGCCCTTTTTTTTTTCCACATTAGGGGTTTCTCATTAGCGCTGCCCTCCAGCAAATCATGCGGAGAATCAGCTGCAGTCTCCACTTCCCCTGCTCTCCAGAGCAGGGGGATCAGTAAAACCAGTGTCACATCCGTCAAACATTGTATGGTCAAGCACACATGATGGCCACAAAATTTCAGCATGTGACCTGGAAATTTTAATACAACAGCAAGTGCTATAGCCAGTGAGAGACACAGCTTCTGTTATTTATTTTGGTTTTTTTCAAAGGAAAAAAGGGTTTGCTGCACGTTCAAGGGCTTTTTCTTCTCCAGTTTTCAGACCACCTTCACACTTGGTTCAACAGAAGCAGATGAGATGTGAACCCTCACAGAGCTGGATGCCAGCTGCCGGGGAACTGCATTGTAATTATGCTGCCCTGCAACCAAAATCTTCTGCAGGAAAGGTGTGGATGCTGGAGGTTATTTCAAACAATTCAAATAAAAAAGGAGGACCATTTTTATCTTTCATAATTCTATTTGCAACCTCATCACAACTTTACCACTTTCTTGCATGGTTTTTATTTAATCACAGAATTAATGTGAAACCATTAACTTTTTATTCACTCAAAATGTACAGTACTTCAGGTATGGAGATTGGTGAAAGAACCAGTGATGTAATTTGTTTTCAAAAAATGTAAAAACGTGTATTTCCATGATGTGGAAAAAACAAAAAAACAGAAGGCTTCTCTCAGTCTTCTCCACTTTGCCCACAAGATCTCCAACTCTTTTCTCAATGCTTCTAGAACTGTTCATATCAGTTTCTTTAATCTTAAATTCTTTAATCTGTTCTCAGTGTTTTCTTTTTCCGTGGACACAGAAACTCACTTAAAACTTTGACTAATGAAAGAACCTTCACCTCTATTTGACTTGTATGTATCAAAACCTGAGATGAAGAATCTCACAGCTTCAGCTTTCAGTGCACAAAGGAGTTTAGTGGCTTCTTGAAGTTATGTTAAATGAAAGGTGGTGATCACATCCAACCCACAGTTCCTCTGCTCTAAACTCTCTACACAAGGACATGCTTTACTACCAACATGAATAATCAAATCTTGACTCCTTTAAAAAAATACCTCTTCACGATTCCATGCCTGAACTCGAGCTGTGCTTATACAAATCTGCACAGATACCAGGAAAACTTACCAACAAATTGACCATGGAAATGGTCTTTCCTTCAATTGACTTCTTCCTCTGATTCCACATACCATTGTCAGAAAAAGATCATTGTAAGACAGCTCTGCCAGCAGGCATGTGTTTCTGAAGAATCACCCCCCACCCCAATTTTCTGCTTAGTTTCTCTCAAAGTAAGCTGACTGGATAAGAGCTTGGCAGATAATTTTCTCAAGGTTACTCATTAGAAACTTATGTCACCACCTGCTTTATGTATGCGGGGGATGAGATCCTGGTCTAAGAAAATTCATGGATCTCTCCTACAGGAAAACCTCTGCTTTTGCATGGCACCTGCCAGAATATGCAAAATGGGCACAGCTCCACTGAATTTAATGAGATTTTGCATATTTATGTTAGTAAAAATTTTGGCTCTGGGTGAATTTTGCCAGTAGAGGCAGGAGATCTGGATACTGAGAGCTCTGTTGATTTCAAACCCACACACAGAGACTGTGGATACTATAGGACCTGGTTTGCACACCACAGATATGTCATAAGTTAAAAGACAGAACAGTAACTCAAAGTCTGATAATAAATCAAATACAAGATAGCCTGTCACAGTATAAATGTACAGTATGCAACACTTCTGCAAAATGCTGATCTGCAAACTTTATTAACGTTGCACTATTTCCTCACTGCCCTGAAGCAGAACAAGAAAGTATGGTCAATCTTACATTCATAGGATGGGAGGAGGAAGGGAAGGAGTGGAATTTATCTCTGCTTTTGGGATAATTCACATTAGCAGCCACCAGAAAAAGTAGATCAACAACTTCAACATTACACATCCCCTGCTCCCTGCCTCCCGGATTTGCTTCAAAACCATCTCAAACTTTTTGCCTCAATGTACTTTGAGTCCACAGGGACCAAGAACAAAGTAAAGACTATTACCATCCAGCTCTCCTATAATAAGCACTTACTGCTGACTCCTTTCCTTTTCTGGTGGCTGTTGTTGAGATATGAAAACTGCCAGAGGTAATTGGAAGCGTGATGTACTGCTGAGCCTCACAGTGATCTAAGAGTAGTTGAGAACATCAGCATCATAGCTTTATAGCCTGTCTCCCGGTGTCTATAAATCCCAGCTTTTACTACCTTTGTTTTCATCATGCCAATCAAAGGCTTGATTGCCCAAGGAATAAATTACCAGATAAATTGCTATTTGGAAACATCTCTCTCTCCTTGACACTGCCTCTCTTCTTGTGACATCGCGTGTATACTCTGCAGTAACATTATGCAAGGTGTTGCAGAAATAATCCAGATTTCTGTGTGATGTCATAATATGAAAAAGGATAACCTCTAGAAAGTGCAACATGAGTGTAATATGGAGATGGATAGAACAATGTATTGGAGTAAGGAGAGCTAATTAATTTTTGGAGAAACATGAGGGCAATCTGCCTCATAAGACAGCTTGATATGATGAGAAAGCAAGTACTGTCAGAAAAGGTTACAATTGTTAATACATAACAGACTTAGTGGAAGACATTGTGGACTTGGGAGGATGTGTGTGTGTGGTACACTGTGAATGCAGTACAGGCAAGTTGAAGTTAAAACATAGTTTCAAGGAAATTTAATATCTAGATCTAAGTAACTGCAATAACTTCAAAATCTTTTAATTCCCTCTGGGCAACACAATTTTATCTGCTGTGTAAAACTGTCTCTAACAGTATTTAAAACATCCTTCTTGAATAGTTATTAAACCTTCCACAGGCCTACACCAGGGTTGTTTTAAAACCCATTAGGATACATATGACATGTATTACCACATTAACAATCCTGAAAGTTAAGTACATAGCTTTTTAAACAAGTCCAGGGGACCAGGTGCTAGCATATAAGGGAGTGCTTAATCTACGTTCTGTATCTGGTGTAGCTGTCATGCAAGAAGGCTGCAAAATGTACTGCAAGCCAGAGTAAGACAACAAACAGAAACTAAAGATCATTTCACAAGTTTGGGCCATCTGGGAATCAGTACATGTATGTCTGATAACATTAAGTGTGACCGATCTCTGGTACTTCTTGAAATAGGTGGGTTTGAATATCAAATTGATCCACATATAAACTCTCGTGTCTTTTACTTGACTCAGTTTTTTAAGAGTACCCTCTAGGGAACAGTTTTCGTGTACTAGCCTGAGCATTTTCATAGCCATAGAAAGCTTGAGTTGCCATGCCTTCAGCTGAGATGGAGCTAAGTCAAGCCGTTTCTGTGGGCCACTGCTTTAAAAGCTATGACTTAATGAAAAAAGGTGGCTCTACACTTAAAATTTGGAAAGCAATGGAGGCTTTCTGCAAGCACTTGGGGCTTGCTAAGATCATATCTAACAAATTGATTTCATTGGGGTACTTTGATGTAGGAATACTTAGCTTTTGAGTTTTTTAGTGGAGGCAGGTATTTAGGCATCTATCTGCATCAATACTGAATCACTCTGGGCATGCAAAGAACCAGAGCTTAAAGTTACCAAAGGAGAAGCAAAGAAGCAACCCGATAGGCTAAAACATGTTTTCATGCCCCAAGATCGTGCTCTGAGCAGCAAGGGAAGGGATAATAGATGCCCATGACATTTTAGATTTGTAGACAGTTAGATGTGAGTTTCTTGCATTGTTCCATTGAACTGAGCTGTCTTTGGATTGCACTGCTGGTGCTGAAAAGGGGTAACTTGGACTTTATCCTTAGCAAATGACCTACACTGAAATGACTGAAACATAAATAGTGCATTGATTTTCAATCTAAATTTTATGTCACCTAATTTGTAAGGGAGGTGTTTTAGTTGTTTGTTGGGTTTTTTTTAAAGAGGAAAATTATGTGTTTCTGGGCTTCACAGTACTTTGGTTTCATCTTATAATGAAACTGACTGCTACATTCTCTGATAGTAATTATAGAGTACATGAGGATTTGAAATAATCAGAAGCATGTCCAAATGTAAAGGTTAGGTACCACATTCATTTCTGATTTGTGCCTACGTGTTCTCATTCACTGTGATTCTAAAGGCATTTGGAGAAAGATATGTAGGAAGTATATGAGAAAATCCTGTTTTCCCAGATCAAAGCCAAAAAGAGAGTCTTAAAATATAGGAAAATTTGGGTGTGAAACTCGGAGCAAAAGTAGAGCACCATTTTCAGTCCATTCGTGGAAGCATGATGAAATAATACTGAATATTAAGAAACAAAAGGATGGATCAAAAACTAGAAACTCTGACAGTCCTAAGAGTTTAAAGATACTTGGCTAACAAAGCTGTTGAATGCTAAGAGTTTTTTGGTGAAGCTGAAATCAAAGAATTTGCAATAAAGGTGTATTTTTACTGTTAAGCTTTGGCTTTCTGCTGAGACCAGTGTAATGAGGTTTTGTCCAAAAGCACCACAAGCACTGCACACTTGCATGTTAGTTTTGCATGACGAAGCAGAGATGTCAGGTGGAAAAAAGGATATGCTGTAACACTGACATCCTACCAAAATGGTCCATGTACCACCACTATAAAAATACTGCAAAATTTTTCATTTACTCAAGTGACAATTTCAAAAACTCTTACATTTTCTCTATCAAAAAAGCCTTGATATACATCCTGCTGAGCATAAAATCCCCCAGAATTGACTTGAAGGGCTCAATTCTCAGACCAATGTGTACACAGGCATAGCTCCCACAGCCTTCAGTCAAAGCCATGCTGATTTATGGCATGTAACAATAGCTTCTTGGTCTCAGTTCTGAAAGGATTTGAACATTTTTTGCTATGTGCCAGCAAGCATTTATGGCCTCACAGGTAGAGCTCCTGCAGGATCAGGAGAGTTCCTTTCTCTTGAGAGTCGTTTCCTCCTTCAAAAATCAGATTCTAGGAAAAGTTTTCTTCATCTTCTATTTTCCACTTTTTCAGTCTTCATTTCATACAACGACTCACTTAGACCAATGCTGAATAATTCCCTGAGCTGCTTCTGTTTCATCTTTAAATGAAATAGGGTGTTTGGCTACATTTCAGAAAATGTGTCATTTGATTCAACATCTTAATGCATTACCTCATATTTGTCCCATTCTCATCGTGTCTTTGGGCTTGTCTCTCAGAAGCTCATTCATATTAGGGCATGAAATTAATTTAAAATGCAGCAGGTATTCCCAGTTACTCCACATGTATCCCAGCAAACAAGGACAACTATGGGAAAAGGTGACCCTGTGGCTCCCTGCCTTGAAAAAAATCTTGACAACGTTTGAGTTCCTACCTGTTCCTTCTTTCAAGTTACATGGGAAAGAAACCTAAGCTCTGTTGTAATTTTGATGTAGAAGAGATCTAAAAATGGACATGACATTGTCTGTGCCCTCTGACAGCTCTCCTGATCCACCACTCCCCTCTCTCCCCCATCAGTTTAAAAGGAGAACATGGATGATTTCAGCTAACAAATTCCCTGTCAAGGCACAGGCAATGCCCTTGAACTCTCCTGCCTGCTTCCCTATCACACTGTAACTTTTCATCTCTTGACATAATACACTAAAGGCCATGCTCATTGCATTGCTTGCTCGAGGATCTGCGTCTTCTGGAAGTGGAGGGTGTCACAGGTCTGGCCAGAAGAACCTTTAATATGTGCTTGTTGGTGGCTTTGGGAGATGGAATTTAATGATCCGAATCATCCTGCTCAGTCCACTATTTATACTTGCTGCTAGTGAATCACACCAAAGAAGCAATTCAGTTTGCTTTTCTCTTTGAGGCTTTTAGTGGCTGTAAAATCAGAGAATATGAGGTTTATGTGGATTTAAGCTTTATTCTATACTAAGTAATCAGATTTGGAAAAGTGTTAAAAACAATATTACATTGTCTGGGCATGATTCAAAGAATCCTCAAACCCGGATTCTGATGCCAGAGGCACTTGTGAATATTTAGCATAAAACTCACATTCAGATTCCTTGAATTCATAATTTTCTTCTATTTTCACTTCTTATTCAGCTAAAGAAGCTCAGGATTTTCCAATACTATTTTTCAGCTATGGAAGAAATATACTCTTAACTAGCTTTGATTCTGCAAAACATTAACTGGTGCTCCTTTTTTTTATTAACTCTAATGCAAACTTCAGGCAAGTAAGGCGTAAAATACATTAAATGCTACCTAGCATTGTTCAGTTATTTAAAAATAATGTAAAGAGGACCTCGGCTTGTTTTAGAACAAGTAGTAATTAAGTATTCAAGGATTTCCCAAGACAGACAATTTCCAGTAACTTAAAAATGTTTCTGTTATTCATTTTTCCACTTACATTGGAAGGAACCTGATTGTGTTTATATATATTTGTGTTTTATATATAAAATATCCAGATTGTATCTTTGAAGAAATCGATACCCTAGCTTTTGTCCACTGCACAGATAATTTTTTAGCAGGGACTATACTTTTCAATAGCTGCAGCTAAGCTGTTATATAACACATCTAATAGCTTGCATTGAAGTTGGACTTCTTCATAAAAACTCCATTCATTTTACTTAATGACAACTTTTGCACTCTGTTCTAATTATGAGATCCTAAACATCGTCTATTTGGTTTGCTTGGCAAGGCTGTGACAGCAGTGGGGGCTACAGGGGTGGCTTCTCTGAGAAGCAGCTAGAAGTTGACAGAGCCAATGCCAGTTGTCTCCAAGATGGACCTGCTGCTAGCCAAGGCTGAGCCCATCAATGACAGTGGTAGCACCTCTGGGATAACAGAGGTGCTACAGGTAAGCAGGGAGAAAAAAAGCAACCCTGTGCAAGAGACTGCAGCTGGAGAGAGGAGTGAGAACAGGAAGAGCAGTGCAGAAGGAAAGGAAGGAGGTGCTTCATGTGCCAGAGCAGAGACTCCCTTGCAGCCCATGGTGCACACCATGATGAGACAGAATATCCCTCTGCAGCCCATGGAGGTTCACAGTGGAGCAGAGATTCACTTGCAGGCTGTGCAGAACCCCATGCTGGAGCCCTGCCCAAAGGAGGCTGTGATCCCATGGAAACCCTGTGTTAGAGCAGGCTCCTGGCAGAACCTGTGGACCCATGGAAAAAGAATCCCATGCTGGAGCAGGTTTGCTGGCACAACTTGTAACCCCAGAGGGGACCCACACTGAAGCTGCCTATTCCTGAAGGACTGCACCCCAGGAAAGGGACCTGTGTTGGGGCAGTCTGTGAAGAACCACAGTCTGTAGAAAGGACTTACAGTGGAGAAGTTGATGGAGAAGTGTCTCCTGTGGGAGGGATCCCACAGGAGTGGGGAAGAATGTGAGTGATTCGACTGGCAATAAATTAAACTAATTTGCCCGAGTTGAGTCTGTTTTGCTTGTGATGGTGACTGGTAGTGATCTGTCCCTGTCCTTATCTTGACCGACAAAAGTTCCCTTATATTCCCTCTCCCCTTGTCCAGCTGTGGAGGAGAATAATAGAGTGACTTTGGTGGACACCTGGTGTCCAGACAGAGTCAGCCCATCCTTGACTTTAGAAACTCAGATCTAATTAAGAAATCCTAAAAAAAGTGCTTGACTTTTCTTGAAATACAACACAAAGCGAGAAAATATTTCAGCCAATCTGAAAATATTTCCTAAAAGGACTAAATTACGTAGATAATGACAAAAATGTGGTTATGAATGGTTTAGCACAGAGAAATAAAATGAAGGTCAGAATGTTTTTGTACAGTTTGGAAAATATTGAGCAATAAAAATAGTCTAATATGAAAAAATGTGTCTTACGAGTCAGCATTAAAAAGTACACAGAAGTCAGAGGCAGCAATTAGCTATTGGTTCACTAAAGCCAGTGGATACTACACCACTGTCCCCACTGGACCTATTATCTTGCCTCAAAAGAGGAGATCCTTTGAGTCCTTACCTGTACACTGGTAAGAGTTGTGTATTGATAAGCTTTGACTACCAGGTAGTTGGCTTCTATATCTATTATCCCCAGGATCATGTACTTCCACCATCTCCTCTTCAAAATTGCCAGCAAGTTTTCTTCTCCTGTGGTAGCAAACAAGAACATTTATGTCAGAGTTAGGTTTACATGCCCCAAATACCTGCCTGTCCAGAAAAATTATCTAGATCCCTCACATTTACACTAAGTAGTTGAAAGCCACCATATACAGAGGCACTGCAAGGAAGTGAAAACTAACACACCCTATTTGTCTAGCAGATATTAAAAGAGCCAGCCTGGCAAAGTAATATGTGAGGGTCAGACTGACACTTCACTTAAGATGTAAACACCAGCAAGAAAAACAAGTGCAGCTTGAGCACAACCAGGTATGTGTTCTTACCTTTAGTTTTATATATTCACATAAATGTGCACATATAAACTGCAAAAGAATAGATCAGTTTATACATTTATACTTCCCATACACACTGATAAAATGTTGTATGCTGCATATATGATGCAACAGGTTTCTGCCAGGGTGGGAGGTTATCAGTATTTTTAAATATGTTGGAATATTGAGCAGGAATATGGCTGAAATATTGAATATGATAGAATAATGAGCAGGAGAGTAACAGCATCACACTGGAGCATATGACAGATCCTGTTCCAAGGATGATTATTTTGATCCTAGAGGTTCAAAGTATCAGCCTTGTTTTGAGAAAGGCTGCACTGACACATATTTTGGGTGGCAGTTGCTCTGCTCCCAGAATGTTTTTTCTAAAGCAGGCAGGTTTGCTGCCTTCTATGGGAACCCTGTCAATCACCCAGTATTTAATCTTCAGCACTTGAAAACTGACACTACAATACAGTCTGTAGATCAAACCCACAACTTTGAAAAGGTCAAAGCATTCCTCATGGTAGACTAGGGATTATTGTTCTCCATTCAAAAGCAAACAGCTCATTAATGAGGGTGGGCAAACCTGTGACTTATTTGCATTACAGTAAGTTCCACACATGATGAGACTTCACTGTGAAAGGGGCAGACTGTGACTGAACACTGTACAACTGGAGGACTTTCAGAATCTGTAGCCTAAAAAGGAATCTAAGCAGTGCCAAAGAACTATAAATGGTATTTGAACTGTCTTGAAACTTTCAAAGCACACCCCAGTATTCTGAGACTTTTTCATATTGCTGTAGCTTTTCCAAGTGCCTGTGATCATCAAAATGGGTAATGGAAAACACAGAAGAAAAAGATCATTATTGTCCATTGCCACCAAAACTTGCTCAGGCTTCCCAATTCTCCTTCATCATTTTCCTTCATCACAAGTGTATGATTTGTACAAGAGTATGAACTCTCTGGTTCAAATGGACCTGGTGACATATGGGCTGCTACACCACGGCAGAAACAGCAGGCTCTCTATAGCACAGGCATCTCAATCTTATAAGACTCAAACACAGAAAAACAGATGATTACTTCAAATGTTAACTCAAAAATCATAGCTGTTAAATCTTGGCACTGATGAGTGACTTGAATGGGTATTTACCTGAATGAAGCATCTGAATAATTTCATGTTTGTTCATTA
This sequence comes from Anomalospiza imberbis, assembly GCF_031753505.1. NCBI lineage: Eukaryota > Metazoa > Chordata > Aves > Passeriformes > Viduidae > Anomalospiza > Anomalospiza imberbis. Next base: position 49,712,116 of record NC_089683.1, on the reverse strand, counting down.
ACAGGTGCTCACACATATCCTCTTTCAGTGGAATGTTATTAGGCAACAGCCTAATTATTTGTTATAGTGATAATGACATCGAGTGCAAAACTGTAAATGCCTAAAATCTTCTTTCCCTTTCCTTCCTCCTTCCCCTCCTTCCTTGTCTCCCTCTTTTCTCCTCTTTCCCTTTCTTTCAATAAGCATCAGAAAAATAGGAGAAACAAGATGGTGAATAGAGTAATACTTAAGACAATGAATAATAAGTACATTTCATCATACCACACTTCCCTGGTGCACTTACTAAATCCCATCCTTCAGACATAATTATGACTACATCTATGTACTTTTATGATTATTTGAGCATGTAGAATTATTTCCATTATTTAAAAAATTTATTTGGGGATTGATTTTAAAAGGGAATTTGAGATTAGGTGTCCTAATTTCTACTGAAATCAGTGTAAACCACACAGATAAATCCTTTACAGATATTGAAACTGTATCTCGAGTTTTTATGCTGCCCAGACAGTGCTTTTAAAGCATCAACTGGAAAACAACAATGGAAAGATGTGGTTAACATTGCAGAGTGATTTTTCATTTTAATTGTAGAGATAAAGCTCAAAAATCGAAGATATCAAACTGCAGTCTCTGTTCCAACAGTGGAAATCCCACCTTATAGTAATTGTGGTGTCTGACCGGTGGGAATGATGATGTGTAGAACTCTATGATTTTAGAAGGTTAATTAATTATATTATTATATTATATTAAAACTATAATATATTATATTATTAAGAACTATTATTAATTAATTAGAAAATTTGTGATTTTTTTTGGTTGAGAGTTTTGATATAGTTGTGATTTAATTGGTTAATTAATTAAAATGCTATTACTGGTATTTAATTAAGAAGTCACCTTGGGTAAACAATCTCTAGAACCCATTCCACATGTGCACAAACACAGGAGGAGTAAATGAGATAAGAATTGTTTTGATTCTCTTTTTTCTGCTTCTCTCACAGCTTCTCTCAGGAGAAATCCTGAGAAAGTTAAGTGTCTCTCTATTCAAAGGACATGTGAATACCACACCACCTGAATCCCTTTTTGTTATGATAGGACCTTGATGGTACCTACCAAAGGAGAGAGAAGCAGCAGGCTCAAGAACTGAACTGGTGATAGGTTACCTGAGCCAGGGCTATGGGCACAACTTAAGGCCTCTTGGTGCCTTTGGTTTGCCTGTGCTTTCTTCAATTTCCAGCCACAGATCACTGTATGGCTCAGATGTGGCCAACCAAGTTAGCTTTAAAAATAAATGTATGCCTACGACTTCTGGCTAATGGGCAAAGTTAGAGTTTCCAGTGACGGGAATTAAATCTTCTACAATTTAAACTGGCACACACAGTTCTCTCTTTTTGCTTTCTTGATTCTTTCTTTGCTCTTGATGAAAATAAAAATACTTGATACATGGTAGCTTATTTTTGATTTAGATCTCTGAGATATTCCAAACTGCAAAAGAGCAGCTTCTGCTGTGAATGATGGGCAGAGCAAAAAGCTCAGGAATCACTTCCAAAGGGGGAGACCTTCTGAGGAGATGGGCAGTAGGAAGATGATCATCTGCAGTGACTGTCAGTCCAACACTATGGACAAATCTAGGCAGAGGCGCTGGAGTCCTGGTTTTGACAGGTGGCTGAAATGAAGTCACCATACTCAAATGTCCCAGTTTAGCGAAAAATACCCAATAAAAGGCAACAGTGGAAGATAACCTCGAGAAGGTGTGGGGCTGCCAGTAGGACAGGACCTCTGAATAGCAACCCCAGATTGCATCCTCAGTGAATTCAGAAAACAAAGAGAATGGAAAGGGGAGTTAAAGACAGAAGTGGGAAACCTTGACTTGTGAAGATTAAAAGGAGAAGCAGAGACAAACAAGAGCTTTATTCTAAGATTCACATCCTGAATAGAAATAAACATTGCCTTTGAGTAAAAACAATGATGGGAACAAAACCATCACACTTCATTAAAAACAAAGCAAAAAAAAAGACAATCTGAGGTTTTTTAAAATTTATTTCCCTTGATGACAACTCAAAGCAAACTAATTATTCATGACTTTTGAGTTGTAAGCATAGTAGACCAGAAGGACCAAATGTAGATGCCAACATCTGAACCAACAGGTAAAGCATTTTAAAGCATTTTTTTCAGCTTTTTCTTAACATGATTTGATTAGAATGAGATACAGTAGGAAGAGACATTATTTCAGATCATGTCTTTTTGTTATTACTGCAATACGTCTGTGACTAGGAGTTTCAGCCAGTCATATAAACAAATATTAAACCATAAAGTGTGCAGGTTAGCTTAAGGGCAACATTTCCTGGGACACAAAGCACATATTGATGCCAGTGAACATGCATTTATGTAAGTGCACACAGTAATGCCATCTTCAGACACTGCCTTCTTTTGATGGAGGTCCTCCTTCAAAAAACAATCCCCCAACTTCTTTCAGCACTTGAGCTTCTGAAAATGTAAGTCTTCATATTCAGTCTAATCCAAATGTAATGCAGATTTAAAAGTAAGTTGCCTGTTAAAAATGTTTCAAGATTCAGAAGTCTAGCATAGTCTTATTGCAGAGAAATAAAAACCTTCTCTTCTTGCTTTTTCTAGAATGATATTTTAAGTTTTAATTTTTTAACTAATTTTGCAGTGAGACACACTTGACAGCTATATATACAAAGGAGGTCTCAGTGTTTAGAAAAAAGCTACAGCTTCGCATCTGCTGGCTTGAATTAAAAATCAACAAATAAGCTCCTTTGTAGAAGAGATGGTTTTACATCTTGTAATAAGGATTTACCTCTGGGGGGGTTACAAAATTAAAAATAAATTAGAGAGAAAATTGAAAGAGGCTTTAGCTGTGCAGTGTCTACCAAATATACAAATATACATGTACAAAACCCTTTTTACATTCACCCACACAGCCACAGAGGTACAATAAAAAAACCCAACAACCATTAAGACAGCAAATTCCCAATTATTTGTATATGGTCTTGGGATACAGGTAGAATAACAGCACTGTTAGACCAGAAAATCAGCATATTGCTTCTCTCATCCACTGCAGTCTCTCTTTTTTACTTTAGATGACAACTTTCTTTTTAGATCAAGATCATCAAAGGAGCTGTGCTCTCCTTCTTCCTTACAGAGTTTAGCAGAGAGATCTAAATAAGTGCAGGGCAGACTGGGGGGGGGGGGGCTGCCAGGCACTCTGGTCCTCCCCTGCCTCTCACAAGAGTGCCAGAGTCAAGTGCTGCATGGTAAAGCAGCAAAAGTCTTAGAAAGGATGAAGATTATACCAGGATTTACTTATTACCTTGCTGCTTGAAAAAGAATCTCAACTGCAAATCAAAATTATAGGATAATTGTTTCTTTTTAATTTTTGCCCATTATAGTCAGTCTTGCAGACACAGAGCTTCACCATAGAAATGTTGTTTCTCTACAGACGTTGTAGACATCCAGCCCCGCCCATGACCGGGGGAAGGAGGCAGTCAAATGGGGTTACACTGTGTAGGGGTAACACAGATTTTTTTTACAAAGCCAAAAGTCTCCTGTGCATTAGCAATAAAACTTTGCTTGTCTTCTGCTTGGTCAAGTAGCTGGTTCAGGAGACTGAAGGACTGCTGTAGGAGACTTTCATCTCTGTACAAAAGCTCAAAAGAACTGTTCTTCTTCTGTGTGACTTTATATCCTCTGACCCAAAAAGGTTTTTTATTTCCTCATATCCACTTGTATTACTGATGACTACTTTATGGGAATACTGAGGCCTAAAGACAAAACACCAACACTGCTAAATTATCTACACAGCAGAGAAAATGCACTCTTACAGGAATACTTCACTAGTCTGGCTTCCCAAAACACCTGAAAATACTCTGTTCCCCTCACAGATGACTGCTTGCAGGCTGCACTGCTTTTGTCCTGTACCACGTTTTCAGCAAGCCTTTGGGAGACTAGATGGCATCATTTCCTTTTGCCTCCTCAGAACATCTGATCTTATCCATCCTGCTCTTATTCACAGCTCCCTCCTGCTTCCTCTCTCACAGTGGGGAAACTGCGTTGGTGTAACAGCCCTGAGCTGCTGCAACTGGCTCTCACATGTTCCTGTTCCTTGCCTCGCACCAGCTGGTGCTTGTGGGGCTGCACAGTGAGCCAGGGCAAAGACCTGCCTAAAATAAAAGATTTGGGATTTTCTGATTAATTTTTAGACTGTGTCCTGAGCAGCCTGTGACCAAATTCATATTACTCTGTGGGAAACGAGCACCAAGTAAGCAGATCCAGGCAAGGGACAAGTTTCTACTTCTCTGACACAGGGCAGGCTTAGCCTATTAACATGACACAACACAGCATTCCCTTTACTAAATTACGAGCTCATCTGAAGTGTTTTGACTTGTTATTTCCTTTTAGAGATTTTGCAGAACAGTCTGTTTTGACCGTGGATGAAGATCATAATAGTTGAAGTCAGATCTAGGAATTTGAACATGCATTTTCATAAAACATGAAAGGATCAATTTTTGGTGCCTTGATTTTGATCCAGCCTAAACTCTGGTTTTAGGTCTTCTAAACTTCAGGTGTCTTATTTAATGAGATTACTGGTCATCACTTCAAGGGGTAAATTACAATTTAAGCTACACAAATAAAGTAGCTGATCATGCCTCAATTTCTCTCCTCCTGCCCACCAACTAGACTACACATGGTTTTCCCTTTGGTGGCAGACACAATGCTTGGTGTCACTACCACAGATTACTGCAAAGAACAGTCCATGTCCAGAACCATGTAAGACCTGAAGAAAGCTTGGAAAAGTACACTGTTTCAAAAAACAAACTGCTAAACTCCCAGCCTTTTAATGTGTCAAGATAAAAACCACTGTGCTATTTCAAATACAAATTTTTTTTTATTCAAGTTGGTTTATCTCTTAGCCTAAACTTAGGTATGCACTTTCCCTTAAATGGCAGAGTGTGTCTCACTCTGTAATGCCAAGGGACATGAGCACACTGAGAAGCTGAAGCCTTCCCTCAAATCTGAGAGTTGATTATATCTTTCTGCATGAAATCTCCAAAATTCATTTCTGATCTACAATACTCTCAGTCTTAGGTTACCTCTGAGCTAACACTTTAGTCTGTCAGCTTTTGGCTCACTCTCACACAGAACTACTTCAAAACAGGCTGCTGGACAGATGACCATTGTAGATCCCTCCCAACTTTAATACCTTCCCTTCCCTTCCCTTCCCTTCCCTTCCCTTCCCTTCCCTTCCCTTCCCTTCCCTTCCCTTCCCTTCCCTTCCCTTCCCTTCCCTTCCCTTCCCTTCCCTTCCCTTCCCTTCCCTTCCCTTCCCTTCCCTTCCCTTCCCTTCCCTTCCCTTCCCTTCCCTTCCCTTCCCTTCCCTTCCCTTCCCTTCCCTTCCCTTCCCTTCCCTTCCCTTCCCTTCCCTTCCCTTCCCTTCCCTTCCCTTCCCTTCCCTCCCCTCCCCTCCCCTCCCCTCCCCTCCCCTCCCCTCCCCTCCTCTCCCCTCCCCTCTCAGAAATCTGTATATATATCTCTGTATATAATTTATAAATGTGTATTTTGCATTAATAATTTATCCTTCTGGATAAACTTGGGCATCCTAATCATATTCACAAGATGAATTAAAGTCAAATAATCTTAGAAGAAATAATATTCATTGTTGAAGGCTGAAGAATCAGTTAGAATGAATGAGTTTTCTTTTTTCCCCACCTTTCACAGACTCATTACAAAATGTTGGTCCAGCCACCTACCCACTCTATGACATTTTTTCCCAGCAGACAGATATGAATAATGAATTACCTACTTGTTATTCGTGATTCCTACAAATTTTATTTCCCAAAGCATGAGATTTGACTGAGATAGTAAAAAAAAAACCCAATGCGAATTGTCATTACTATTAACCATTCATAGATCAAGCAGACCCAACTGAAATTGAATATGTAGCCTTTCTTTAAAAGACAGTAAGAAAAGAATAAGGAAGTCAAGGAGTGTATCTTTCTCCATTCTCCACTGGTAATGTCTGAACACACTGATCCAATTTAAATCTAATCTGACAGAGAGTGCAAATATATTACTTCCTATAGATTTTATAGCTTACTGAGTAGAAGAAAGGAAACCTACCTTTGCCACCACTATGTACAGGCTTGGAGGTATTCATACTACTTACTAGGCACCAAAGTTGGGACTCTGCATCTTTTTACACACCAGTGCATTCCACACCAGCCACAAATCCCTAAGAGATCAGGCAATGCCCATTCTGTGGATTACCAAAATGCTACCTAACAGCAGGCACTGGCATGAAATATGAGCAAGGGCTCTATCCAGGATATGGCACACATGAAGGAGAACCAGGTTTTTTTACAGGCTATGAAACCTAGAGATATCTACTAAAAAAGAAACCTCTCTGCTGATGACTATCAAGAGGCCTGTACTATTAAGAAGATTACTATTAATAAGGCTATTTGTTGTTTTTTCTTGTGGTACATACACACTCCAACCCTGAAAATTCTTTTTAGTTTTGCAACAAATTAATTGACATTTAAAGGAGCATTTTCAAGTAGAATAGGATGGGAAGATGATAATAAAGAAGCAATGCTGGCAGAATTAAAACTTCATCTGGAGTAAATAATTTTAACCAAAAATATGTTAAATCCTAATAGCCAGCACTATTTGATGTTATTACCCAGGGCCAAGGGGAGAACTGAAGAGTTCAGAATACATTATGGCTGTAGACATACATGGTTTTACAGATGCACCATGATCAATAGAGGTATTCCAGCATTCTTCTGCATCGGAAGTCTGCAAACAGACACTCTCCTCTTGGAATATTTATTTGTGGTACAGCATCTAGGAGAATTATCTCCCTTCTGGAACTTTCCTGACACCACTGTTGGTAAACTGGAATAAAGTTTGCTAAACTTCCAAACTACATATTAAATATTATCCTTGGAGGAATATAGAAGCTTTGGGAACTTCTCATCACCATGGGTAAACCCCTCACTTTAGAACAACCACAGATTATACAAAAAATGCCACTAATTACATACAAAGCAGAAAATGTAGGAGCTGCCACTAGTTAAAGCAATTGTGAGGCCAGTCCAGGTCTCCAAGGTGACCAGCAGCAGAGGCCCAAGAGAAGCATGCAAGACACACCAATCCATCGTGGCTCCTTCATTGCTGGCCACAGCATGAGCATCTTGTTTTATGCATGGCAGTAATTCCAAAAGGCTTATTCAAAATGAGTAAACCCAGTTAAGTAGAGAAAATGCAGGCATAAGCATAAAGAAATATGTGAAACACAATGGCTTCAAACAACAGTGAGAGCTGGTGCATTTATTTGCCTGTGCCATGATACTTCCAGGAGTCATACACACCAGAAATCTCAATGTTCCATCTGTAATGATCAAAACTACTAAAACCCCCCATTGTTTATATCCTTTGCAGCATGACTAGTGAAGTATGATACCAAAAGCATAAAACATCACTGAACCATGCTAATGAATTGGCATAAAGCATCAGATTGCCACCATGACAACTGGACATCTATAGGCAATTCTGCTGAAGAAACTTGCTATTCTTTATCACTAAATCCTGAATGAGTTCTCAGAATGACCATTAAGATTAGATAAGAAGCCAGATAGATAACATGTTGATTGGAGCAGGTGATATTTTGTTGCATACCTGCTGTGTACCTAAATCAACAGGGCCTTGAAGATTTAGCAGTATTAGTATCAGATAAACAAATCAGAATTATACATCCATATGTCTACATAAAGGAGAAAGAGAGGGGAGGCAAGAGGAACCATGGAGAGCAGCCCTCCATCCTGCACTTGCCTCCTGAGCTGCAGAACCGAACTAGAAAAACTTTACAATGGGGTCGTGACTGAAACATTTCTCACAAGAAAAATATAAATTTTCCACAATTCAAATTCTATAAAAAGACAGCTTAGTAGGTTTACAAAGTTGAAAGGTAAGAGGTGCATAATCAGAGTAGTCAAGTTTTGTGCATTTTTGCTATCTTTCACAAGTATGGTGGTCATGACCAGCATGTAAGTGCAATCATAGCCAGAAGGTGGTGAAAGTTGATGCAATACAGTTCAGGCATTGTTTTGCTCTAGCTAGAACATTAAATGTTAATTGAATGACCAGTGTGTACCAGTTTACCTTCAGTAAATTGGTCAAAGCAGCTTTGTATCGGGATCAAAACTCACCTGGTCCTGGTCTTGCATAAAACAATGGCTGGAATACAAAGCAAAACCCAAATCTACAGACAAAAGAAGTGTTGTGTCCCTGCCTAGTGCAGTCTTGAAGTTTGAAAAATACAAAATCTAATCACTGTAGCTGTACTACTGAAACAATTAAGAGTTTGAGACTGTTAAGATGATGCACTAGCAAGCTGGAGATCTACAGTCCTCTAAAGTCTGACAAAAGAGTACCTGCAGTGTGATGTGCAAACTGAGAGATATTCCATCAGTGCTATTATAAAGTGAACTTTACATCTGATAGTGCTACTGATAACTGAACATTGTGCTCATGCTTAAGGTATCAAAACAGTAATTAACTGAAGATAACATGCATTATCCTTCCGTGGAAGAAAGTGATAGCAAATAAAAGTCTGATGGAGAAATCCAGGATGTCATAACATATGTACCATAAAGTTTAGATCCAAGTATCATAGTTGGGGAGCTAATGTCACTCTGCTGCTGCCTTATCAGCAAAAGACTAGTATTGTATTTGGTACTTGTTACCCTACTGCAATAAGAGAAACTCCACTAATTCATCCAGAAACTGAGCTGTGCATCTTGGAAAAGCCAAGCATGGTTTTAGGAAGAGCTGGTTCTAGGGGCAGAATCTGGAGCCAGCACATAAGCTGGTACTTCCCAGAATGGTGGTCTAGTGCCCACTGGGGCTCCGATCCTAGGAAAACTAGCAGTTCTGGGAGGGCAAAAAGAGATGAGTGTGGGAGGCTGCTACTGCAAGATGCTGACCATACCCCCATTTTGGTTTCAGAATAAATGCAAGTAGATCACCATGGTATTAAGAACATTCTGAAATAATCAGCTCTTGGTGTCTGTCATCCCTGGAAATCACAGTCACTTTCTGCACACACTTCTGTAATGTGTGTTACTGAATCATGCAGTGCTCAGCATGGTGCACTGAAAATTAAACATCTCCCACTCCTCCTCACCAAGAATTCAAGAGAATGTGCATCTGAAAACACTGCTGAGAAGTATAGAAACTTGACATAGCAGCTGTGAGGAGTGATTGCGCCTCTTGATTCCAGCTGATTGCCACAAAGCTCAAAAAATCTTCAGTAATAAAAAAGTGGTGATACTTATAATAAAGAAACTGTTTCCTTTACCTGAATCCTGATTTATAAGCAATTTGCTGAACGTCTCACTGGCATTTATCCTGTCTTGCCCGTGTTTTACAGGTATTGACCCTGTAGCCATTCCACATTAATGAGAAGTAACACCTAACTAGAAATATGTCCAATTCATTTATAGGAGAGGAAATATTAATGTTCTAGGAAGATATTCTGGCTGATAAGAGCAACATGAAAGTCTATAATGTGAAACTCAAGGTTAAAATAAAAGGAACTTGCATCCTGTGCAATTAACATCCAAGCAGAAATTCATCAACTGATTGGGTAGCCAGCCATTAATTTGTGAATTATGGCTAGGTATCACAAGTAAGGTATGCCCCCTTACACTTCTAGCTGGTTACTTACACACCAACAGAATGTTTACCATCTTGTCATCTATCATTTTATTCCGGAGCACATCTTTCTGTGCTTACAAGCATGCGTATCTGACTCAGACGCATATCCTTTGACATTAATCCAGTTGTGCAAGAGTCATGAGTTTTCTTCCTTTCTCCATTCCACAGTCGAAGCCCAGTGGCAGTTCCGTCACACACAATTGTTCAGCACATGAAAGAAGGGAGTCAATGCCCCTTCCTTGCACAAGCTGCTAATAAAAGTTACGGAGCATTAGCTCAGTTGGTTAGAGCTTGGTGCCAATACTTCCAAGATTCTGGGTTAGATCCCTGTATGAATCATTCACTTAAGAGCTGGACTCAATAATCCTTCTAGCTTGGAATATTCTGTGATTCTGTGTCTGACTTTTTATATTCTGTATATGAGAGTGATGCATCCAATGCTCAGAAATGCATAAGCAAAATGATTCAAGAGAAGGAAACCATTCCAGATGTAGCGGTCACCTTAGCAATCCCATCTCTCAGAAAACCCATCAGCACAGGCAGAATGAAGGTATATCACACAAGATCAGGCAGCCAGAAAAGGTGAACAGGCTGTCTGACCCTCTCAGAGAAAAGATGTGTCAGTGTGGAAGACTCAAACTTCATCATAAAGGCCATGACAGGTAAGTATGAAATCTCATTTGTCAGCAACAGTAAAACATCATCTGTGAGAAAAGTAGAATAATAACCTTTCAGGAAATGCAGTTAATAAAATAATTCCCATAAAACACTGGGTGGTATGTAGCATCAAGAAAAGCTTCTTGTAAAAACAATGAATGGACTTTTTTATGGAAGAATATTTAAAACTGAGAGTTCTGTAACCCATCAAACAGGAGTGAAGATGCCATTAAACATTCCATAACTATGCCCATTCCTTGATACTCAAATATGCATTCACTTTTTTTTTTTTTAAATCATGGCCCTTATTTTCTGCAGCCTAGCGTCCAGGGAGCGTAATATGAGTGAGGATGAGTTACACCTGCTTTGTTCAGTGTGGCAATGGCTCCACAAAGTGCACAACAGCAGGGTCGGGGCTTTCTGTGATGTGGCAGCAGCACTGGGTGTCCACAGTTTACATCTTCTACACTGAAATGTATTCCTATGTGAAGGCTCAGCCCTTTCAGCCAACTTTACCACTGACAGTAAGACAAGACATACACATAAAATGTGAGCAGGGGTTTCAGGTGAAATGTGTGCAGGGCAGCCCAGGTGAATTAGATAATTTGAGTTTTCACATATTTGTGTGTATTGCAACTAGAAAGTTGCAAACACCAGGCTGAGCTCATGTGAAACTCTGAAGAAGCAATTAATGTTTGAAGGCATAAAATTCAAGATGCCAGCAATATGGCAAAGGAAGAGGGAGAGAATGAAGGTAGCATGTGGACATAACTGTGCTGCTTGGACATATGCCTTCACCTCTTAAAACTATACATTCAGTACCTGCATAGGAATGGTTGCTTATCTACTTTGCTAGAGCTGATATTAGGCTTATGGAAGTAAAAACATCTCCAAAAGATCTGGGAGCCACCACAATTTACTGGCTGGTCATGGGATCTCTACCGATCTCCCAGCAAGTACTGTTGCCAACTAGAACCACAAGGGCACCTGTAGGAATTTGAAAAGCCCTTCTTTTTATTTTGTTTTCCTGCTCTCTGTTTCTCTCTCTCTCCCTCTTAAGATTTTCATGGGAAACCACAGTCAGCCTTTCCATGGTCTGATGGAATGCCTCAATTTATTATCCTGCTCTTTACTGTATTCCATGCATGTGTAGTAACACTCACATATTCTCAATAATTTTGTCCTGGTAATATTCAGCTTTTGCATAGAAGATCTTTGCTACTCCTAAGTGAGCTAGAAGACAACTTAGGTTGTTTATGGGGTTAATAACAATTTGGCTTGGTTTTAGGCATATAGATTTAAATTTGTTTTCTAGATAGGGAAAAGGAACAAGCCATTTTTAGTTCAAAAAACAGAAACCATCAATGCTATCTTGTGTTCTGACAGCAAAAGACTACAGAGTTCTCCTGACAACCTCTCTGTTTTTTGGTCTCTTCTTATGCCTTGCTCTATTTAATGTTGCTGAAGAGGAATGCATAATATCTGGTCATAAAAATACAACATTTCCCCTTTAGGAGAAAGAATGGGCTAATATAGTTCATCTGTATGATACATACGTCATACTTACAATTGTATCCAAGACAGATAACATCCAGGAAAAATAGCTTTAAATAAACAAAGAAACAGACAAAATCCTTCAATATGTAGGTCGAGGAAAGCATATGCTTTAGCATATGTGTAGTCAAGATATTAAACTACATAGGCTCATTTACTGCCAAATTTTGAGTTTCTTAAATGCACAAGATCCATAATAACTATTCAGGTCTGCCATGATCTGTCTTATGCATCTCCTCTAAAAAAATTCCCGCTTCAAAATAAATGACTGCATTTATAACTGCTTTCTTGTTTACATAATTTGCAAATAGGAAAGGCTAAAAAAATCTTCCTGGGATTCAGACTTCTGCATCAATTTCACCAGTAAAAAAGCAATAAAATTTGCTTAGACAAAATGAACATATTTTTATGAAAATTGATTACTATTGCCAGTGACAAGAATGTGTAAACATTTTTGCATTAGAATTCTGAATTGTTTTACAAGCTTGAGGTTTCATTTTGATTTTTAGCTGATTGATTGTGTATGGTTTTATTTTATTTATATACATTTTAATAATTTCAGAGAAGGTCAGAAGAAGCAATGTAAACTGATGGACTCCTGGTCTGATATTTGTAACATAAAACCTGTCAATAGAACAGTTGAAATACTTAGTATTTTTATCATATTATTTTAATAAAACATATAATAAATAGAGATTCTTTGATTTCAAAAAGAAGGTAAGATGTATCAAAATCAAATAAATAATATTGCAACTAATCACTAGTCACAATATATACAGAATATAGCCTGAGATGTGGCTTCATGTTCTCAGTTTTTGCTTCAAAGCTTCTGCCTTCCAGCATGCAGTCCTTTGTCAGAGAAGAGGGCTAAGGCAGATGGATGGCTTCACCCAGGCAGGAAGGATATAATTCAATGCACATTCTTTATCATCTTATAGATATCATATCCATATTTACCTGTTGCAAGTACAGTGTTACTTAGAGAATTTAGAATAAATATTGGAATGGAGTCTCTTTTGAAGGAGAGTTTGATACCCACAGGCCTTTAATAGCTCTTGCAATGAGTATTTTGTGAGCTGGAAACACATGCAGATGCTTCCAGGTGTTGGTTTGATCTGCGATCTGAAAAATTCCAGCATTCAAATGCAAAATACTCCCCAAAATAATTACAGTCTCTCCTTCTTTTTCCAGTTCACCTTGCATATTACTCCCCCATTTGTACTTTTTTCCCTACACGCCCACTGCAGCTTTACCTTTGCTTTTTCAAACTATTTTGCTACATTCAAATATGAATATATCCCACATTCACATGCCTACCCTTGTAGTTAGCCTGCAGCAACTGAGGCTTACACCTTCCACCACATCACCGTTTGACTGTTTGGCAAGTGGCATCAGCCTTGAGCCTACTATTTCACCTTTTGTGTCAGGAGCTGGCACATGCCTTCATGGTCATGCTCACCAACCTTCCCCCAATAGAAAAGAGCTGTGCCCACCTTCTACATGAGAGCAGCAAATCCCCTCTCCTCTGACATTTTAATTGCCAAGCATCTAGGACCCTTTCCAACAATTATATAAAAATAAAGTTTTCCAGCCAGCAGAAGTTATGTGGGCATGTCTCTGAGCAACTTGATCTAGCTGAAGATGTCCCTGATCATTACAGGGGGGCTGGACTAGATGGACCTTTAAGGTCCCTTCCAACCTGGACTGTTTGATGGTTCTAGGATTACAAATGACTCAGCTGTTCACAATATCCTCAGCTCCTGGAGCATTGCAAAGGCTCAGGCTATCTCTTGCCACCCCCAACTTCCTCGCCAATGCTGCTGTTCTCACAAGCCAGAGAAAGCTGCTCAGCCTCAGCAATAAACACAACATAAAAATTAGGATTTTGGTATGTAATTCTAAGAGCTGCTTTACTGATACACTCACCTCACTGCAAAATACCAGTAGGTGCTTAAAGAGCAAGACACAGGACCAGACAATATCCCTTCCATCACAAGCCTGCCTCTCCCTGGTCTGTAGCAAAGAAAATGTATGCTGAGAAAGAAACTGCAAGACCAAGGAGTTGGGGTTGGGACTGGACTTCGGAAGCATCAAGGGGGAAGGCAAGTTCCTGCACAACTACAGGACTACTGAAATGCTAATCTGGCATGCTTTCAGTATTTTTATTCTTTATATTTCTATTCCAGTTAAAGATAGTTGGTTTTCCTTTTCCCTTAATCACTGCTTCATACTGTAGCAAGAAAATCTGAAAACCTGGGGTTTCGCATATAAACTTACTTTAGATGGGAGTGAAAAGAAGTGAAGGGTACTGCCTGTCATCTGAAAGGTGAGTGGAGTGGTAATTATACAGGGAGAACTGAAGAACCACACATTAAACACCACAGTGAATTAGTACCACCACCTTCAGCTGAACCACACTATAATTTCATCACATGAGATGAATGCAAGCTTTCCTATCCAGCTATTCCTGTTTTGCAATCCTGTTTTCTTTGAGGACAGTCTGGATATGAGGAAATCAAGCAAGAGGCAGCCCAAATTCCCAGGCTTCTGGACTAAAAAGGAAAAAAATTGCTCGTTATATGTGTTATATGGGAAATCCTGATTGAGAAGATGCAGGTAATGAATCTCTTTCTCAGGTCATCAGTCTTCTAAATATGTGAAAAAAACATATTTCAATTTCCCCTTTGCGTCTCCTTGCACAACAGCGCTTCCTGTGGAAATGTGTCATTCCTGACTTTCCAGCAGAGCCTGTATGAAAATGCCATCAAGGCCCAAAGCCTTGCACTCACCCAGGGTTTGAAAAGCTTTTCTGCTATTTCCTGCAATAGGTGGAACTTCTGATGCCAGGTTGTCAGCCTAGTGCGTACTCTGACAAGGGTTTGCTCTGCAAAGTCTCCTGCTCTTCCTTCAACAGGTCCCACTGTCACCTGTCTGCTGGAGCTGCCTGGCTCCATGCCCTGCAAGACACAATTCCTGACAACTCCCCCATCCAACCCTTCCCTGATTTTATAAATGACACCTCAAAAACAGTCCTATGCTCATATTCATGTTTAATTCCTCCTCCTTAGATGAGCCAGGCAGCTCATGGGAGCTCCCACTGACATCCCCTGAGCTCTCATTTCTCGTCCACTCCATGTCTAGCACTTCAACACAAGGCAGAGACTGAGAAAAGGAAGAAGTGTCTACCCAAATATTGCCATGCCTCCTTTATAGTTTTACTTTCTATGTATCTGCTTGACCATCAGCCTGAGCAGCAAGGTGCAATTTAAATGAACTGTTGTCATTTATACATGAGCTGCCATTTAGCTGCTCATTAGAGGAACACAGCTTTAAAAGATTATGATGAGTCTGTTAGCTTCCCTTAATAACATCTTTCAAAACCAGCAGTGATATTGTTCTAAAAAAAACCCTTTTGTACTTCAAATTCTCATCAACTCTATCAGTCCTAAGAGCATTAGCCAAGGTTTGAGCTGTTCATCTTCTCTATTACATTCATTTACATGCTATTGTGCTTGACACTGGATAATAAGGGCTTATTCAGCAATACTTCATTTTTTGATCTGGTAAATTTACTAGAGGCCTTATTCTTTAAATTGATTTTACTTTATGCTTATTTTTTCCCATCACTTGCCTTCTTTTCTTGCAGCTTACGGCAGCACAGACCTTTGAATGTAAAATAGTAGGGGTAACATTGATCTTCCAGTTATACTTCCTGCTCTCGTTCTCTTGACCAAAGGCTCCCACTCCAATAACAAAAGGACTTTCTCTTTCCTTCAGACATGGTGTGAAAGCTTTTATACATAGACACCATTTACTGGATGACAGACATCATTCATATTTCTAGTGTTGGGTCTATTGCCACCAAACACAGAAAACTGGCAGTGGGACCGGAAAAGATAATGTTTTCCCACTGAGATTCACACCTATGTATTGTCCAATTTAGCAGCATGAACTTGCCATGACACATGGGTCCCCTCTGGAAAATGTTCATCTGAACCCTTGAAAATGTTTGTGATCTGCTTGTTGTTTAGCACCTGCCTGCACTGTGGCCAGCACCAGCCTTTGGGGGTACTACAGGCAATTGTTTAGGCTCTGTAAATTAATTTGGTAGAGAAGGACATTGGTTTAGGCATATGGCTGATACTCTTTTCTCCTCTCAAGATAAATAACCCAGTAACTATGCAAAAGGCAGTTAATAGCTTCCCTTTGGGTTTTATAGAAAACAAACTTATTTTAACATCACCATAACTATGGTAAAACCTTTCCATAAAATGCACACCACTGTATTTAATTAAAACAGGTCATTTGTCTAGCTAAATCTGCAAAATTCAAGTGCTAGCTTCTAAAGAATAAATATATGCAGAACACTGAGCCTGGGTAGGGGCAGTAATTATTTTTGCTGCAGTGCCATGTATGTGACCAAGAAGCAGCTTTTGAGGCACCTTCATCCTATTTCCTTACAGTTATGTTTGAAGGGAATGGGAGTGATCCCCCACTTGTTACATGCTAGAATATGAGATTGAATGGGGAAGAAGATTACCTGGTCTTTATGATTACCTCCTCTTTTACAGCCAAAAATTAAAAACACATTTAGATTACTTCACATTTGGAACGGTCCTACTACAAAAAATAAAGGTAAGTGAATTGCATCTGCTAGGTCAAGCTTCCCATCCCCCGTCCCTGAAAATCACCAACTCAAATGTCACTTGTCTGTGTTGGTTCTCACAGAAGAAAAACCGTATGTTACATTCTCAGAGTCCATACACTTCTGCAGCTCCTAAATAGCTGACTCCCCTGAATGGCTGTTGGCCAGACTTTGGTTCTCTTCCAGAGCTGAAAGGCAGAGAGGGTAGGAGATGTCCTGCTGCTACTATCCTTTCATTTATAAAATGGAGAGGCTGTCTGGCTGCCAACTTGTCAGTGCAAATAAGTCCCCTCTGCAGACTTTATCAGATGAATCTCAATGTGAAAACTTTTTACATATGAATTGTGTTGCAAGGAAGGCTCCACTCTTTTCAGAACAAATAAGGAAAAGAACAACATAAAAGAAGTGAAAAAGTAAAGAACCTGCACTGAAAGGTCACTTCAAAGGAACAAAAGTCCACTTGGCTTATTTATCCTGTTCTCTTTCTTTCTTTTTTCACAATTGTCTCTCCAGCATCTACATGCTGCTCCCCTAACTGCAGCATCTTAGTCACCACAAGCCTCATCAGTGTACATTTAATTACTCCTGTTAATCAAAGCTGAAAGGTTGAAGGAACTACAGTGCCCCAGCAGATCAGTAATGGCCAGAAGCCCACCAACAGCCGACTAGGTGAGCAAAGACAAGAAGAGCTCATAGCTATCCAATTTTCAGGAGCCTAGGCAGAATGGCCAGCTGAAAGGAGTATCAGTCTGTAAAAGACAAACACTTGTCCTGGAAAATCACCAGCCCTGCAAATTGTAGCCAGGACTGTGGTTATATTAAATCAATATTGTCAGTTACATTATTAAATATTAATCTAAGATATTAAAAAAGGGAGCATCCCTCTGTCTCTGCCAGAGACAGCTTGTGTAATCACACGCAAATCACTTCATTTCAGTTCTACTCAAATTCCCATTTGTAAAACAGATAATAATATTTTCAACCACTTTAAGCAAGCTCATCTCTCTGGGCAGGTTCCCTGGCCACCTCTCATAATGCGCATCCACATCCTCACAGAGACAGGCACCTCCAGAAGCCACTGTCATGTTACAGACAAGACACGGTACTGAAGCTCCAGGGTCTCACCGGCTCTTGCTGGTTGCAAAGAGGGAAGAGCTTGGGCTAGAAGAGCAAAAGGGTAGATTGGAGTGCTTTA
Source organism: Anomalospiza imberbis (assembly GCF_031753505.1). NCBI lineage: Eukaryota > Metazoa > Chordata > Aves > Passeriformes > Viduidae > Anomalospiza > Anomalospiza imberbis. The sequence continues at coordinate 49,694,330 of NC_089683.1, read as the reverse complement.
GGTAATTTTTTTTTTTCTTAAAATAAGCTGACTCCAAAAACCACTGTACTCAGCCACTGAAAACAGCTGTTGAGACAGACCGTGAAGTGTTACTAGCTCTCTTGGAGAATTCACAGTGCTTAGGGAATGCAATGCAAGAATAGGTGACAGTGACACAGAGTTGTCAAAAAAAAAAAACATGCAGGAGCACACATTTCTGTCACAGAAAAAGGAGTGTTAAGGACAGGAAAGAGGCACCAGATATCACATTTAGAAGTTCCCTGCTCAAGCAGAGTCTTGTTAGAGTATGTTGCCGAGGATTGCATCTAGATGGGTCTTGAGTGATATTCTGACCTAATAGCAGGTATATATGAAAAAACATAGATAACAAATACACATAAACCACAGAAATGCCATCTCAGCACATACATCCTATTTCTGCCAACAGTATTTTAGCACCCCAGAATACTTTTGAAGCCTAAACTCCTTATAAAAGTTAAGCACTTGCCTAAATTGCCTGCTGAATTGACATGAGCTGATGAAATGTGATCCCAGAATACAATAACTGAAGGACAAGGAAACTTTGAGCCTAGGCAGTGATGGAGAAATCATGATCTTTATGTTCTTGAGAAATTCCTGTACCATATTTATTTCTGCCTTCCTAAGAACATGCTATGGATAGAAAGCCAGGTGAAGTGACAGTGGCTCAGCAGAAGGACACTGGGTGAGGTGGTGTCCAGGCCTGACTGCACATGACCCAAGCAGAGTTAAGCTTGCATATCAATGCATAGAATAACTCTACAATAATGCTTGTTCGTGGTGATAATCACAGTTCTCTAGGACAAGAGTCTGTGTTTTCCAAGATTTTGTGATTTTATAGTGTTTTTTTAGCCACATATTAAGAATTTGTAGAGAAAAAAAACATGAGGAAAAAGGGGCACTGTTGATGGATTACTGCTACTTTCTTTACTATGGCTGATCCCGTCCATTAAAATAAACTTGAAGCTGAACAGAAACAAGTGAGTTAATGTCTGTAATACAATAATTGCCAGCAGGGCATCTACTTCATAAATCTGCATGTGAGAGATCTAACTCATAAAAGACAGATTAGTTTTCATTACTTCTCTCCTAACATGACAATTTCAATGGCCAGTTATTTTCTAACGAGTTTGCCATAGGCATTGCACTGAATTTATATCACTTCTTTAGGCTAAGACTCTCACAAACACAGATGTCAAGGTTTGTATATGTTACTACATCTCATCTGAAGGCCAGGATCAGTAAGAATAAAGCTTTCAGAAATAGCTATTTATGTGTGGTGCTAAAGCACTCAGAAATAAAGAGATGCATAGTTGCAGGTCAGTGAAAGAAAATTTTGGCCACTAATACAATTAGTTGAACAAAAAGGCCTGAGTGCAAGATCTGAACTTCAACTGGAAAGTCTCAGCAGTTAACGATTCCACATCAGACAGGGTCAGACTGTTCCCAGACTCACTCAGAGGGAGAATGGACTTGTCTTCTTTGAGGGGCCTCTCTAAAGACATGTGGGAGGTGCAGGACTGATCTCCCACCCTGGGGAAAGACAGCAGAAATGAGAAGGACTGTGGGATGCCTATGCTGCTTTGAAACCATGGATCTGGTATTCCAACCCATGGCGTGGACCACTAACTGGGAAAACACTTGTGCCACTGTCTTCATAGGTGGATTGTGTCATAAGGACACATCATCCTCCAGCAAAGAGCAGCTCAGCTGGTGCTGTCCAAACACAGCTGCTTACACAGCTCTGCACCCCGGCTGTCACTGTCACTCTGCACCCCCTCACCCAGCTGAGGCAAGGCTTTCACCACTTCTGGGACACTACAGCAGGAAAGGAGAAGACATCTATTTTCTTTTAAGAGGGACTGGATGGAGAACTACAGAGGAAGAGAGCAGGGATCAGCAGCTGAAACATCTTCACATCCAGACATCAGCTAACAGCCAGCCAGATTCTGCTCTGGTTTTGTGAGTGGACCTCCCCACAGTTGCTCCATCTGTACTTCTTTCACTGCCCATTTGGCTGATCCCAGCATCACTTCCCAGACTTGCTGCCCATCACTGAGGCCCAGAGGGCTGTGACAGGAAAGCACCAGCCTAAAGGAGTTTTATTGAATTGAACAGAATTACAGTGGAGGTTCCAGAGGTGAGTAAGGTGGCACCACTCTTATTTCTACCATTTACTGTATTTTTATTTTTTCTGTTTGTCTTTGTCCTACCTGTAACTATTAAGATACACCTACAAATGCTGGTCCAGACATTGAGCCAGTTCTTTAAGACCTAAAGGATTATTCCAACGTAATAAAATCCTCCTTTCTTTGCAGAAAATGGCAACCTTCTACTTGCTCACTTGACAGTGGCACCATAAGCCACTGTAATCAAAGTCCAGGAGCAAGCCTGACAGAGAGATTGGTTTTGTTGTTTTTTTGTTTTTGGCTGCTCCCTAGCAAAACAAACAACAGAACCAGAGACAGGTTTTGCTGCTAAGAACTACTGTAATTTACCCACAGGTTCTTTTGTTCTGTTCAGTGCTATTTTTCCTAAACCTAGATTAAATTGTTCAACAGACTTCTGTCTTCTTTGAGTGGTATCTGGCATGTAACTGCTGCCCAGACCAAACTTCTCCCCAGCCTATAATGACAGCATATCATTGGTTCTAGAACCCAAAATCAGGTAAAATTCTGAAATGAGGGAAACGTTATGAATGTTCTGCATTGAAATTAAGTGGTGAGATCCAGCAACTATTGTGCAGTTTTCCCTTCCACATCTCCATGTTATTCCCAACCTGGAATGCTATGAAAGGCAGTAGCCAAATTGGTCTCCTGTGGGACTCGCAGTCTTTAATTGGGAATGGGACTGATTTCCTTCATGGCTGCTCTCAGAGGAGGGAAAGCCTCAATTCAACTCTTGCTTTTCCCCAAGGGAGCAAAAAAAAGAAGGGAGCCAGGGTAAACAATAGCTTCAATCAGCCACACACACATGAAACAAAGAGAATTTTTTTTTTGCTGCACAGCCAGAAGAGGAGGGGCATTCAGACTTTGCAGCATCTCACTGTGGGAGAGAGGTCTTCTGCAGTCATTACTCTCCTGTGGTGCTTGTTATTGACAGTGCTTTCAGCTGACTCTGGCAGAGAATAAAAGTATCCCTCTCAATAATATCATTCACTTTCCCTGCTTGCTGTTCCCCCTCTCTGTGCCTCTTCCAGAGCACATGTGCAGCTGACACTGAGTGTACATGGTGACCTCCTCTGAATATGCATAAATGCTAAAGATTGTCTGATTTTTTTTTCTCTGCTGCCATGGCTGGCTGAAGAAATAGTCTGGCCAGCATTTTGCTGATGAAAGAATGCACCAGTTTGCAATGCTAGCCCACAGATGGCCAGCTCCTAAGTCTGGCATCCAAGCTCGTATTTAGTCTCATAAGCAATTTAGAAAGCATATAGTTAAAACTGATGAGACATTGATGGTCAAATAATGTGCATCTACTTTTATTTTCTTAAAACAGTTGAGAGATACATCAATGTGCTGAGCACGGACTAGATAGCAGGGAGAAGAAAATTAATGTTACCAAATTATTTTTTAGAATTTAGCTCTGTAGTGCTTGGCAGTCAAAGTGTGCACAACTGAAGTATATTGGATGTAAATGCAGATTAAAGAACAGGCTTTATTCCCACTAGACCTGTGTAGATACAACACTGCTGAACTTCTGTAGGTTATACATATGAGAAGGCAGGTTCACCATCTGCATTCCTTTAAAATCAAAATGGAGGTGTTCTCGCAATGATAAGAGTAAACACAATTAATTTAGCTCTTGATTGTTGAGCATAATGCTCCTTAGCCGCTTTCTGCTTTTCAGCACTTCAGATTATTATCTGAAAGCATTTTCTCTACCCATGAAACTACAGTGCCCAGCAGATCAGTAATGGCCAGGAGCCCACTGACAGTTGACTAGGTGAGCAAAGACAAGAAGAGCTCATATCTATCCAGTTTTCAGGAGCCTAGGCAGAATGGCCAGCTGAAAGGAGTATCAGTCTGTAAAAGACAAACACTTGTCCTGGAAAATCACCAGCCCTGCATGAAAAGTTAAAGACTCACTTTTTAGTTTTAATAGAAAATTATTATTATATTATTTACACTTTAAGACCAGAATATCTAAAACAAACATAAAACTGATTAAAATACCAGAAGAAACAGTACTGAGGTCTGCTGAGGCTTATTTGCTCTTCTGATAGTCATTGTCATGAGGAAGACAAAGAAAATGAACAGTGCCATTGCCTGATGAGTGCATTGACACTGGATTTGCGTCAAGGACTTTATAGCACAAAAGTAAGGGTTCAATTAATCACAGACAAAATTTTAAGAAATCAGTAAGTCAGCAAAGTATTTGGGAATGTCACTGTACATTCATTACTCATGGTCTGCCTCCCTTGTAGGATAAAGTCATTTTTAAGTCATCTTTATATTGCCCTCCTCCCACTTTTATCAGTGAAACTTGAACAGTTCTTATATTCCTTTCATTTGTTCCTACTAGCAAGCTCACACAATCTGTTTGCCACTGACTCCTTGGCTGTTCCAGCTGGAATAATACTTCCAAATGACTGTAACCACCAGTGCCACCAACAAAGAGACCTGCAACAACTTCACTCTTCTTGAGTGATGCCTATCACTTGCAACAGTGATAGGGTCTCCTGTAAACCCCACCAAACACCAAATTCTCATTTGATACAGACTGTTGTAGCTAAATTAGAGTAATTGTTGATTTATGCTATGTAATTCATATCTGTCCTTAAATCCTGAACACAAATCTTGAAAGCAGCCAGAGTAATAACAAAATTTTCCATGCAAAAGCTTAAAAATAATCTAGGTTTCCATTATAGGTTGCTTGTCATTACTGTTGATTAAAGTCTTTGAGCTTTCATAATAAGAAGGTAGTTTATCAGAGTCAAACACAAGAATATCATGGCAGGGATGAAGGATCAGAAATCATCTCTGGTGGTCAGTATTACTGCTAATAACTGCCATGTCTTGATCAAATGAAAGTAGTTCATTGTCCCAGTAAGAGAAAGCAGATGAAACAGACAACTGGAGAATGGGAGGAAAAGAGGCAAAAAAGGAGCATTTATAAGGACTTGTGGCAGGAAACAGAGGTAAAGAATTGATCAGAACTGAGTTTTTTAGTGAGCTTTCAGCAAACTTGCTATTATACCATAGCTAGTCAGATAAAGCGAAAAAAACCCAGCTGAAAAAACCCCACCAAGTTTGTTTGTTCTACTAACAGTACAATGAAAAAGGAGTCACAGGAACAGCTTTGTTGTCCAGGAAGAAGTAAGCATCTGAAATTCTGCTGTGACCCAAGAGACACTTGTCCTCTTAGAGTCTGCAATGCAAGGTCCAGATAAGATGCCTGAAGTGTTAGCCATGAAAGAAAGAACAGAAAGACTGAAAGACTGGGGAGTTAAAAGTAAATTAAAAGTAACAGTCAAAATCTGATGAGTGTGTTCATTACCAAGGCTAAAAGTTATTGAAAACTTTTACAGATAATTCAGCATGCAATCTTTAACTGTTAAGCTGCCTTAAAAATTTGTGTGGCATAGCAGACATGTAGCAATTCCTCTATTTTGTGGCAAATACAGACAAAAAGTGTTAGTGCCAAGTTCTGTAAATACTCCTTGAGTAGTGGTAGGAAATAAAATAAATCATGCTTTATTCCATAATTAGATATGTAATCCAAGGGCATAAGATGTCATATCATGCATGGCTGCATAGTATGTGACTTGAAAGGACCTACACCCAGTTTATTTTGATGTAAAAATTATATATTGCAATTCACATATAAACCCAAACAGTTTCATTTTGGAAAATATTGAAAGGGTAATCTTGGACTTTTAAATAATGAAACAATGTGAAACATTTGAGAAAAACATGAAGTTCCTAAAACTTTTCACTGCAGCTGATCAATATTTTCTTTGTAAAACAGTGCATGCACAAAGCCATCCCTTAATTTTACTTGTAGTATCTGATATTTTCCTCAACATTCAGTTTTTGGCATAAATTAATTTTACTTTTATTGGAACCTCCATCAAAACCTGAATGCAAGAATTCACTTCATACACCAATATTTGAAAATGTGGCTTATATGTATCATAAAAGTTAAAACTTGTCATGAGTGAGAAGGTATCCTTTTTCTTATTTGTAGCTTGTTCTTAGAATTATTTTTTTTTTCTTTGATTTTATTTTTTTAAGATCAGTTTCACAGTGTTTGAGAACTTCAGGCTGAAAAACCTGGTTCCATAAACACAACAGAAATACAAATCCTGTTTCCTCAGGCTATAAATAAGAATTACTGCATCCATGAATTACCCTGAAATTTGTAAGAGAAACAAAAATAAGCACTGCTTTCCCTAGAAGTCATGTCATTTGGGAACATTGAGAATTATCACTAACATATTGAGAAACTTTTTGTACAATAAGAATATTTTCAGGGGAAATAAATTCTGTTCAATCCCAAATACCTTTGAACTGAGGCAAAGCTAAAGTTCAGAGTGTGTTTTTCAATTCATATTTTAATTAAAGAACTCAACAAAATATAGAGAAATTCAAAACAATTTATATTTTTAGCAATAACATTTCAAAAGTAACTTAGTAAACAATACAAATCAACCAGATCTATAAAATACATCTTCTCCTATAGAACTGCAAAGGCAATTTTAGGTTTTATCAGAGGTAGATGAAAGAGCTGCTATTTAACACAGCACCTGCTTATATCTTTAGTGCAATTTCTAATTTGAATTGTTTCTAGTAACAACTGATTGTATTCAAGCACACAGCAGTAAATTAAACAGGTGAAAAGAAGACACTGAGCCTTCAAAAATCAGTATGTGCAAATTGTCCTTTTAATTAGTGCTAACTGAAGACAAAAAGAAAGGTTGGCTGAGGTTGATTTTTAATTTAAGGGTCAAGTCTAGTTGTTGCCCAATGACAAAACAATCCTTATAGGATAACTTATCCTATCGGATAAACTGTTATTGCTTCCATGATGAACATGTCTAAGCCAAAACTCTGTGTGATCTCTGTGGACAGAGCAACTACAGAAAACTGGTATTAGTAATAGCTTTTAATGAGACTGGTAAAAAATCCCAACAAAACCAACCAAGCAAATGTAATGCTCTTTTATTTTTCTTTCATTACCTAAAAGAGACAGTTTTCTCTGCTGAACAGGTGATCAATGGACTCCTACTAGAAGGCAAAGGATGCATTTTTGCAAAGGATGTGTGAAACCAGGCCTGATCCAGCCTTGGGCAGTCTTCCCTGCTTCCACACTGCAGGATCCTGCTCACACATATATCAGAGAGAAGATGAAGCTTCTTCTTGATAAGAATAACCTCAGCTGATCCCAGACTTCATGTGGGATTAAAAGTGCAAGAAAAAGGAAAGACAGAGCAATACTGAATCTGATGTGGGACAGATTATACTGCAAGGAAGGCACCTTTCTGTCCTCCTATGCTGGGAAGCTGTAAGTTCAGCTAGGTAGTTCTGGGAAACTCCTTTAATGTTAAATTCTGGATTCAAACATCTACTGCCTTAAAACCCTCTTGTTGAACACTATGTTGCCTGATTGATGTTACGTGTTTTATAGCTCAGGATGTGAAGGACTATATTGTGCATGATTTTCTTACATAATTACATTGTATAAATCTGCACTGCACTAACACAGAAGTCAAATGGTTTCACAGCATTATTTGAATAGGCCTCTTTGTATTTCAGACATACTTGCATTCCCTGTTTGTTAGATTATGACATAATAATCTATTTTTAATAGGGTAGTTCCAGTTTCTTCGTCAAAAAAGCACCTTTAACATCCATTACATAAATAAATGCACTTTAAAAACAAATTTAGTATTTATCTATTGGTAGACAACATTTCTTAGATGCCTATGTTCTAAATTTTAAATGAGGATAGCAATTTTTATTGCTTTCATATTAAAGAGCTTTAACTGATGAGACAGCTGTGAATGGAAACCTATCCATGGAACATTATGTTGAGCCAAGTATGTTCAACGATCCACTACACAGATGAACAGAAAATGCTTATTCTCTCTGCTCATAAAAAAATCATTGTATATTAAGCAGCTATTCTACAACCAAACTCCAAAAAGAAGCTGCCAAACTGCAAACCCCTAATAATCTTCAAGGAAACTTACAGAATATTCTTTGCAATGCAAATATGGATGAACCATAAGGCAGGAGTAACTGTCTTTTGGAGTCTGTCCCTTCTTAAATGTACGTTTATAACATGTGGTTCAATTACAGCAGTTGCTTTCACAGAATACCTGTTGAGAGACTTGGCCAGTTTTAATAAGGATTTTGTCCTGGAAAACTTCAATGGGCTGTTCTATTTTGTTCTTTGTTTAATTTCCTCTCCTACATTACTTTTTGATCTCTCAGAGTAACTGCATCACAAAAGAACCTTATGGGCAGAAGTGACTGTCTCTCAACCACAATTTGTTGACTTCTGTATTGGAGCACACCAGGAAACCACTCAAGATGTTCTTAAAAGCAATTAGGGTATTGGCTATATTGGGAGGCCCTCAGGGTTTACAAGCTCTCTTAGCATGAGACCAATTTATGGATGCTTAAATTGTAATGAAGCAGAAAACTATAGAAAAATAAACAATTTAAAAATATTTAAGTCTCTAGAGCATGCTTCTGACATATTTTCCAAGTAGCAGAGTACTCTATGATTTAATAATAGGCTTTTTTCTTGAGAAACACTAAAAACTTCTTTAAAATTAAAGTAGCATGGAAAAGCTGAAAAGGCAGGATGATATTAAGAGAAAACAGCAAGGGACTTGACCCTTCATCCAGCCCAGAAGCAATAATCCTTAAGAGCTAAGAAACTCTACGTAATAGAGATGAAGTCCAAAATTTGATCTTTAGAGAAGCTGTCAAACAAAATCTCATTAAATCCACAAGCATTGAAAGTTCTTTAATAGTAGACATGATGCTATAATTTCAAGTATTCCAAAAATGTGATGAAGTCAAAAGTTCAACTTTTCCTTACAAATTCTGTTGTGATAATTCTCATTATGGTGCTCAGAAGGATAGCAGTTTTGTGGACAAATATCTATGTTTTTTACAAGAGTAGCAAATCATGAAGACACAATGCTTTTAAGAAACATCCATTAGTAGTTTCATGTACTCAAACAACAGATAGGGGAGTTCTAAAAGACTCTCAAGAATGGAAGATATCAGGCATAAGAAGTGTTGAGAAAGCATTTATGTAACTAAGCTGTAACCTTGGAGTCAGAAATCTAAAAGGTAGTAATTATGTTCTTTGATATTAATGTCTATCACAGCTTTGTGCAAAATGCTGCAAAGGTGGCACTAATAAGTATAACAGAAATTGAATTCTCACACAAATATGAGTTTGTTTGGGGTCTTTTTTTCTGGAAGGCAGAGAAGCAGTCCTGAGGAAACTGCTAAAAAGATGACTAAAGACAAAAGCCAACTGCTGGGGCAGCACTGTCACCTGAGCTGCAGCAGGGGTGGCTGTCAGGGTTGGTGCAACAGGCTGGGTCATTCCCTGCCTCTCACCTTCTACTTTGTTTAAAACATGCTTTTAAATTCCTTTTGAATCAAGTGATCAGTACTGTCTTCTTTTCCCTCCCTAGTGCATTTAGATTATTAATGTGGGAAGAATGCCTAAGACTGATACACAGTCATTCTAGGCCACTTAATTAAATTTCATTTTATTCTGGTTGGATGATGAGTATTGACCAATTTGCTTGCAGTTGGCTCCTGGCCTATTTAATTCCTTTCAAAATCCTGCTCACCAGCACAGTGAATCTCCTTCTGGCTATTAACACTACAAGGAAGCATCCCATTTTGGTTTTGTGAACACTCTATTCTCACCAGAGTTAAACTGCAGAATTGATGTTGTACCAGCTGATTTGCACTAGAGATCCAGAAACAGCAGAAATATCATTAGATGATGTTATAGGCCAACTGTGAGGGAAGCTGGAGATGTGGAGTGATGCACAACAGGAATAGCCATCCAGTCTCCTTTACAGGGCACAGAACAAGCCTAGCAGCAAGTTGCACAGCCAAATGGACTATACTTTCTATTCAAGAAGGTACTACAAATTAAAAGTTGCATCTCTCTTCTCCAATATATTGCCCTATTTATAGACTAATATTAATTCTATAAACCAGCACAAACCACAAGAGAAGAAGAAGCTCATTTGAATAAAGTTCTATTAAGAACACCATAACACACCTCTGATTTGCTGAAATGGTCCCCAAACTCTTTGAATCCAGTTCTTTCTTCCTATGTATTGCGTACTTTGCAGCTAGCACAGAAATCAGCAGAGTCAGATTACTGAAAAGAACAGAAGTTTTACAATCCTATTTTGCACTAGAGGACCCTCTAAAGAGAGCATGGAAACAAGTACCCACAAGAGAGGAAAAGCTGTAGGATCCCCACCTTTTGTTCACAAAGAGGACTCACTAGAGAGACTAAAATGCTTGTGTTTATACAGTGCCCTTAAGTGTTATTACCATTTATGTGATTACAGGCTGTGTTCATAGCAATAAAATAAGGCTAAGCTTGGTTAGTACTAATAGCCCAACTAATTACACTGCTATAAAAGGTTTATGGGTGGTATAAATTTCAATATTATTACTACCATGGCAGGACATTCACCTTCTAAAGGAAGGTGTTGGAAAGCCAGTCTCCATGTGCTCTATTTTTACTTTAATTCATAACCAATTAGTGAAGACAACAGGATACAGGATCATTCCCACCTGGTTGTAGGATCAACTTAAGTCATACCTAATCCCACAGCTACAGTAGAAAAGCATTATCACTATGGATTCCTGTTTAGAGTTGGAAAAGATCAAAAGGGTTTTTTTTCTCATTTCTATGGTCATTTAAAATGCCAGCAGCGTTCCTTTAGCTGTGCCCTACCTTGTCAGACATCAAGAGCAATCTGCAATATTCAACTGGAAAATTAAAAACTCTCTCATCTTCTACTTTGTGAATTTGCTCTTATTAATAAAGAGACATGACCCTACTTTTATCTACACTCAGAAATGGCAGAAGATCTATTTAGGAAGGATACACACCACCTTTAATGATATTGCTTTGTAGAATACTTCACAGGTTCTAGGTCATATTACTGATAAATTCAAAAGTGTCAGAATGATGCTATTTGGTGTTAGAAAATAAAGAAATCTTCCCAGAGATTATTTCAACTCCTTGAGTAAAAGTAGGCAGCTGAGGGCAGAAAATATAAGGGAACTCCAAATTTCTAGAGGGTACAAGAAAGAAGACCCTGAATTCACTCTACACTGTTCTACCTCCTGTAACAAAACAGACCTGCTGAAAGTGGATCATTGCTGTTTCATCAGTAGGGGAAGGAATCTTCTAACAGGATAGCTAGAGCTGCCAGTGGGGCATTTGAACCAAGCAGGAAGTGTGAAAAGGAAACACAGGAGAGCTTCTCGATCAGGTGGCTTTTCTTGCATGTTACTACAGAAATTGATCTTTCTAATATGATGGATTTAACTAGGCAACTGGGAACAGCAGGGAAGGAGGAGCTGCTCACTTACTGGAGCCAGAAGACAAAAGGCAGTCTGCCAAGGCCAGACAAAAAAAAATATTGACAGTGATCATCCAGAGTCAGGAAATGAGAATTCACTGTTACTGGAAGGAACACACTGCCACATACTGTTGCTGAGTGGGAGGGTGAGACGGCAAAGTCATTACAACTGGTTTTAGAATGAACAATTGGGGCCATTGCTGGGGCATCAGGCCACCAAGACTGAAAAAGATCTTATAAATTGGATTGGAAATACATGTCACCCATTACATAGCTGTACCTACATTATGTCTTGCAAGACTAAAGCTGCAAGACCTGCAGGATATTCCAATACTGGATTCCAGCTGCAATGCCTTGTGACCCACAGTGGGCATGTAGGTAAACACAATTGCTTCAGTACATTCTTAAGAGCTCGTTTTACAAGATAACTGTCAGAAGTGGCAAATAGCATCTTGTCCTCCTTCACTAGTTGTACCTGCTGCCAGGAGATTTTCTTCCTTTTACAAGCAGAGGGAGCAGGCAGCCATTACCAACAACACTTCAGCAGGCCGTGTGCTTTCAGTGGCATGGGACACTTCTGCACTCAGTGAAGGCTCTACACTCTATTATCCTTCTAAAAGTTTGAATCAGTGGACAAACTTCATGCATTGGGCATAAGATCAACAGCACTGTTCAGTCTTTTCACTTGTTTGCCATTACTTTACCTCCCTCTGGCCAAAAAGAGCACAGGCATGTGTAGTCTCCTTTTCAGAGTGCCAACTACCAAACCCATCAATCAGGCAGGTATCCTTCTCACTACAGTCAACCACAAACACTCAAAAATTTCTTCAAATGAAATATCTCATTTGAAATATGAGAGAGAGCTTACAGAATCTCATTATGCTGAATACAGTAAACTTGATATTATAAGAAGAAATTGAGATTCCATGTTTGAAAACTTTTCTTTGCTACCATGTAAGAAACATAGTTCTTAGGAAACTCAGAGGAGGTATTTTCAGTTGACAAAACTAAACGAGGGTTTTAGGAAAAAAGCAGACATATTTATTACCATGAATCTCTTTAAAACAGTGTTCTATAAAAGCTGGCAGTGCTGTTCTGTACACAGCACAATGTTTGGCAGTTTGCTTCACTGCCTCTGCAGATTTTCTTTCCTGCTCACAGCAGAGAAACAAGAATAAGATTATATTTTAAACAACTTGTTCAGTGTTACACACTGAATCAAAGCTAGAAATAGAATTTTGACACTTTAAACTTGTTGTGTAATGCATTTGAACATACGGCATCTAGAATAAAACAGCTTTTAAAGGCACTCAGCAACCACAGTAATGGACAGATGGACAGATAGATAATCTGTGTACTTCTGGTGTGATTTACTGCCTTGTAGGAACCTGTGCTGTACAGAACTGAACTTGCAAATTCCTTAAGACTGTGCTTGACTGAACTCTAACCACAAGGGGCACACCTTTCAAATATAACTTCATTGGTTTTATTTCCATGGCAGCAGCTGTGAAAAGGTTATCCTGCTCAGATTAACTGCACCAGTATTTGTGATGAAATGTTGAATCATCAAATCCCTATCAGATACTATCAATATTTACTATATTTCAAAAAGATAGAAATGCAAATTTGTCTGTGTTACTAGAGCATATAGCTCAAAAGCTGATTGGACTCTTCTGTGTTAATAAAACGCCCGACTTCAAAATAGTCTATTTTTCCTCAAAAAGTCATCTATATGAAAAATTCTCATTACAGTTTATACATAAATCAAATCCTTTTGAAATTTCATTCAATTTCTGTCTGTATTTTGGATATGGATATTATCTATTACTGACATAGTGAAAATGCAACTCTTTGATAGAGAAAACATTCTAAAAGGCAGGTACTTTTCTTTTTTCGCTTGCTTTGTGGTATATATTTCACCTTTATACATTTGATTATTTCAGACAAAGGCCCTGAGAAATTACCTCATAATTTGCTCTTATTGTATCATTTATTTTGATAACAGCATGCCTTGTACGACCCGATATTGCTGCTTTGATGTTCATTTCATTTCTCCTCCTAAAAATAGTAAACAAATTGTATCCACATGAAACTGTATTGGAATAAAAATTGTTCCTAACATATTAATGTGGAGTAAGTACAAAAGAAGCTAATGCCTCATTCGGAATCAAATGCATCATCTGAGGATAATTTCAAAGATGTGATCAGTTAAGAAGCAATTCCTATCTATAGGTAATATCTGGAATAAATTACAAAAATGCTTATAGGATGAAGACAGGGAAGCAGGGAGTGGAGTCTAACACAAATGAAAGGACTTTAAAAGACAAAATCAAAACTAAGAACAGAAATAATGCTTTGGATGGCACTGACAGTAGGACAAGCAGAATAAAAATTATTTTGGTATGGAAGGATAAATGGAGTCAGCAGGGAATTCCTCTGATCACAGATGCGACACAGGGCTCTCAAATTACACAGAGGATGTGAACTGCCATTCTCTAGGCATGTTGACTCACTCAGCTTTCTGCAAGCCTACATCACTGTTTTGCTCTCAGCTCCCATGGCTCTTTTCAGCTTTGTTTCCTTGATTTACATATCTGTTTACCTGTTCAGGCAATCTCTTCACAGATTTCATTGTATGCAACCTCCAAAATTTTCCAGTAGGCTACAGAAAGATCATAATATATTATGTTCTCTAGTTAAAATGAAAACTTGGTTTCTGCTGCACTTTGGTTTTTGCCAGCTTCAACCAAATTCTAAACATAAATTCCATGTTGTCTTGTGGCTATCTCTATTTCAGCCTCAATGTCATCCAGTCTTTTCAACCAGAGCTGGACAAAAATCAAAAGACAATTTTTCTCTGAACAATTATTCCCTGAGGGAGTCAAGGACTTTGAAAGGGGTACCATCAACTCTTGTCCATAAACAGCCAAACCCCCACAAATTTGCAATTTTTATATGGTTGGTCTGGTTAGTAATAATACAAAACCCAAACCTGACTGCCCAAACAGCCAGCCATCATGCAACCATCTGGAGACTGTGCCATCTGCAGTTTCAGGCATCTAGAGCATTTGGTTTTGCAGCCTGTGCCTGCTTTTGAGTCTGACAGAAGCAAACCACAGATTTCTATTTCCACATGCAGGAAATGAAATCCCTTTTGCTGCTCTCAGTCATCTCACCACTGGAAACAGGGCAGTTTGAGCATTCACAAGAGATGATCGCTGAGCAATGTCACTTTGTGACTCCGGGGCCATTCAGAGTTGGGAAACTAGAAATCAGCTCTTCAGGAAATAGTTCTTGAGAAACTTTTCTGTTTATGTGCTCCTATCTGCAGTCCCTTCCCCAGCAGTTCCCTCACAGAGTCCTTTTGTCAATCAAACCAGCAAAACCAGAGTTCCAGCAGTGATATTTCAAATCCTTTCTGCAGTGACACAGGGCTAATTGAGTACTACTTTCCCATGCTGGGAACACTTGACCACTAGAGGGGAAGAATGACCTAGGCAGGTCTCAGGGAGGAATCTGGACAGTGCTGATGGAAACACTCCTGTGTATTCTCTACTAAGAAAAGGCTGACTGCAATCTTTGGAGGGTCTGTTTGGTGACCGTACAGTTCTGCCACACACCCACTGCCTTGGTGCTTAGGGCATACTGAATGGACCAATACAACAAAAGTAATCCTCTTGCTAAGGATGCTGCTGGGCTGCAAGGGTGGTTTCCAGAGCAAATATCTGTGTTTACTGAGCTTTCCCATTTTGCAGATGTCTGACAAAGTTCCTAAGAACTTTTTCTCTGACCATGTCTCCCTGAAGCCTCACCAAACCTAATTTCTCATGTTAATATTTTCCTTACCTACTAGATGGTACCCACAGTTGAGAGAAAGCATTGGCTGTGCTTGGCAAAAGATTTACAGAAATATAAAGCTCCTAACTGAAATCCTTGCAACATGATTTCTTGTACCTATATATTATTTCTAGAAGATACTTTTCTAATAACTGGTTCTTAAATTTAGGAGGTGACTGCTGTGCAGCGAGTGGTTCAACTGGGTCACAAAATCTCCTCTGCAAATTTAACTTAGGAGGTCTTAGTACATTTTATGATCCTATAATCATCACTAGGCAATATAATTTTGGAAGAAAGTGAATAAAAAACCTTTCTCACTATCATTTAAAGCTCTGAAATACTTACTACCAGTGTATCTATTAAAATACTTATTGTCCTTGTTTGAAGTTAGCAATGTTAATAGGCAATAAAATTAAGTTGTAATGAAGAAATTCAGTTTACTAAATTCCTTGAAGGGGAATGCTTTATTCCTGAATGGCACTGTTGATAGGGAATATGATTTTCAGTTGAAAATCACTATCAGTAATTTGTTCGTAAATCTTCACTGAAGTTATAAATTTTGGCTTCTACAACTAATTAATTCCAATTAACTAATATTAATCTTTGTCTATGAGACTGCAAAAGACAATGACAAACATCACTGCTATTGATCCCATCACCTGCTACTTCCTTAATTCTACAGCTTTTTATACTTGCCAAAAATCTCTCTCGCAATACCCAGAGAGATAATTTTTTCAGTGAAAAATTCTGCTTCTTTAAGTATTGCTTACATCTATAACCAATAATTGGTCAAGTCTGTTAAATACACCTCTGTACATTTATAGATTAAATCTATAAAACATTAAACAGAACTCATGAAATAAAAGCAACAATGGAAAATATTAATAGTATGATAGATCATTTTTGAAAAAAACATACTCAAGCAGTTTATCTCTCAATATTGTCATTAACAGAAGACAGACTGTTCCCTCACCAAAGCAGGATTCATTAAAATTATGGAAATAAACAAAAGCTTCACCAAACGCATATGAAGAAATGTCTCTGTAATGCACACAGGGACAGCTGACAGTTTCTATTTTTATATCACTGTTCAAAATATTAAGAAAAATGGAGATGCCATTTTGTCAGGTTAGTGACAAAATCTGAAATATTGGACTAAAAAAACCTGATTCTTTTGTGAAAAGATAGAGAAGGAATGTTGATAGAACCTGAAAATTTGCAGTAAGCAGCTTCCAATCTGGAATGAGTTGCTGCGGTACTATCAGGTGGGCATGTAAAGAAAAATGAAGGTAATTGTGGAAATTTCAAGCAGAAAGATCCTGTGTAAATTTGAAGATGGGATTTTCTTTCTTGTGGCAGTTGGCTTGTGCTTATTTGACTATTTAAGTTTGAATTTCTGATGCACATACTTAGAAATTATTTGTTAAATACTTAGTGTGTACATATGCTTAAAAATACCTATTGATAGAAAGCACCTTGTGCTTTTCCATACAAGTTCATTGACACAGCACCTCTACATTTTAGACTCCCTCCTTTCTCTATGAAGAGGGCTATCACTGCCTTCACTGCTTGACAACTGAAACAAGTACCTTGCTTTTAAATCAAGATTGTTTTTACAAAGGTGGTTTTAAAGAGAGATTAATCAGCCATAAAGATGACATGTCTTCATTCAGCTTTAGGCATGGATACAATCCTTATAGACAGAGACACTGAAATACAGCCTAGGCATGAAATGAGTCAGCCCTGCTAAAAATGTTTCTATCATCAAGGCATAGCAACGGTGCTACTCTTCCACAGACACTCTGGGAACTCTTCCTTGCAATCACACACTTTTGTTAATAGAAAAGTAAATATATACAAAGGGAAGTAGTATGTATACATGCCCAAACTTCTGTGTTGCCTTGAATCTTATGTTTATTTCAACAGGCTTCTGAAAGATCTTGGTGAGTATACTCTCTATTTTGAAAAAGGATTCTACTGAGCAGTCATTATATTCTGGCAAGAAACACTATCGTAAATACCACCATCATTTGTCTTCTTAGAGGCAGGTTGTTCGGAGATATGACTTGAGTTCTCTCTCCTTGAAGCAGCAACATATTTCTTTTCTGCAGTGTGCCATATCCTTCAAAGAAAAAAGAATCCTATGTTCTTTTTTATTGGTTTTATTTTACTCCATGCTTTAGAGAAATAGTCTTCTGATAAAAACAGACTATTTTATATTTTCTAGGCAAACAACAATAGAAGAAACACATCCAAAACCCTTACTAAATGAAAAGTGGCTGGATTTCCACATTTCTAATACTCATTTCACCAGAGAAAAAGTAGGCGGGTTTGAGTGCACAGATCTCAGACAATCGTGCACTGCAGCCTCACAAGCATTCCCAAGTATTATTATCCATGCAATGTCAGTGCTACAGCTGCAGTGTGAGGAGAAATGTAAAAGTTTAGTCCTGTTTCTGCTCAGTAACTTCTAGTGATTACTACTTTCCCTATAGATCCTCAGGAGAGCACTTTCCCAGAGAGAGAGGCCGTCTGCCATAGGTATGAAACACCAGTGGGAGGAGGAAGATGTCACTTGGGACATGACAGTGGTACATGCCAATCGTGCTACCATCAAAAGAGGAACTAAAATATCAGGGCATATGGTTTTTGATGCAAAGTGCTTGGCCCTTGGCAGGGTTTCTCCACCTTGCCCATCTGACATGCTGTGGTTCCTCACACAACATGTCCAACATCCACTCAGACTTCTGACTGTAAAGCAGTTTTTGTAACTTCAGCTCCTGCCAGCCCACCACTCCCTGAGCTTCCTGGTTTTCTTAGAAAGCACTCAACCCAATGACATCAACCCAGTGACCGCTGGCTGCCTGATTCAATGGCCAAGTTCATGCAGACCTCTTATCTCCAGCTTTAGCAGGAACCAGCTCCCAAAAAGCATTTCTACATCAGGTTTGACTCAGTCATGAGAGCATCAGAAGTTCATTGGAATCCTTCAAGTGTTTTTGATGTTCTCTTCAGCTTTGGAATACAATCTTAACACAAGACATTTTGTCTTAAGACAAAATTTAACCCAATTTAGTTTCAGCACACTGTTGCAAAAGACTCCATAGGGTCCTTCACCAGCATCCATGCATTCTGGAATTCACATCCATGGCTGGGAAGAGCTCACTGGTGACTTGGTTTTCCCATGGAAAGCTTGGCAATTGGCAAGCAGCTGTTCCCCTTGTGGCATTTCATCTCTTTGAATTGCTATAAAAGCTGTGATTGGACATGAAAAGTTCCTAGTCATGCTGTGGCCTGTTTCTTATCATATGCCTGCCCAAATGAGCATGAAGCCTAGCTCAGGAAAACATGAAGTTCTTGAGATGATAAGCAATACAAAATAATTCTAAAAATAAATTCTACCAAAAATACATACTTTCAGGTTTTTTATATGTACACATGCATATAATTAGACGCGTGTGAATGGAAAAACTCCATCAATATAAACCACCTTAGGTCCTTTTAAATGGAAACAAAACTTTTACATGCCAAACTTAATAAATAAGGGCACTAGTTGCTCTTTTTCTATACCAAGCTGTTGGAATCTTAATAGGACTCTTGAAAGCACATTCAAACCAAAGATTCCGACTTGCATTGAAAACAAACAGTGTATATCAAAATTTATGCGGATGAACATGCCACTCCCTCCCTTATGTCATCAGTGATGCAAATCAGTGCAGATCCATTTTATTAAAATAGTGACAGTCCACCTCTGCTCTGGGGTATTAAAACCTCCTTCAGAATTAGGAAAAACAAAACCAAGTATCAGATTGCACACAGATAATCAGAGCAGCATAGACAAGTGATATTTTGTAAACATTCTAGTAGTTGCACAGAAGCAAGTTCATTAATATTTAACTCTGAAAAGGCACAGATGCATAATTTTCCTTTGAAACCTTATTTGCTATATTTCTGTAGCAGTTACAGAAATATCCCTGTGAACTGACTGTCACTGTGATATAACTGAAAACTAAGGGGTAAATGCTCCTTTGAGACATGCACATGGCCTCTCCCTCCCCTGTGTATTTGGAGCACTCACTACTGCTGTCAGCAAAGCTCCCACCTTTACCTCAAAGCTCCCTCCTATCAGGGAAATGTGTGCAAGAAATGGAGGAGGATGACAGACAGCATATATTATCCTTCTCTTTTGTCTTTAATGTTAAATAAGGAAAGATAATAATAGGGGGAGGTTCTAACAGAGTTGGTTGCTAATGACCTTGAGCTGCTCTGTTCTGTAGTGAATTGGGTCTAAAGCATCCTCAAGGTTTGTGAAGCAATGTTGCAGCCAAAGGGACTAAGAGGTGAGTCGCCAGGTCCCTGCATCCCCAGCACCTTCCAGAAGTGACTTGGTGTCCTGTGACCTGTACTTGGCAGCTCATGAGAAGAAGAGAGAGCACACAGCACAACTGCAACTTGAATATTGAGTGCTACATTTATAAACACTC
Source organism: Anomalospiza imberbis (assembly GCF_031753505.1). Taxonomy (NCBI): domain Eukaryota; kingdom Metazoa; phylum Chordata; class Aves; order Passeriformes; family Viduidae; genus Anomalospiza; species Anomalospiza imberbis. The sequence goes on along the minus strand of NC_089683.1, from coordinate 49,674,398 downwards.
TTTCAGATGAAGCTGCAATTATTATTATAGCACTATCATCCAGAAATGTAACTGGAATTGAAAGCGACTAGATGCCAATACCTAACAGTTCAGCCAAACACAAAGGAAAAAATTGCTTACAAAGGGTAGACAAACTTGCAGGATATTTGTACATTTTTGCCTCAAAGATGTATTTAGTTGTAAAAATAAATATATGTATTACCTTGGTAGTAAGGAACATTAAAGAAGACAAAATCACTGCTTGTGTTAGGACTAAGTATTAAGTGTGAGGCAGAAGAATAAGTTGAGAATACAGCTTTATCCTACTGACATAATGTTTTATTCCTTTGATTCATGCTGTCTTATAGTCCTTATTTTAGAAAAGGTAGTACTTCCAAACCTTCAGAAAGGATGTGATCTTCACAGGGACTTTGCTGCAAGTCTTGTGTACAGTTTACAACTGGGCTCTGCAAAATGGGATGCTATTGAGTCTTTGATTTAATGAAAATTCAGGAAGTCAATTCAATTCACTGCAGGGACGGCTTTGTTCTTTCATTATGATTCTTTTTTAATGAGAAAGACGATCGCAAGGATAAACTCTATTCCTCTGAATTTTTATACTAATTACATACAAAGCACCATTCTGGCAGAGTGGGACTTATCTCCTTCAGGCAATACAGTTATCATCTTGTAACCACACTTCAAATCTCCCATATGAACGCTGGAGCTACGTGTGCTGAATGTGGATCCTGCTACCCTGGCTTGCTGTTTGGCCTGATGAATGTTTAAATATTCCATAAATCACAGGGAAATACTGATACTGCATAAAGTGGCAGAGACAACCCTTGCATTCTGCTTACAGCTGTAGGATCACGGGTGCACTATTTTATCAGAGCCGTTAACTTTCCTCATTGAAGTGGGAAGGGATGGTTAGTTTTGCAAACAGTACTTGAGATGTTTATGTATTAACAAGAGCCAGACCCATATACTACCTCTACAAAGGACAGTTATCCCTTAATTCTACCAAAAAATCAAGTGTTTGTGATTCAGCTCACATCCTTATGAGACAATTTATTATTTGACATACTGTGAGGCAATCTGGGCTACATAGAGAGCTTCATTACCCTCAAATAAAATTACTGAGAACAACATTCACCCCTCTGCAATACCCTGATACTGTGGAGTAAGTTTCAAAGCTCAATTTGTGCTCATAGCCATGGTATCTCAGCACTTTCAAGGCTGTGCCACCTTGTTTTCTACCTTGTTTTCTAGCCTTGATTCTTTCACCTGCAATATCTGTGCCCCTATCTGAGCCTGTGGTACAAAATACATGTAATGGCATCTGCAGAGATGGGGACAAAAATCAAGCAGCAAGATGCATGAGTGGTAGGCACAAACTGCACTTCCTCAGAGCTTCCTCGAGCCTGCCCACTCATCCTTCTAGTGATGAGGTTTATCTTCTCAAACAGGAACTCACAGACTCGTGTTCAGATTGGCACTGTCTTTGAAAGACTGGCAGGGCTCCTGGAAAAGTAAGCGAGGAGGAAGGATTCCAGGCTCAGCAACAAAATCTAAATCCTTATCCAAACATAAATGCTTGCAAATATATATTGCAGATTTGCCTCTCAGACTTAGGTGCTGGCATCACTAAAAAAAGCATGACAGTATGAAATGCCACATTGTGATGATTTTTTGATTCTGCTAAATTCCACTAGCTACCTGTGATTTTGCAGCTGTGAGCTGAGTAACTGCAATGTTTCCCATTTTATTGCATCTGTGGTTTCTATTTAGGGACTTACTGGCATGAAATGGCCACAGCTGGCTAAATGCTCCTAAAATTAATGTACATTTACCTCCAGGGTAAAACTGCCTTTTTCTCAACTAGTGTACTCAGTATAGACATTGCCTCACAGCAATGATGCAGCATCTTGATGCAAACATGGTTCATCACCCAGGACTTTGGCCAGCCTAAAGCTCAGCATCTCTTTCATGCTCACTGCACTCAGTGCCTGCAAGGTTTGCTCTCATAAAATATGCACCAGTCTTTGAACCATGGTGCAAATCTGAATGCTGTGTCTGGAAGGTACTGGCTTAGGGCATAAACTTGGCAGCCAGAAAGATGACCAGGTCTGAGCTTCCCGAAGTGAGGGTGATCTGAACTGCCTGATTTGAATCTTACAGGGACTTTTTTACAAGGAGAGGTACCCCTAGTGCAACTTTAGAACAAATTGTGTGGACAAGACGTCCCATTCCCTCATTTAGGTCAAGAGAATGGTTAGAGAAATCCCTTTTTTCACTGTGCTCTTGTCTGCATCAGCAGGCACAGGAAAAATGAGATGTTCCCATCCTTTCACACAATGCCCTCTTGCAGCTTTTGTCTCTGATGGCACAAAGAACACTTCCTTGAGCACCAAAGCTATTTTGAAAGCAACCTAGTAACAAGAGGTCTTTCAGGGTTGAACGAGCTGCATCAGGGATCAAGGGATACTACTACAGAACGGATGCTTGATTAGGCCAGGCCTTTAATGCTTTGGGGTTATCATGATTGCATTAGTGATTGCAGCATTAAACCAGGACATACAGTGCTCACGCTTAACTGCTGCCACCTCCATCCTAGAGGAACAGTGCTTTCCAATTTTCAGCTTGTATGTGCTATGGGATGTACATGATTTGTTCCAATGATACCATGCAGGAGAATGTAATGTGCTACTTTGGCTGGGGTTAAAAAAAGGAAAGATATTTTGTAACACACGATGCAGGCTGTGGGTTTGGATAGCAAGTGCCTTACCTAACGATCAGGAGCACCTTATTGAGAGAAATAACTCTAGAAGGAAAAAGCTGAGGGCTTTTTGAGCCTTTACCTGCCATTTTATTTGCCCTAGGTTTGGGGCCAGGATTCTTCTCTGTAAGTGTTTATTTGTACCTTGTTAAACAGCTGGCAAAGCAAAACACACATGATGGAAATGAAAATTGACTAAGCCCTGAGATTCCTGGCCCTTTGTGTGGGTGGAAAGCAGCAGCAGGGCCAAAGCAGAGAGCATCTGTTTGCTGGTCAGTGTAACAAGAACAGCTGAAAGTGAAAAACAGCCCCTGAGGATTAAAAAACACCATCCAACCTCTCTGCTAGGAATAGCCAAACAAATCAAAACAAAAGACAGAGGTCATGTCTATTGGTTTTAACCCTGTCTTTGTCTATCTTTTTTTTTTTTACCCTGCCTTTCCAGCTATGTGGAATAATCATACTGTGCTGAAATTGCATCTGTTTTAGTATTATGGCTAAGAATGCAAGATGACTTCACTGGACTGGGAAGGGAAATTCTATGGTTTAAAGCAACTATCATAAAGAAAAACTACCAAGGTTCTGTATCAAAACTACATACCTGAAAAGTTTGACACCTTACTGAATTGTTATCACCTACAGAGTAAAAAAATGAAGGCTCATTCAGCAGAAGCAGCAGTCAACATTTTATAGCAGGAAATTTAAAAAACTCAATTGGAAGTAGAATGAAAATTCAAACACAATTATTATGTAAATAGAACTGAACAGAAATCTGGCTCTAGTCACATTGATTTTTTTCCAGCTAGCTTGCTGTGGTGTCCATGATATGATAGGCAAATCCCAAATACATAACGTATCATAATCCTTGCTCCTCTGAGCATGCTATCCAAAACTGAAAATTGCACATTACAAAAAAAGATCTCTCCAATTTGAAGTGTCTGTAAATAGGCAGCATTCTAGTTTCATTTCTCCTAAAGTACAGAATTCCCTCTGAATATGAAAAGGGCTCTTCAGATCCCAAACAAAGGGACTATTTGTCTGACCATTTTCATAATAAACATATCCCACATGGTTTGGCATCCCTAATTAGAAGCCCAGAGTAATTAGGAGAAAGTACATTGCAGACAGCAATGTGTAACACAGCAGGGAGATTCTGCAGCACTGCTATGAGAATATCAAAGACCTGAAGGTCATTATTTTTCACTGGTTCCAAGCCATACTTGCTGCTGTGTTTCATTTTTACAACCCAGAATGATCATGGCCCCTTGCACTGGGAGGGTTGTGAGAATCATAGAATCAGAGAATGGTTTGGGTTGAAAAAGACCTTGAAGATCATTCAGCTCCAACACCCTGCCATGAGCAAGGACACCTTCCAGTAGACCAGGTTGCTCAGATCCCCATCCAACCTAGCCTGGAACACTTTCAGGGATGGGGCATCTAAACCTACTTTCAGTATAAAGCCATTTTCCCCTGTCCTATTTCTACATACCTTTGTCAAATGGAAGAGATGGGCCAGCTGGACTTGCCCTTCCCTGTACTTCAAGGGCAATGTCACATCTTCTTGCAATGTCTACCACATGCTTGCAGGCCATAGTGTGGGCTGACTTGTTGCCTTGAGAATCCAAGGCCCCCTTCTATTACAGGTAGAAGCTGCAGCTTTGAACATTTTATTTGACTGGAGGGATAACCAAGCTCTTTGTTTTACAGCAATGGCATGAGCATGCTTAGGAAACTGAATAGTGATGAAATGGATCTCTTCTAATCAAAATTACTCCCAGTCATCCTCAGTGAAGAGGAAATTCTGACAGGATCAATGCCTTTCCAGAGGACATTTCATCTCAATGGTACAACATATATTGTCCAAAGTACATGATATCTAATATAGTTTGATCAGCTTAAATAATATACTTCATTTGTTTCCCAGACAAACAAGATCATTCTTACTGGCAATTGACAAAAAAAGGTGTTGGTTTACAAGAAATTCTGTTATGTCTACCTAAGTTAAGTCCATAATACTAGCTTTGTATTAATATACCTTTACTAGCAGAATGGAATTAAGTAAAAAGAGACATTTACCCTTTTTATCATTTAATAAATACCTGACAAGCACTGCAGCGAAAAAAAGCAACTCCTATATAATGCTCTATCTTCCTTCAGTTAGCTGGTTTTGGTCAACTTTGGTGAAGTAGGAGTGATGCTGGGGAGCAGTGCCACTATCTAAATGGAAATACACGGATAGCAGATACATCAGGAAATTACATATGGCTGAGATACTAATGGCATAAACCATCCTGAGATAAAAATGCTTTAAAAAGTGATATGCCAGTAAGAGGTCTGCAATCTTCCCAGTCTCACAGGACTCTCTGGCTTGCTCAGGGGCACAGATCACCTTTAATTATATGTCAAATCTAAGACTTTACAGTTACTGTAGGGGAAACTCTATTTCTATTGACAGATGATATAACCTCATCACTCAGCCTAGAAGCAGAATTCATCCAGACATACAGACATACATTAAAAATGTTTCTGAACTAGCAAATTGTTGTGCCCCTCCATACTGGCGGGCTGAAAATACTCAGTAACTTGTTGCACTAAAATTCAAGGAACAGCTTGCAATGCGGAGCCCTACTCACGCAGAATCTGGCCCTCAAGGCTTTATGGCTCCCGTCTGTTCAGAAGACACTTCCATTGCTCCCTCATTTCTTGTTTTCCAGAATAACAAAAAAATAGCAGTTTCGTATTTTTTTCTGGTTTTAATGATGTCTAGTAGAAGTGTTGTTTTCATTTGCAGCATATGTGACGTGGCTTTTAGAAGTAATTTATTTTTGGTGGCAAGCTGCTGATGCTTGCTCCTGTGTTGGCTGTTAGCAATTAACACCTTCTGGTCCACTATGGACAATTTCCCACTTACTGCTTTTTAAGGTGATAAAACTAATCTCCACCAGCTCTATCTCTCATAGCTCCATTTCACCCAGAAGAGGCTTTTCTTACTGATAGCCAAGATTTTTCTTTTCCTCCACTTATAATGACATAGGACCCAGAGGATATAGGGAAGTATCCCTATCTGTTAAGCAGAGTCCTCTGCTAACGAGGAGACTGAGGTGAGATAATAGGTGTTAAAACCTTCTCAGATGTGTTACCATGGACAAACACAAGTTTTGGCTGTGAAAAGAACAGGTGTGAGAGGAAGATACCTCAAGAAAAAGAACTGAGGACGACCTCGTTACCTCTTAAATGTTCGGCAGATTTATTTTTCATCAGAAAAAACCAAATTTTGACAAATTCTTTCACTTTTTCATGATCTTTGCCAGAGTGGTATGCATGTTTTAAGGCCTGTATAAAAATCTCACAAGAACAGATCTCCTTCAATGCTTTTGTCACTTTTTATTTCTGGTCAGGAGAACAAAGTTGCAATGCTGATGAAAAGCCTTACTTACCTGGACTTCACTGCTTAAAACTATTGAGTCCTATTGAGTCTACTCTTACTCCTTGAAACTTTTCTTTTTTGGGGGTTTGCTTTTGTTGGGGTTTTTTTGGTTGTTTTAATGCGGAAATGAAGTTTCAAAAATTCAGAGATTTCTGACACCTGCAGGACTGTGCCTTTCCACTATCAGATGATATGTTGATTCATTGCAAGGCGACAATCCTAATATTTGAATCCATTAGAGCGATCACTGTAGTAAAATTATTTTGGAAAACAATCTCAACTCACAATATAAAAATGTAGTGGAGGCTGCTGATGCTGGGCTAACTTTAGCTGCAGGAAGCTGAGCATTCACTGCAGAAGGCTTTAGTCAGAAAAGCTCAGGAGCTTTAATTATCTGCTATTGGTGATTTTCAGAGACCAGTTCATTATCACTCAGGGAGTATATAAGAACAGTGAAGGACAGATAAGTCAAAGGGCATCCAGAGTAAATCAAAATTTGGAAGAAGCCTCTAAAGAAAGAGGAACTCTTTATGTCTTGAGGAAATTATAGATATCAGTCCTAGAGTGAATTCAGGGTTTTTCTGGCTACCTCAAGTGACACCTCCTTAAACAGGATATTTCTGAAAAAATCCCAAGGATTAGTAAAGCAATGAAAGAAAAAGACAAAGGGATGCAATTATTTTTTACTACAAATCAATTTATGATGGTTTGATTTCTGAAGGAGAAAGAGATTGATTTAAAAAATTTTCAGTCTTTCATAGAGAAAAACTATACTTGAAAAAAAAGTTTTTTGATGATGTCAGCGCTCAGAACAGAATCATCATTAATATTATTATGTGATTTCCATCTGTTAATGAAGCCACATGATTAGAGCTGCTAGAGAAGCTGCCTTAATGGAACAAACACAGATAATGGATTTGAATAAGTACACAAGCAAAAAGACAATGTCAGGCTCAGTCAGCTGGCAACGTTAAATGCCGAGTGAATAAATAGGCTGTGTAGTGCTATATCATCCAGCAGGAATGTTATGCTGCATGCCTGGATCACTGCTTTCAGGGCTTCTGTAGCCAATTTTATTTTGGATTTTTTTGGATGAAACCATCTTTTTGGGGTTTTTCTGACAGCTCCTTTTCCAGACAATTCCATTGGTACCCTTTACATGTACTCTAGTTTTTTGTAGGGTCTGTAATCAACCACAGGCTTTTTCAAACACCTTCCCCAGCCCTCTTCACTAATCCAGAAAACATTTTCCACATATTCCTAACACTTTACCACTTAGTTCCCAAATCTATCATATTGGCACAACAGGTGTTTCTGACAAACTCCCTTTAGTCCACCACTATATATTTAAACAGTCAGAAAATTATTTATAAAGTACCTTTTAAAAACCTATTTATATATGAGTAAAGCAGAGTGTTTGATAGCGTTTTTTCAATGTCAGTATACACCAGGCATCAAACATTATTCCAAATTAGACTCTGTAATGCACAGCAAATGCAGTATCTATATGGGTATACCCTCTCATAATCCATCATTTTCAAAAAAGTAATATCTATTTAAGAGTCCATATAGGGACTTGCCTTCTACAGTATCTAAATCAGTCCAGAGAAGGACATTTTTGAGACAGAACTTGTGAACATCTAGGCAATCTCACACTCAGAATAATTATTTTTAAACACAGTTCTCCAGAAAGCTGCTACTAATAACACACTTAAAACCTTTGGCAGAGCAAAGTATGTGGTGATGTTTCCCCCTACACAAACTGAAATACCAAGACAGTGAAACAGTGCCTGAGTAATCTCTCCTTATATAAGAGTCAACATTTCTTTTGCACATTGGCTTTTATCACCTCTGCAAAATGGGGACCAATGTTTATAAAACTTATGTTGTAATATGCTTAAGTGCTTTTTGCAGGAGTACAGAGGTATTTTTTTGACTGTTCATTTTTTGCATAGAAATTAAGTCCTTGCTGCTTTGGAACACTTTCAGCATTGTATCACAAGATTGTGCTATGAGTGAAGAACTTAAGCTTCAGGGTTGTTCCCAAAACATTAAAAGATGCAACATCAAAGAACGATCCAAAAATCATTGTTCCTGTAAGAAAACATGAGCCTTTCAGTATGCTGATAAATGTACCACAGCCTAATACATTTTGTAGTTGTTACCCTCCACAGAGCCCTACCCTCCTTATGTCAGGAGAACACATATTTTTTCTCTTTTATTTAGCTTCTAATCTACATGTTCTGTGAAGGTGAATAAATAAAATTATTACAAAAAGGAAGAGTGGCTGAGAACTGTACTTAAATTCACTTCCCATACCTCATCTAGAAATGAACTCTCAAAGAAGGGAAGGGTTGTGCAGGAAAGGCACAACCCCTCATAGTATATATAGACTGTCAAAGAGAATATCATTAGATAAACAGTACCAAAGCATACTGCAATGCATTTCTCATTTTGGAGGCCAGATGTGTTACATGGGCCCCGTGGCAAAGCAGTGATAGGGCCATGGAGCTGCTCTGCCCAAACCTCCTCCCAGAGAGAGAGCACCCTGAAATCTCTCCCTTCATCCCTGACTTTCCAATAGCTAAAGACTGGCTGCTATTTCTTTCTGTCTAGTAAGTGAACTACTGAATTGCCATGATCAGCATCTAGAACTAGCAAGCTCTTCCTTGCTGGTATCTGAGCTCTTCTTAGTCTACATAAGATGTAAATCATACTTGAAAAATTTCCCAGTAAGGCAAGAACAATCAGAATTCAAAAGTACTGATGTTTATTTTAGCTTTTAGGTAGCACCCCAGTCCTTCAGGTCTAATGATTCATTTTTTGATAATGAAGATTTGTTGATGTTTTTTTCAGTTCATCCAATACGAATTTCCAGGTAATGTAAATATGGAACAAATGTTAGTGGGATATGTGTCTGAATCATATTGTTTGTTGTTGTTCTGCAAAAGCCTTTATCCTCACTGTTTTCTATAAAACAGTTTCAGAGAGACACTTACCTTGTCTGACGGCTAGCGTTGTTGTGTAAACCAAGAACAGAAGGATATAATTGAGGAAGCTCTGAAAAACAGGTGTGTTGGCATGGAAGTCTTCTGACAGATACTTGCTTGTGAGACCAATGCCACAGATAAGGAGGGAGAGTACCTGGCCAAGTGCCACAGACAGCAAGAGATCCCTGAAAGGAATGAGAATAACAGACATAAAACACTCAGCCTTCTCACTAAGGAAGAAATGCTCATCCTCCTCCAGGAATCATGTTCAGCATTTCTGGGACATTGAAAAGACATGATGCTTCAGTCAATGAGGGGACCTGCTGGGTATAGCCAACATAACATTTCCATTATTCCTGCTCTTATCATGAGCATAAACATTGTGCCAACATAGTAGCTTTTATTCACATGTTAAACAACAGCAGACGGCACGTCCCTACCATTTAATTTTACATTTCACATTTCACAAAGGATAAATGATAGTTTAAATCAACCAAAACACAGTACTGCTTCCTTTGAGCATCCTCCTTAACAGAAAGACACAGGGTTATCACTCAGACACAGTGGGAAAGACAGCTTTTTCAGGACTTAGCAGCCAAAGAGAAAAAGAAGATAAAGCATCATGTTTCGTCATCAAGATGAATATACATTTCATCATATAAACTATTCTTTCCATCTACTATGCAAATATATTTTCTTTCACCTTTCCGACTGCTTACTTTCTCTCCTGCTTGATGGCAACAGGAGATTACAATTTTCCCCTTCCTGTCTCCCTCTGGTTGTTAGAAATATAGTTTCTGGTTAGGCTTTTTGCTTTAATCTGTTTTTCTTGTTTTTCATTTCCAGTATCTTCTGCATTCTCCTATTACAACCCCATTCTCTTTCCCCACAGGTCTCAAATAGTTTCTTCTTTTGTGCATGTTCTCTGTCTTCCTATAATTTTCTCTTTACTGCAGAAATTGCTATATTTTAAAGACTTTTTCCCTCCAAATACCTCCATCTCTTTTACTCTTCTTGTAGAATTTATTATCTAACCACACAGCCCAACTGAGTCTAAACAATCCTCCTTTTCCAAATTTTGTGCCAGCATCTCCTATGCCCACAACACAGTAATATCTGTATTTCTTTAATTACCCTTAAGAGTTTTCCCAGGTCCCCCATGAGTCAAGACTCTCATGCTGACCAGTCCTGCTCTACAGATACACCTTTCCATGCAGGAGAATGAGATGCAAGAAGTGCTGGTCTGGTAGAGAAGCAAGCAAAAACAATGCCAGGGAGAGTAAAAGGGCATCCAAAGGGGACAGCTAGTCTGAGCCCTTCCCACTGCTACTGTTACTGTCATCAGCCCCCAGAACAGAGGGGGCTCCCTAGGGGAAGACATGAAGGAGAGGAGCACGTTCTGCAATGTCTCATTTGAGTCTGGAATCAGGAAAGGGAGCTAGGCAATCCTAAGGGAGTAGAGGAAGGAGGGTGTTCTCATGTGTGTTCTCTGCCAGACACTAAAAAAAATATTGCTTCAAGGCTGTTTTGCTTTCCCTCACAAATTTCCCTGACCTTGGCTCTGCGTGTTTGGCAGTGATGAGCATCTGTGCTCCCACAACTTGGTAAACTCAAATGTCAAGCTTGTTTCCCTTTTTCTCCTAAACAATCCTCCCACTAATGTGTTATTGTGTCAGTCATGGCATGATTTAACCAAAGAGGCACTGGAAGGCCGGGTAGTTATATTCAGCTAATATACCTCACTGACAAACAGCCTGACACACAGAGTAAAGAACAAACTTTATTATGCTAAATCCTGTGTTTTGATGGGACACTGCTGGAGAAGTAGCAAGTAAGACTCTACTACTGCTACCTCTGCTTTCACATTACTGTGAAACACAACCAAGGGAAACAAATGCACTTGACAGAGGTGACATCCAAGACCATGATGCAAATGCTGTCTACACTATTGATCCTCAGTTCCTGCTGTTACCTGCTCCGCTGTTGACATGGGATAGGAAATTTGAATAGTGACTGCAATTTAAATCCACATATAATCTTGCACACTTGTTTAGTTCTTCATTTAGCTGGATATTGTTTCCTACATCCTTCTGTAATTAAGTTTCATGCAGGGGTGTCCTCTTGCCTACTGCCATTTCTATAGTTTCATTTCATTAGTAAATTAGATGTTTGCAAATCGGTTGCCGGCTTTACATGAAATGCAGGTGTGTCCTTGTATCTTGGCTGTGCCTGTGAGTGAAAGTGTATTACATTCACTGAGGGACTGCACCTGCTCTGAGGAGAAGCATCCTGGATCCTGCGTAATTTACATAAAGCTGAACACACCCTCTCTGAGGAAAGGATTCTCACAATAACATATTTATTGCTCCCCTAGGGCTGTTAGCTTTTGGGAACCACACTAATCATTACATTTTTTCAGACTGGTGGGAAGTTTGATGAGGCCTTACAAAAGGCATATTTTTTAGCTCAGCTCTCTATATTCAGGTGTGTCACCAGGTCTAACCAGTCTGTACTGATATTTACATTAAAAATCCAACCAACAAAGCCTGAAAAATACTAGGTAAATTTCAAAGCTGTGTTTGATAGCTGTTTTGATTCTTTCATTGTTATTTTGCAATTTATAAAACAACCATATTTTTTCATAGTTGATTCTTTGCTAAGTCATTCAACCTCATCTACAAGTGGCAGTTTTCCTAAAGAGTCAATGTCTACAGCATACACATACACACACAGACACACACAGACACGCGCAGCCTGCCCTCAGCTTCTGTATTTTACATTTCATAAACTTATAAACAAGAAGGTAATTCAAATGTTATGGTCTTATTCCTGAAAAGTCATTGAGAATACCTTTCTGTGTCTTCTGTCAATTACAAAATATGTCCAAAAATCCACTTGCTATTGTGTTATTGAAGTCATCAATGAACACAAAGGGTAATCAGAGTTCAGTAAATATAGACGTGCAAAATTCAAGACTGTGAACCTAAACACCTCCAAGTCTGTAGGTAAAAGTTGAATCCGTATAATCTCTGTAATTTGAAACAACTTTTGAGTAAAAAATGTCTTTTAGACAAAAACTGAATGTAAAAACTGCAGAAAACTACTTTGTGGGAGGGAGTCCAAGTGCAAGTAGTACCATCAATGACACTATCTTTCAAAACACTGACTACATAAATGATACTGAGTACACACATACTGCTTCTCTCTGATTTTTTGCACACATTTGGTATTTCTAATTATGCAAGAAAACTCATTCTGAAATCAAGCTGTTTTGCTTCTCTTTCAGTCAGGACTTAGTTAAACATTTCACAGTTGATATATGACACAGAAAGATAAATAAATTATTCTTATTTCATCAGTGCAAAGAGTAGCATGTTAGATGTTTAAGAAGAACTAATTCAAGTGCCCATTAAATGCTCAGACTTGAAGCAAAGGTGATCTATTTTACAAAATGTAACTGTTCATGCCCATATTAAACTCTCCTGTCACACCTAGTAATATGCCCATTACAGACATAAATGATAAGCAGTGGCACAGAAGATTTTGTGTCCTCCCCTTCTCTCACCACTGTAGGCTCTGTCACACTAATCATTATCATGGAAAACAATAATGAAATTAAAATTAAGAGAAAGCAAATCCCAAGATCAGTAAAATGCTCATTTTTGCCTTGGCTGAATGGAAGAGAATAACTCATCTCTCTCCAAACAGAAAAGTAGAAACAATTTTTTTTTTAATTGGTGACAATATCAGGAGCTATATAGAAAAATACAATTTTTTGCTAAACCTAATAACCAATGTAAGATGCCTGAATTTTACAAAAAAAAATGCTGGTAGCATTAACTGTATTTAAATTTTTTTCCCATAAATGATGATCTAATAATACAAGAGTCTTAGCTCCTGAGCCTGAGCCTTTAATACCTGGATAAGAATAATAACATACCCATTCTTTTTTAAGAAGAAGCAGCAAGCAAACACTGAAAAGATTTCAATGGCTGTGGAAAACCTACCCTTTCCTTTAGACAAAGTAAAAAGACACTAACTCAGTGCTGTCACATCTGGCATTCATAAGTATCTTCCCCAAAAATCATAAGACTGTTGAAATATGCAACATTGCTCCTATCTGCAACATTTCTGTGTTGCTTTTCATATGCTCCACCACTCAGAGACTGGCACAAAGGATGATTTCTTCCCTAAGCCTTTGGTCTATCGTGCTGGCTTCAGTAGCACATTCATTCACTGAGGAAGCAACATTCATTCATATCTTGAAGAAAGGCTGTGTAGTTTGATGGCCTTCAAACAGTACACTAAAAAGAGGGTCTTTCCACAAAAAGCTTTATAAAAGTGAGGGTTTCTGCCTTTCAGGATCAAATTTCTCTTTAGCTGAGTGCTATTCTGTTTCTCTACTTGTACTTTATTTAAATCAAAACAAAGTAATTCTTCAAAAATCCCATTTTCCCTCAGTAACACCAACAGTACTTTTTCAAACCAAGTTAAAACAGGGAAAGATCTTCAGCTTGTAGTTAAGCTTTGATCTCATAAATGCATAGAATCATTGAATCATTTAGGCTCGGAAAAAGTCATTTAGTCCAACCATTAACCTAGGATCAGATGGGTATTTTGAAGCGAGAAGTAGGTCAGAATTACTCCTAAACCTCCAGATGTCATGTTGCTAAGTAGGTTTTTCACAGCATACTAACAGAATTTTTAAAAATACTTCTTTATTGTCTCTTTAGGATTGGAGCCATTAGACAAAGCCTCATCTTTAGGTTGGGAGCCATTTAATTCTGTTTAAATGTCTGGGCTGGTAGCTGCTGTGCATCTTTTTACTTGATCCTCCAGGCTTATGGAAATTTCTGTCACTTGAGTATCTCCGTTATTAGCCATGACAAAGCCAAACTTCTGAAGGCAGACATTCTCATGTCAAAGAATTCTGGAGCTAGTGCTTGGTTCCTTGCACATAAACACTGGTGTAATAAAGTGTACTGAACAGCTATCTGCAGGTTATCCTGTAATTATTTTACACAAAGTTAATAAAACATTTAGCTCTGAATACTACTTCATTCCCAGAACATAGAAACACTCTTCACAACAATAAATCAAGGCAGTGCAACATTGAGAAGGAACCACACAATCACAGCTGCTGTATGCTGGAGAATCAGCGACATTCAAGGGGTGGCCAAGTGATTGAAACATTCAGGCTTACTTAATTGACACTAAATCCTGTTTTAAAGCACTCTCCATGTCACTTTAATTTAACTGCTTTCCCTCCTCTCTTTTGTACTTTATTTGTTATCTTTCCACTGGTAAGTCTCCAGTGCATTAGTTTTAGAGTATCTCAGATGGTAAAGAACAGAAGCTACCACTACTTTTAATCTCTAGCATGAGGTGTGTTAATCCTTCAGCATGCCACAGGCTCCAGCAGACAAGAGACTGACAGTCTGTTTTCTGAGCCAAAATTTTACTAGAGGAGCACATCTGTAAAGGCTGCTTTATGGCACTGTTAGAAAGGGCCTGCAGGCAGGATCGTGCTTTCTCCAGGACGGTAATGTCTGCAACACAAAGTTACCACTCCAAATGTTCCAACCATGTACTTAAAAAAAGAAAAAACAGATACACTTCATTCAGAGACTGACAACTGCTATGCCATAGTGATGTTGATGATGTCTGTCACAGCACTGTGGTTTTGCCAAGCTTCTTCACTTGAGTGCATTTTACTGTGTTTCTATAAAAGCGTGAAGAGAAATAAATCAAGGTCTTAAAAACTTCCCATTGATTCAAAGTAAGCTGAAGTTATGCCCCTGTATCCTGTAGAAATCCAGTTAAGTTTATTTAAATGCTTACAGGTGGATGTGGATGTGGAATCTTATTTTAAGATTCTAGTTATTTTAAGATTCTAGGAATGTTGACGCATATTACCATAGAAAACACAGGAAAAACACATGTCAAAAATCACAAATACTAACTACCAGCACCAGCATGGAATGTGATTCTTTTCACTGCAGCTGAGTTCCAAAGCTCCCACACCACCCCCCACTTGAATAGCTGCTTAATGAGGACACGGACATTACTTCCATATTTTGTGGTTCACACTTAACATTGACACAGGCAGCTTGTGAAAGAATAAATTAACAAGATTTGTTCTGGACAATCAACTGAGCTCTCACTGAAAGCTAAAGCTGCAGATTTTATAATAGCTTTGAAGCATATGAAGTCTCCTATTCGTCCTG
Organism: Anomalospiza imberbis; assembly: GCF_031753505.1. Lineage (NCBI taxonomy): Eukaryota > Metazoa > Chordata > Aves > Passeriformes > Viduidae > Anomalospiza > Anomalospiza imberbis. The sequence continues at coordinate 49,658,996 of NC_089683.1, read as the reverse complement.
CATTGCTCTGAAATTGATTGCATCTAGAGAACAAGATTCTACACTAATTTTGCATGGAAACTTGTCTTTTCTTATTTTCCCCTTATTCTGACATGCCTGTTACTCAGGGGAGAAATTCTACAAGTTGGCACATGCAACCCATCCCTCCTCTCTGCCTCTCTCAATAAGGTAAGGATTGCAGCAAGTATCTTCAGTTAATGCATCAAAGCTGCTGTACACTGCTTTAGAGGAATTTACAGAAGCAGTCCCAGTATTCTATAATTAAAGGTTCACAGCACTAATAGCAAGCACATCACCCAACACATACACTGATAATAACATCATGGGCCGCTGTGCCATGGCATTATGTTGGTAAACTACTCCAATAGTCTACATTCCCTGCAATCATTCTAGATGACATCTCAAGAAAATACAGTGGGTTTGTAGGTCTAAATAAAAGACACTTTTAATATTTCTGTCAAGGAAGAACAAATCAATGTAAAATATTTTCAGAATACAGGTATCAAGCCATGGCTGAACAGTGAAACACCAAAGTCTGGATCCCAACTAAAGACATACAGTGCATTAGAATACAAACAACACTAATATAAACCAACAAATCAGAGAAAGAAACACCAAGCCTATCCATCACTTAATTTCTAGTGAGTCATTATTTTGAAATATTTATTGCATTTATGTGATGTTCAGGCTTTTACTGGATCTCAGCAGAAAGGATGGGTTTTCTACACAGTGAGTTGCAGACTACCTCAAGCTCCCACTGAGGCTCAAAAGAAATTCTCTGTGCCATAAGCAGGGGGTAAGAGGGGAGCTCTGCACCTCCTTGTTCTCATCATCCTCTCTTGCCACCTCCCCAGCAACTTGTCACTTGCACTGCAGCTCTGCATCAACTCCACAGCTTCTTTCCTCAGCTGGGCCCAGCACCTCATTGCAGCATCCAAGGGACAGCCCTGAGGGGCAGCGAAGGGACAGCCAGACCTAGACACACAGCCAGCACTTCCCTAGAGCTGAAGAAGCCCCAGCAGCCACTGCCTCAGCTGGAAGGACACCCTGGGCATGGGGAGAGCTGCCCAAGCTTCTTATCCTTTGCTTTTTGGCTTTCCTAGTTGCTTTGAAGTTTTTTCTATTCAAGACATTAAGGTTCTAATTTGTATTCAAATACAACTGGGCTTGATTTTAAGAGCCTTTTGGGGATATCACTTAAAATCAAGGTGCAGGTACATCTGCCTCAAAGCTGTGGCAGGCTCAGGCTCTGCTGCTTTTCAGTAATAGCTTGAGGGACCAGCCCAGATTGTTGACTTTGGATGAAAACAACGCAGAATCACATTTAGCAAGCCTTGGGAGTCTCTGAAGCAGTATCTTAAGATGAGCTTTTACTTAATAAATATTCCAATTCTTGTATATTGCCAGTTACAGCAATTCTTGAAAATAGGTTTAATTTACCATACACTTATAACCCCAACTTCACACAGAAACATGGTCATAGTTATATGTGTTTTACAACACTTTAGTAACTGGAATTTTTTTAAGACTATTCTTACGCAGATAAAACATATCCCTGCACTTAATAGTTAAGTATATACTGTTGGGACACCTGCTGCACTGACTCTAAGTGCAAAGAAGGCATTCCTTTTTAAATTATTCTTATTGAATAAGATAAGAACCACGTTTAAAGATAGAAAAGGAAAGTGTGGTGACAAAACTTCCATGCTATTATCTTGATGGAGTCCAGTGCTAAATCCTTACAAGCAAATTGGAGGCATGGTGTGTGTGTGTGTGTTTTGGCACAATTTTCTTATAGTCATCCTACCAGTGAGCTAACAAAGAACAGAAAACATGTTTATCATAAAAACATGCCTAGGTTTTCAAAATGACATCTGTCTTCCAATCAGCAATTTCCTGGTTCCTTTTCAGGTAAAAATCAACAGACTTGGAGCCCCAGAGGTTTTTCTCTTTAAGAATGATGGTCTCTCCATATAAAGTTCTTGGCAACTTCTCAGCCTATACTGGATAGACTGAAAATATTTCAATCTTTGTGATGAAATCAGAAGAATAATTATAGATGACCATGAGATAAAATAATTGTATTTCAGGTTATTTTAATCAAATAAATTGACTGAAGCTAGCTGCAGTCCATAAATTTTTATAAATTTCACTGTCTAGCCAAGTATGACTAGAGAAATGAAGATATATAAATATATAAATTTGTAAATATTTGATCTAGATTGGAATAATAAATGGCAGAATTAACTTTCCATACAAGAGCTTACAAACACCAACTGCAGAACATGGTACTATTGAAAAAGTAACTTCTTCCATCATTATCCAAAAATTAATTCAAAATGATATTTCAAGTCTTAGAAATAGAGCGAGAGACTCAATTATGTATTAGGAGTGAGCTGTAATTTCTCAAGCTAGAAATCCATGTGACAGCCACTGAAAATACCACATTTTTGCCAATGAAATCTAGGCAGTCATTGGGCTGCTGATCAGTTATTTTTATCATTCAAGAATAAAGCACACAAATAGATGTGGCTTTGAGATAGATATTTATCTTTACTCTCTTCCAAATGCACCAGTCTGAGCTTTCAGATGTTGGAAGTAATGAGGATGTGGAAGAACTGATGGCTCTCTGTTTCTTGTAGAAAAGAAATTCACTGTCAAATTGCATTAGCTCATCTCACTTGCAGTGGTTTTTATGCCTAAGGCTCAGGACATTATAAATACAGTGATGAACATCTTTAGATAATATGAGAGAGAGTTATAAAGTTTCAGTTCAGTTAAGATCATCATCAGCTCCCAGTTTTCTCAGAGGAGCTGAAAGCCTACAGTAATAGACCTGGATGATTCCCAGCATCAAGAAAAATAGCTCACTAGTGCCCAAAGTAGTACAACATCACTTCTTACTGCTCTCTTGCCATTACTGTACAGTGCTAATACAGTTTAAACTGATGGGGGTTTATGGACTCTTACAGCTATTGAGAGACAGTTGATAAAGGAGGAGATGAAAAGCATTACAGCTCCTGCTATACCCCTGCCACTGATAAGCCAATCTTGATTGAATGGTCTGATGGAAAACAAGTTCATATGACTCAAGACTCCTCAAGTGATAGATGCTACTGTGACTTAATTCAGTGTTGTCAGAAACACAGAAGTATGGGCTTGGAGTTCCTAGAAAATAGTATGTATGTGAGTCAAGATGATGGATGATTTCAGATTTTTTCTGATGCTCCCAAAAGTGGCAAAAATAGTTTCTGAATTTCTGTCCCCAGAAAATTCATAACTCTAAGCATATGCATATGTGTGTACTGACTGCTCATCTACAATTAAGTAACTAAAAAAAAATTATAGTTTACTTGTATAACTGGAGGTAAAAAAAGGACAGATATTAATATTGGAAATGCAAAAATGCATCTATGAATATCATGCCTGGCTTTTGGAGAACTAAAGCTAATAATCCAATTATTACAAGAGGTAGAATTTTTTTTCTTTTTTTAATATCAGTGCATTTGCAAAATAACAATGGGTTTTTTTTTCATTCTAGAGAGCACTTAATATCTATTGTAAATATATATTTAAAAATCAAATTTATCTGCCAGGGTTATGTTAAATCTTTTGCTTGGATAAAACTAACTACACTTATAACTTCAGAACAAAACAGTTACTTTTTTTTCCCCCTGCAACTCTTGAAAATTGTTTCATATTTCAAAAAATCTCTGTTTCTGTGGATGGCGTTTTCTCCCCAAGTAGGCATATGCAATTCCCAGAAGGTTACATCGTTTTTACAGTGAGTTTCTACTCCATAATCTATATGCTTGAAGCATATAAAAGAAACCTTAAGAAAAATGTCCTTAAATTGGCCCCTGAATATTGGCCTCTTAATTGCACCCTTGGTACAGAAAGACAAAGGATACCCACATTTGCATTTCATCAAGGACAGCACTAAGCCATTGCACACTTTTGCAAATCTCCATCTGCTTCAAAGGAGAGATGCTCATGTGCCTGTGGCTCATTCTAACTTCACTTTAAGGCTCTGACCTTCTTTTGCTTTTTCCCATGTGTGGGTTGCATTGCTGCTGCCTCATTCTGCAGCCCCTCAAGCAGGAATAATGTTCAAAGTTGCTTGCTCATGGATATTATGACAAATGCAAGGACATGAAAGTTTTATGCATTTTTTTCCCCAAACAGTTCTTTAATGCATGGAGGCCAGGATTTTCCCCCTTTGGGTGAGTGTCTGTCTCTATCCTATTCTTGCCTGTGAAGTCTGCATACTGAGTTTCAGGGTGGCACAACTTCATTATGGAGAAATAGAAAACATCTTCAATAGATCTACCACTAATCTGGTGGCTGATACACCACAGGAGGCAGAATATGTCAGTGCAAGTCCTCAGAACAAGACCCCTGAAGCCACTTAGGCAAACAATTTAAGAGTTTGGCTGCTCTACTGAACTGGGTGTCACCTTCTGGAAGAGAAGTTTGTGCTCTGGCTCTAGAGAAATTGCAGAGGCACAACTGGAGAGCGAATTCCTGGTTTGAGTCAGTAACTACCCCAGGGCTACAGTAATGATGGGTTTCAGCAGGCAACACCCTTCCTGGCCCAGCAGGATCAATTGTGAGTGCCCTACTTGCAGGACTTGAAAGGTATTGAGTTTTCTTTGTCTGCTACTGGTCCTTTCTGAAAGCGAGGTCCCTTTAAGGCATTTTGAGTTGGGTGCCCAAAATTGATTCAGCAATAACCCAGAGGTGCTCTCACAGGTCCTCTCTGCCTTCCTACTTCTAAGATACAGAAGGGTCTTCCAGGAAAGGAAGCACTTGGTGAAAGGGGGCACGGCAAAACCAGCCTTACAGAGAGGTGGAGTGCAAGTACTTCTCCTTCTCCTTTTCCTTGCTTTTGCTGTTTGTTCAATACACAGCAGTGGTAAAATCATTACTCAGCCAAAACTAAACAAGAGGTCCAAACTTCTCCAGCTGTATTCTTCTGCATACTACTTACAATTCAAAAAGAAAAAAGTCATTTTAAGTGGAAATTACAACTGGTGAAAATTCAACTCCTACTAAATGAAAAGTCCAACAACACTAAGTTCTTAATTTTTAGGATTGAGTGTGGTGGTTCTGGTTTACTGCTCTACCCTTAGGCTCCAAGATAAATCTCTCCCTTCCTATCTTCCTTTCAGTTTGGTGAAACAGCACAACTGCCTCTGTCAACAGTGTAAATTTACTACAGACCTGACACACAATGATGGAACAGGCTCAGCTGAAAAAACATAACAAAATTTTTCCTGTTTTATTAGAATTCATAACTGCAAGGTGTTTGAAATAAATAAATAAAAAATAAACTGTAAGTGGTCTGGGAAGTTGCCAGCTGCAGACTTTTAGAGGGTCAAGACAGAGAAATTCCTGGCCTACAGGAATCTGCTGCAGTGCCAAATGTGTGACTGAAGTCACTGATGACCTAAAGAAGGGGAGTGGTGAATCACTTAAATTAAAATGAAAACTGTGAAAAAACGGGAGCTGTAAAGTCCTCTTGAAGAAAATAAACCAAGTGACATTTGCCAAAGCATTGCCCCCTGCCTTCCAGGTTGCTTTATTGCAATTTCTTCACAATAGTAGTATCTAAATTTCAGATATACAAAAAAGGAAAAGAAAACTCAATCATGTAAAAGATTTTTCTGAGTGGGTACAATTTTGCCTTGCCAGCACTGAACTGTAGAGTCATGCAAAGGCAATGAGCAGGCTGTAACCAGGCCACTGAGGGTGTCCTCAGTGTGTGCAGCTGAGGTGCCATCTCCTTCCCATATACAGGGAAATAGCATGCCAAAACCCACCCTGTCCCAGGAGAACCAGAGGACCCAGAGGACCTTTTGCCTCCCAGCCATATACAAGTGTGGTCACAACCTTCAGCTGGCAAGTTTATTTTATTTCCTCTCCCAGCATGATTCACATCTGTGCTTGCAGCACAGAGAGCAGGGGGTCAATCTGACAGTTGAAAAGTGTGAGGAAAAACCAGGGATGAAATCATATTCTGTGTAAGCATGACATTTGAGACACTCTGCTCTAAAGCTTTAGACTGCTACTGATACAAAAATACATGCATAAACCCATCATTAGCATTAAAAATATTAGGAAGAATTTCCATGTTATTCAATAGCATTTGCTCTGCAGAAATCACCCTTCTGAAAGGCATCTGAGGCTGTAGTTGTAACTGAAGGACAAAATCCCAGTCATAGCTCTCTGTTTCCTTGCCTTTTGGAATTGAAGTTAGCCATTAAATCAGATTTCATTGTAAGGATATGCATTATGTTTCCCATTGATGGCTTTTTATTCTTCCTAGTAAGAAATAAGAGAAGTTGAGAAAAGCCAGAAATTCTCTCATAGCTGCATAAGTGAATCAAGTGACACACCCATCATGTACAGTGCACAGCTGGGCTAAGTGCTTATGCACATGTGGGCCATTCTCTAATATGACTGGAGATAACTTAACATGTTGCTTTTGAGCAACATGCACTGCTTAATTTATGTGTGGAAGGGATTATCTGACAAGGGCCATGCAGGGCTGTAAAGTACCTAAGTACTTCAGAGATGTAACAAACTACCTTTTAATTTACTGCCTTCATTTACTTATGGAATAAACTAAAATTTAATTCAGTTTGAATTGAATTAGTATAAGTCAAATGCTCTTGTTTGTGAAGCCCAGTTTGTACACGTGGATCATCCTCGGTTATATCTGAGTTAAGCAAGCCATGACAGGGCTTGCTGGAGTGAGGTGTGAGGATTTTGGACTGAGCTTTCTGAAGGCCACTGACCTCAGCCCTGTTTCCTCCATGAAAATTTTGCTGCAGGTGTAGCATCCCAGTGGCCTGCCCAAGTGGGAGCAGGGAAATCTAGACAAGACTGAAAAGTTGGTGATACTTGTGAAATACCATACCACGATTTACCAAACATAGTCTCCTTTTGCTTCTTCAGATTCTGTCTGAAAGGAATAAGGTGAACGTGTCTTTACAAACAGACTGTGTGAATCTGCTTGTAGATAGGACCAGGTACTTATAGAGAAGTAACAGAAGAAACTGTTAGTTCTAGAAAATGTTACTAATCAACATGGACTGTTGCTTAGCTGGGGCCATGTTAAATCCCTGAACCTAGAGAAAAAGAACAATTACTTACTAGAATTATTAATAGCTTTTTTCTTTCTTTCTTTTAGATAAAAGAGGGGTGCATATTAGAGGGGAGCACAGAGTATGCAATTCGGGAAGTCTGCGCCTTCTGAGTACCTCAGCCACTGGGGAAAAGGAACAGGGTGATGGGGCTAGGAACATAGGATAAAACCAGGGCTGTGTCACCCAACAATTTCAGAGACCTCATGAGAAATGCCCCATGGCCCCTCCCTTTATTCAAATAAAGTTACAGGACTCCTCTGTCTCCTTTTTGGACTTAAACCTCTGGCATTGTGGATTAATTTTCCTAATATATTCTTTGTCAAGATTTATTTTCTTGGGAAGACAGATGGAAAGGACATTATAGAAGACTGTTTGCAGATGCAAAAATATCTTTACCAACCAAAACCAAATTTGGCAGGACAATAGCCCTTCAAATTTTCAAATGAAATTGATGAGGATGATTCTTCTCCTAGTGAATATTTTCCATTGCTCCCTAAGTCTGATTACTAGGCCACGTGCCTGGACAGACATCAGAGGGCCTGACAGGGGAAACTATCTGAACAAAACAGCGGCAGTCAATGAGAAAATTTTGGTATCAAATCATGCCACATTGCTGCTACAGCTTCCTTACTGCATGCACAGGTGGGCAGTATATGGCCCTTCGAACAGGGCAGCAATCTGAGACCCAGACACTGTTTTTTGCTCACAGTTCACAGTTTACGCTCTTGGGAAGTATCACACTTTACCTGTATGCAACTACATGAGGTACAGAACATCATCAGTATAATGTTAAGGTTATATATAAATATATTTATTTAAAAATATTTTCAAGCTGAACTAACATGATTATGAATATGCAGCAATACTTGAGAGATATCATGGGACCAGATAAGAACAGATTAATCTTGTAATTAATTGTGTGCTTGAATTTAATTTATATGCTTCTATTATTTAGTACCTGTGTCAACCACTTAATCTGCCTGCAAATCACTTCTTTATATAATATTAATGAAACATTCTATATTGAAATTCATCAAACTATGGAAATCAGATATTAGGAAGACTCATTATATCATCAATTTATCCTCTTCTAGTTTAAAACAGTTCAAGACCTATGGCTTCAGAAACCACTCCTTCAAGAAGAGTATTTCAGTTCAAGAAAGAGCATTCATAGCAGAATGAACAATGTCTTTTCGTAGTCAGAGATGAGAATTAAAAATCCAAGTTACACTGTGGAACAAACTACAACAAGACTTTGAGAAGGAGGAAATAAAAACAGAAACATTAATTTCAACACAAACCTTGTACAAAGGTCATTGACTTTACAGCTCTGTACAGATTACATTCTGAGAAAATGAAGATAATGCAGATTTATGTAATAAGAGACCTACTAATTTGTCTGCACAGCCTGCTCAAAACATTTCATGCCCAAAGATGGAGATGGGACTGCTTGGGGTGCTGAGGAGCTGCTGACTGAGCACAGGGAGAGATCAAATCAATGAGAAACATCAAAGTAATCACTTGTTTAATCTTTGCTAAATTGCTTGCTTAATCTTTGGGTTCCTAATGAACGTTTAGGGCATTCCTGAACTACTCAGTTGGGAGGGTGCACTGCTGCATTTCAGAATAAATATCTGGAAATGAGAATAGTTGGAAATTGGCGCTGTTGTGAGAAGGGAAAGAAATAGCTAAGATGAGAACAACCTGCCTGCAGGGTCCTTGGGAGTCATCCTGGGTCTGGCTGGGATCAATTACCTACCTTTGTCTCAACCCATGAATTTTTTATCCCACTTTCTTGCCTTAAACTGCTGAAGAGAAGGAGTGAGAGAGCAGTTTGGTGGGCACCTGTCAGCTAGACAAGGTCAATCCACCACAGGAGTGGAGAAGATCTCGTTGCACCTCTTGTCTCACCTTAAGACACTTCTGCCCTCCCTCTGCCTGTGCTCAACACCAGGGACATGGAAGTTGTAGCAGCAGCAACCATGCTGAGGCCAGCAGCAACCACGCTGTCTGCTGAGCTTGTCTCATATCAGAGGCAAGCAAGTTAAAAAACCCAGCAACCCTGCACCTTCTGACCCTGTGGCAAATAATTGTTAGACTTTCTATTGTGTCTGATTATTTCTGAAAGTTCAGACAGATGAAGCACTTCAGTAATCCAGGATGGCTTGTGGGATGGAAACTACGGTCCTGGGTCCAGAGGTCTTACCTACCCTTGCAGTGGGGATCAGGAAAAGCAGGCAGAGATCTATAACTGTGGGATTTTTTCAGCACACCTAGTCCCAGTTCTACCACAGACCTCCCATGGATATCTTCAGCTCTCTCTGCCTCAATTTACTCTCCACTGTTGTGTCTGTTCAGGTCAAAAATCTCAGGGAGAGGACCCCTTTCTGTATTAAATGAGCTTTTATTAAATAAGCCTACCAGAAAGCCTTTATGTAGGAAGTAGAATAGGAACAGAGGGGCAACACAAAAATAGTCTCCACAAGAACATCCAGTGCAAGATGTCTTCCAGTGTTGGACGTTTCACCCCTTCTAACTCCTTGAAGGCAAGGCCTTCTTATCCTGCAAAAAGTATATTTTATTGTCTCTTTGTAACTGCAATTTATTTTTTACTTGGGAAAGCTGATGCCTTATACTTTCCTCTTTTCTAGTTTCAGCAAACCTTTTGTTGTGTGACACCTTTTGGATCTTTGTAATAAAAATGCTTTCATTGCCTGGATATATTGATTTTCAGTTTCCTGAAGCTTTGTGCTTTTCTTCTACAGTTTCGCTGACACAGTTTAGGCTGAACCTCACAATCCCATTCCCCCTTGCTCCTGACTGAAGAAACAGCTCTCATCAAAGTGGATGAAGATAATCAGGCATCTAAAACTTATGTCCATTCAGCTGCAGCCTCCTCTTTTGTACATTCTTTTAATCTCTTCCATCCTCCTCCTAGGTTGCAGGACAGAAATTGAATACATTTAGACTGGTTTTGTTTCAAAAGGAAACCTCTACCTTGCTTTACTTCTTCTGCAGATAACTAACCTGTTGAGATAGGACAATGGATAATGGTTTTAAACTAAAATGGGGACATCCAGACTAAACACCAGAACAAGCTACCCAGAAAGGTGGTACCAGCTTCATTCCTGGAAACATTCAAGATCAGGCTGGATGTGGCTCTCAGCAACCAGGTCTAGTTGAAGACTGCCCTGCTCATTGCAGGTGGGTTGGACTAGATAAGATTTAAAGGTCCCTTCCAACCCAAACCATATTATGATTCTATTTTGTGATGCAAGTATGACAGTTATAATTGTGATCTATACACAAGGGATTTTATAGGCTTTTTTTTTTTTTCTTACAAATATACAGGTACTGGAGTCAGAATGTAACTTGTGGAAAATTCAGTGATGGCTTCTCCAGTCTCACTAGAGGTGAACTTTATTTCTTACTTCAATCAATTGAAAAAGGACACAGAGAAAAATATATTCTTTAAAGTGAAATCTGAGTCAGGTTGAAAGTCTCAGCAGCCAAACATTTTTCTTGTCATTGTGAAAACTCTGGAGAAAATGGTGACACAGGCTGCCAGGGTAAGTGCTTTTTTGTTTCATTATCAAGCAAACAAAAATCAGGTGTAATTTCCTACTCAAAGTATGCAAGGTTCACAATTTGAGAGGAAATTCCCACAGAAAATAAAAGTTCTTCATACATCTGCTAACTCTAGATCTATTAATAAAACCTAACATTTTCATATTATCATATCTTAAATTTCCCTGGCTACCTGCTAAGTGAATGCCTTCAAACTCACCTCACCACACCTATTATCTCAGAACTCTTAATGTTCAATATTTAATGCTTAGATCACTTTAGAGAAGAGTAAACCATCACAGCATAGAAGTAGACAAGACAGAAGGCAACCTCCACTTGTTTTCTTCTTCATAAAAAACTGTTTCCTCCTTAAGAAATCTGTTTGAGTTTCTGAATTTTTTTCCAACAAATTTTTTTTGATCCCAGTTCTAAAATTCAGGCAGCTTCACATCAAACAGTTAATTTGAGCAGTACAGGGTATTTAGAAAAATACACAGCTTGATACTTTACATGCTGTGATATTATAATTAAAATAGAAACTGTTCATGTAATCTAACCTTGGATATCACACACCAAAACATTCTACAGAGCAACTCTAGAACTGAAATAACCACTTTTTGCACAAAATCCTCTTTCAGAAAGACATTCAGTTTTATTTGACTTCAGGGCATGGGAAAACCCATCAGATTCCTAATTAAGTTGTTTCAAGGAAAGCTTATATGAACCTTATTGAACCTAGCATGAATTTCCATAGTTCAGCTTTCTACAACCAGATCATATTATGGCTTTTGTCAGCTACCTGCTGTATGAAAAGAAGTTAAAATAGGAAAAAGACTAAAGCTAAAAGCTAAACAAGTTTAGCTGATAAATCAGAAATAAAGCTCAAAATGCATTGAATAAAAATCACTTTATCAGAAGAGCTTTATGAGGGACCAGCAGCTGTCTGACCCTATAACCAGGTGTGCTTGGCATGACCTGCCATCCTGGCTAAGCTGCTTCTGGTTAGGAAGCTACTGCAGAACAATTTTTTGCAAATGTTTTTCCAGTGAAGCTGTCTGTTACAGTGACAGCTAACATGTTTGAAATGAAAATTAAAATTAATACAATTATTGCAGGTATTCATTCTGCTTTCTTTTTTCTCCCTTTTATACTTTTTTTTATTTTGCATTAGACTAGGTTGAGGTGTGTGTAAGTTCCAACAAAAGAACACAGATATAATAAGCTATAATGTCATCAAGGATCCACATGACCATTTACTTTTAGCACCAGCATAAGACAGACCACAGGACATCTCAAAATTAGTGCCTGTTTGAATCAGAGTATGTATTTTATAAAGATATCAAGTACTGTCCATTGTTCTGCAATTGAGAGATTTCGGAGTCTTGACAAGTTGGTCCAGAGATTAATTACCTAACTACTAAAATCTGAGTCTATTATTTCAAAGAGGAATTTAGGTAGCATCAGCTTTCACTCTACTACTGCTTCGTGATGCTCTATTACCAGTTTTTGTTTAACACATACGAATTCTATCAAGTCACTTTCTAATCTTATTTTTGTTTAATTAAGCAGGCCAAGCCTTTCACTATAAAACAGTCTTTCTCTTAGCACTCTTATGGCTCTCACTTAAAGCTTCTCTAGTCATCAGTATTCTTCAGTCTTGAGCAATGCAATGGGACAGTGTCCCAAAGCCAGCCATACAATAACCAAGACCTCCTCAATATTCCCTTGTTCACATATCAAAGATCTCATTTTCCCTTTTGCATCACACAGTCACAGTAGAGGTCATACCCTGCTAATTCTGCACACAGTGTCTCAACCTTTTCTGATACTGCTTTCTAGGACAGAGAGAACAATTCTATCAGCACAGTCCACAGTATTTATTCCTATATCTAGTCCTTTTACTTGGCCTCATACAGACTCCTACTGCTTTCTTGCATTTTGTCCATAGGAATCAGAGCAGACCACTCTGTACAACAGCTTGCTCTGCTAACTATTACCACACACCCTTACCTTTGTGTCATCTGCAAATTTTATGTGGAATAATTTTCTCTCTTCTTTCATATCCACTGATAATAGTGTAAAATAGCAAGCAATTCACCATCCTCTGTGCTTGAGAAACACATTTAGGTTTAGAAACTGCCACTATGCCAGTTTTAACACCACCTAATGTGTGTACAATGGTGATTTTGTATCATTCTATTTTCTTAATCAAAACATTGTGTATTAGCAAGTTGAAAAAGGTTGAGAGTTGAAACAGATGATTTCAAGACTGTCCCTAAATTAGCAACAACCTCAGAAAAGGAACAAAGCTATTTTGACAAAAGGTATTCACCATAAACCCACACTGATTAAAACTAATTACTTTAACCTTTCCTTTGTATTTGATTAATCAGATGCCAGATCATGCTGCAATGTCAGATGAGTGATAAGGTGATAGGGCAATGAATATTTGAATCACCTCTTTGGTCTTTAATAAACCAGTATAACTTATTTCCTCTCCTCTGCAGCTCCTCACTGCCAGCCAGCACCCAGAGCAGTCCTCTGGATGCAGATTGTACAATCTTGCTCATTTCCAGGTGTCCAGCTTCTGGATGATATCTTCCTTAGCTACTGCTGGAACAGAAAGTGTTTTGTTTTTGCCATACAATACACCACCTGGATTTTTCAGAGAATCCTACTTTTTCAATTTCTCTCTTGAATCAAAAGGACCAAACAATTTCTCCCCCTTCCCTGCAAAGACAGCGCAGCCACCTACCCCCAAGCAAAGCACAACCACTTCTCCTTGTGCTTTCTGCCACTCCTAGCCTCACATGCTTCCTACAGCCCTCACCTTTGCTGCACATCAATTCCCATCTGCTCTCCTTTTCTATCATTGGTTATACATTCTAAGTCTTTTTGTTCATTTTTTAATGTAGTCATGAAAGCACAACTGACTGGAAGGTAGAATATTTTGGGTGTGCTTTTAAGAAAAGCTATGAAACTCTTTTCAGAAAAACTAAAAAGAAGACATGAGAAATGGCTAAAGAATGTGCTCAGTCAGAGAAATCCATTCAAATGCAAGTAATGTCAAGACTGGTGGCATTTCTCAGCTCCATCAAATGTTACGAAGCTTTCAACCCCAAGAAAACTTCACTGTAGTTAAAATCAAATTTGTTTTACTGTTCTACCTCTGTTACAATTTTTCACTATATGGACTGAATAGTGTTTTCCAAAACATAATTTGCATAAGGATGAATACTCTGCTATGCTGGTCCACAGAGACTGTGCTTTTATAGTTCAGACTTTGAAGCTTTTCCAGATAGGTAAGAATAACTCTTTTTAAATAATTCTTCACAGCAGGTAAAGAATGTTATAACTGTGAGAAGGGTTATTAGAGTTACAGGAGTCTAACTGATCTGTCCTGGTAATAAAACACTCATTTTCTTTTAGCAAACTAGAGATTTTGCACCTGAACATGTAAGAAGTCTATACTTTTTAAAATTTATTGCAAATTGTAAAAATTATCTTTGAAGAAAGAATGAGCAAAATTAATTTGAAAATACTGCTTGAGCCATTAGAGAAGGACTTAAAAGGAAATTAATTGCTGGAAAGTTCTTGTGAGGCTTTTAATGCCATAAAATGAAATCTTGGTTTCCCTAAGATCAGTAAGGGAGACATCAATGCTGACTATCAAATCACAGGGTTTTAGCTCCTTATTATGGCCTTTTGAATTTCATTGTAACAACAGTTGGATTCAAATTAAAATCATTCTCCCTATTGCTCCACTGAAATAATAGTTGTCTTGCTCTTTAGTGATCCAAGGGAACAAACCTTATTGTCACTGTTAAAAATAATGGCACTTTACCACTAAAAATGTGAGTTGATCCTGGTTCTCTCTAAAAATAATGGCTTATACTTTGATTTTGAGAAAGAGAGTGTAGTGAAAATAAAAGCCTAATTTATATGTATTTTACTGAGAAAGCCACAGAACTGTAGAAATGTTGATTCAAAGGGATACCTGGATGTCATCTAGTCCAACTTTCTGCCCTATCACCACAGCAGATTAGATCAGATTCAGTTTTGCTTATCCTAGACTTAAAAACCTCCATGGATGGATAATCTATAAGTCCTCAAGATAACGTGTTCCTGTACTACAGTACCCTCCAGCAAAGAATTGTTCCCTAATGTCAAGTCCAAACATGCCAAACCACAATTTGTTATACTGTGTCTTTTCTGTTGGAGTGATTCAATGTACTGGAACCAAATATAAGGTCCAGTGTCACAGGACACAGTTTGCCATACCCTCCCACATAAGTGAGTGAGAATTAAAAAGCACTCAGGCTGTCAACAGAAAGTAGTTGGCTTCTCAGGGGCTTTTTCCATGATTCAGCAGTATGTATTTGACATGAATAATGCAAAGGCCATCAGTCCATATTTCCACAACAGCCAAGTCAAAGCACTACATTCCCCTGTCAATGCAAGTCAAGGCTGCACTTTGGGCAGGGTGCAGGGCTGGGCTCTGTTTTTGTTCTAAAATGGCTCAAAAGGCTGACAGCTGTTTTCTTTCGTTCATGTTTCCATGAATAATACTAATTATTTTCATGTGCAAGGCAGAATGTTACCGATGTGTCATCTTTTGAAACACAGGTGTGTGCTGCTCATAGTTACAAATGCAACTTATATCTCACTTGCCCCACTCATGTAAATAAATGCTCTTGATGTAAGTGAATAAATATGGCCTTATACATGCCTTATTCTCTGCTTTCATCACTCTTAGCTCAGTTTGCTGGCATGCACTAAAGGAAAGAAATAGTATGCCAAGATGTGGAAACCCATAATCGTGATAAAGAGGATGTTGTTCAGCTTCTATGGGAAGTTTAGCTGATGGAAAGAGATGAGAAAAAAGCTTCTTTATTCCCACTTTTTTTTTTAAGAACTGTGCCTGCTATATAGATATAGAAGACTAGCAGTAAAGAGTGAAAAAAAATAGAAAAATAGCAAGGAGATGAAGCAAAGCATGACCATGCAACTCTTATAGAGCTAGCATTTAGAATGTTAATTATTTGTATTCCTGATTTCAGCAGTCCCAGGAAGCAAATTTCCCCTCCTAACACTGTCAGCTTTTTGAAAGACTACATAAACACGCAAAGAATGTGTCACTGCATTCTGGGTCGATAGGCCTTCCCCGGCCATTACTGTCTTTTGTCCTCCATTTGCACTCAGTGTGCTTATCTGGTCAGCCCTCAGCTGAACTACAACCACAAAACCAGATATGCTTGCAGGGCAACTTAAATAAATATTAAAGCTTTATTTCTCTTAGGAAAAGGTGCTGAAAATGAAGCCAAAAAAACATTATGAAAGGGTATAAAAATGGGTGTGACAAAGGGGGACTCAATCATCTGTGCCTCATCACTTTCAGGAAACATCTCCAGCACTAGGGGAGGATGAAGCCTAAATGGGCATACCCCTGTCCTTTTTGGTTATCATTTTTTTCAATTCACAAACTTTATCCTCCACTTCATGAGAAACATTGTGAAAGGGGCCATGATCCACATTTTCTAAAGACAAGTAACACATTCCTGCCTTTCTTTATCCTCTTGACACTGGGTCTGTTTCTAAAGGCAAACATGAAGGGGCTTAGCAGACATAGTGAAAAAGATAATTGATTAACCATGTCCTGGATGAATTATCAACAGCAATGGATGAAACCCACCTGCATGTAAAAAGTCTATAACATGGCTGGACTTTTTAAGTGTGATTTGAATGGTGCCTAACCTTGTTTTATTTATCTCTTCAATTGGATGCTCTAGTCCACCTTAGAAAAAGTGAACAAAGAATTTTGGAGAAAATTGCCAGTTGGCACCTTGGGAGAATTTGATAATTAGTAAATGAAGCTGAAATACTCCCTAAATTATGTGAATCCTACACAGCCATAAAGTCCTCATCTTTTGGGGAGCAACAATAGCTCTTTCTGTGGAATGCAGCAATATTTCAATGAACAAAACTATGAATTTTCCTTTTGTTTTGGTGAAAGGTAATGATTTTCCTGGATGAATAAGCTTTTGACATTTTAATGCTTAAGAGAAGGGAGTATTTGCATATAGTGTTCTGCCCCCATTTTTTCCCTGGTTGATGCTAAGCTCTGGCTGTTCCCCTCCTCAGGCTTTTCTCAGTGCTCTCCTCTTGCCTCACCAAAGTCAGTTTTCCCATGTTGTGATCAGCTCAAAGCACAGCTTTCTGGTCTAAAAAGGAAATCTTTCCACTTAGGAAAAAGGATGGTAATTATGTTAAATGAATGTTAACGTCTTGCTAATGAATGCATTGCATCTCTCCTAAACATTTCTGGAAAAAGAAGCAAGAAAAGAAACAAAAAATAATCAGACATGCCATTCATTTACCAGAAGTATTAATTACAAGTAATTAGAAAAAGTGACTCATTTTTGAACTATACAAGATTCCTAAAAGGAAATACAAAGATTTCAGCAAGAGCTGAAGAGATATATCTGTATCAAGTGGATAATCATGTGCAAAATTACAATATTACATACACAAAGGTTTTAATTTTGAAGGAAAAAAAAATCCAGTTATGACTTTTAAATTTCCACTGATGGTAATTTATTAGTATCAGATTCTTTTCACTGTCCAAGATCTAGTTTGCATTTACCTTGACTCATTTACTATTGAATCTTGTTTGCCCTTGTTAGACTAAAGATTTCTCCACCATTATTTCCTGCAGTTTAGGTCTCCACTTACAGATAGCCCCTAGAGTTATCTTTTCTCTCTAAGGCTTCTTCCTTCCAGCAAGCATCAGGTACAGTAATGAATTAAGAAAAAGCTTTTTTCCCCCCCTTTTTTTTCCCTGCTCAAAACTCTCACAGAATTTTAGTAACATCTCTTACATTGAGACTATGAATTTCTACAGTCGTTGAATCTAGGTAAAAGTTAAACTGAATGGAACAAATTCATCAAACCCCTCCCTTTAATATTTTCCAGTCTCTCTTTTGATTCTTTTCTGAGTCACCTCCATGGTATCAAAAGCCTGGCTGAGCTGTTGCTCAGCTCCTAGCAGATCAGTGTGGCTCTGGGACACACAGCCTGGCCTGTTTTACCAATACCTTCAAATGCCCCAGAAAGATCCAGATCTGCCCATCCCCTATGGTGTTCAATCAGCAGGCACAGCTCATCTCCTTTTTTTACTGCTGGATGTCCCTAATAATAAGGCCCATGTAATTTCCCAGTTTCCAAGTATAACACTTTTTAATCCACTGGAACACAAAATAATTTCAACAACAGCAGATGAAAACATAAATATATATTAATCACTTCATCTTGTTAGAGCCCTTTCACCTTAACTATCTATATTGTGAAAATTCACAGCTATTGAACAGCACTGGGCAGCACTACAAAATCAGGCAGGAGAGAAAATGTCTGGCCATGCACAGCAGGAACTATGGAGGAGAAATCAGCTGGAAAAGCTGCTGTGCAGGATGGGACACTCCTGCCTGCCTCAGCCCACATGTCTTTTTCAGTGACAGAGGTGGGTGCAGCATCCCAAAAGGTGACACTGAGGTGCCCCTACTTAAACATTCCAATGCATGTTTAATGGCTATTCTCCCTTTACTGAATCTTTAATGCCAGTGTGTATACCATAAACCAGAGAGCAGGAGCAAAGCTGTCAGGTACTTTAATCTTTGCTGCATGTGAGTTTTTTCAATACCCACCAAAAAAAAAAAAAAAAAAAAAAAAAAAAAGAGTTTATGTTCTAATACTGTTGTACTTAAATTTCTATCCAGAGGAGAGAAAAATAAATTAGGGGACTGGGGGGAAAATGCACTTACAGAACAAATTGGATACCCAATTACTTTGCTATAATACATTGTTACAGCATCATTTTGTTCTGAATTTGATACCAACTGGAAAAATCACTGCCTGGCATAGCAAAGGGGAAAGGGGAGATCTTTTATTTTTTCTGCATTTCCTTGAGGCTTTATTCACCATGTGAAGGACTTGGAATGGGATTGGTCTTCTCTTCAGAGGTCCTGGTGGGAATAGTAAGGCTTTTTTTACAGAATTGCAGAATGATTTCCCAGAAGTGTTAGAGAGAGCTCAGAAAATGCAGTAGGGTTCTTAAAATACACATATAACACAACTCTATACAGCAATTCATTGTACATTCATATGCACAAACATGGAAATGTGGAAAATAGTGAATAATGTCAAATGCAAAAAAGAGGGAAATGCAAAAATGAGTATTTCCTATCACTGCTACCTAGTTTAAGCTCACTATTTATTTCATAGAGATATTTTATATTTTAAATCCAGCATGTTCTTCCAAACCAGATTATATTGAGATATATGAGAGCCAGCCAACCAGGTAAAGGATAGCATTGCTGGACTTGGCACTGTGACCTCCATTTGGAAATATTTATTCTGCCATGACTGCTCAGACAGAATGGAAAGACATTATCTGACATGAAAAAAATATATCTACATTTGATCCTCAATAGATTTGAAGGAATAGGGTTTCTCTTCATGGTTCATCACCTTTATCTGGGAGGTTGATTTTCCTACATACAGTTTTATTTGTTCAGCAGTTTAGGATGAAAGGAACATGTTAAACCATCACTAGAGAAGGATTGCACATAGTCCCTGAAAGGCTTCTTCTGTCAAATGCTCGGTCCCAGGAGAGGAATGAAGTCTGCATAATGATTATTTGCTTTTGAGTCTCACTGCATACAGCAACTCTTCTTTGATAAGTTAACAGTATCAAACTACATGCTTTAAAATAGTTTCCAAAACCCACATATTTTTGATGAGCAATCAAAAAAGTTTATTCTTTTGTTAATAAACTTGCTCCTATCTTCCTACAGCCATCCCTATATATTGCACAGGGACAGTGTTTTGAGATCACATAAACATCCCTGGGCTTTTGTCATCTAAAACACCACTTGTTTCTATCTTTCTACCCCTCAGCTTACTTGTCTTCCCCATTACCAGTTACTGTCGCAGCTTGGCTGCTTTGAAGTTCTGTACTCAAAAGCCTGGAGACATGAACTACATGCGTATGCTATCAATAAAATTAAATTCTACCTTTTTGACCTTATTTATCAAGTTCTCTCCATTAAGCTAACATAATCTCCCTGCTACTGTTGCTGTGGGTTTTTTTCCCCAATCTTTTGCAATCTCTGGATTTGTTTGGTCACGTCTCTCTCTGCTTGATATCAAAAAATAATATACAGGTGTGTGTATTTATACACATATATATAAATCCAATTTATTTGCCCATGTTTTGCAGTCCAAATCTCATTATTAAAAAGAAACAAATCTCTATTCATACTGAGACCACAAAAAAGACACAACACCAACTAAGCATAGAAGAAAAAATGACTCTTAGCTGAAATATACCAATAGGCCAAACTATGATTTGAAAATTTCACCTTATAAAAATTAGAACTATTTATAGACAAAAAAAAAAAAAAGTTAATTTCAGCCTGTAGAGAAAATGATAGTGATACATGTTATGTGTAGTTCACACATTGAAAAAATATTGCTTTTCCCCATGGCACCCTCAGGACTGTACAGAGATGGATTTCAATGGACATCTACAGTCCAAGGACATTTCAATGGACGACACACTCGTGCTGTTGGCTAGCACAGCTCTGAAAGATTTGGTGCTTTTTTCCACAATTTATAAACTATAACACTGCAGGCAGATTATTAAGCTTCATGTGTAAGTGATCCACCCCATTAGGTCCACTGAGATATCTCAATTTCAACCAACTTGAAAATTGTACCTTCTTACTTTTGTTGTCATAGTAATTGACCTTGAGAGGCATCTTTTATACCCTGAGCACAGAACAGATGAGCAAAATGACTCTTCTTTCATGCACTGCAAATGTGTGTATGCCCTGAAGGACTCTCAGGTGGCTCTGGACCTTAGCAAGTGTAGATTTCCAGAGGTCCACATCCAATCCCCTAATTGTTAAGGACAACCTTTGTGTCTCTGGTGTTATCCATTCCTGTTTAAAATGGGAAATCTTGAACAAAATCAGAGATCGGGGTTTTTTTTCTATAAGAAGGGAGAATAATTTCCCTGGTGTCCTGTCCTATCAGTAAGTGTTGAAACTCTGCATTAAGCCACAAGGGCTCTGCTGTTACTGTGGGACAGACATTGTCTAACAAAGCAGGAGTAATGCCCTCAGCAGGGCAGCTGAGGGTCTTGGGAGAAATGTGTGGGTCAGAAAGCTTAAGCTGTTAGTGAATGCAGTAAAGATGCTGCAGGGCCTCCAGGTCAGCTGTAAGGATTGATATTTGTATGTCTAACAAGCAGGATGAGTCAAAACTGACCGGTCTTATTCAACCTACTTGAGCCCTAGTCTACTTCCTGCTCCGCTCATGTGAAGCTGGTCACCCATCTCTTGTCAGTCTTCAAAGCTCTCTCGGGTAACCCAAGTTCTGCATTTAGCTATTCTCTGATTTACTTGTTGCCCACCTGCATTCTCAAAGTTAAAGGTCTGCACCTGTGATGTGACAGACTGGAGTATGATCCCTCATCAGCTTTGCTGAACCTTCTTTCCTGAGCATAGGTTTCTACTGTGACCTGTTGATGCTGCAATCAAACGCACACAGAGCAAAAACTAGAGTGTGAATGGATGTTTGGGTATTCCTTTGGGTACATTAAAATTTCAGTCACGTGTAGGGTTGGAGGATTACTAATTTCACATTTTTGAGATTCCTTTTAATGTGATCATTATAACTCTTCCTCTCCCCAGGTGGCATTGCATGTACAGCTCTGTTCTTAGAAAAAAATATTTTTTTCTCCTTCTTTGTAAATACATATCTCAACCTGACACATACTCTGGGAAACAAAACTGCCTTTTCATTATCTAGCCTCTAAAACAATGTGCTTTCTCCTTCTTCTTACTAATGAAACTTGGAAATTAAGACTTAAGAGATGATATGGAAGAATAACATAAAAGAGGAATTGAATAGCAAGAGATTTAAGATTTTGTTGTGTATAGCTGGAATATTACATAATAAATTCTATTTGTATATCCAAAGTACTACACTGAGTGACACAAAAAAAATCTGCAGCTTGACATATATTTGAAAAGCAAAAAGTAAGATGAAACATTTGAAATTTAGTGTTCTGATTACAGTGCATAGTAGCCTCATTTAACTCACTTTTTAATTACCATTTTGAAGTCTCTGCCCTTTATTTTCAGAGTGAGTGGTCAGCCTGCCTTAGAAGAAGCTGAGCACCAGCATTATTCTTTCCTCTATCCCCTTATACATCTAAATTGAGAATTAATTCTATGTCCATTCAGCTGCTTCTTTTGACTGATTCATAACTGATATAATTAAGCAATAATACATGGCAGAAAAATACCTATGGGTATCAATATCATACCACAAATAGTGGGATAAGATATTAAATTTTAACAACCCAATAATTGCTGCAATTGTCCAGAGATAGTTTGAATTTCCTGCGCTATTATTAAGAAGAGGAATCTAACAGACATTGAAAAAATTAGGAAGACTGGAAGGTTTGTGTCATGTACTTTCACAATGAGTAGAGATGGCTGGGTCAGCTTTGATGGGAGGCAATGGGTGGTCTGCTTTTCAGCTGTGCCCAACTTAGCCTCAGAAATTCCTGCTGAACTCCTCTGCTTCCACTTTCTCTGAGAAGCTTGCTAGAAAACCTCAAGCTGAACAGATGAGGCTGAAGGCATCCACAAAGTCCAGCACTAAACTCCAACCATCTACTTGAGCAAGAGCATTAATGATGAGAAGTAAACAGCGTCACAGGACACAGCGCTGCAGTTAGCCTTTTGTTAAAGGCTCACCCCACTCTTGCCTCATTGTCCCCAACAGCAGGTTTGCAGATTCATCACTAGACAACTCTAAGGATGCTGCGGGCACAGAGTCCTGGCTCACAGCCAAGGGACTATGAGCTATTCATCCAGGAATTATTTGCAACTGTGGAGAGAAAACTAGTGGGGCTTGGATCCAAGCTAAAGATGGTGGGAGGCATGTCAGTGCCGAACAGGAGCTCCACATGCACCTATGGACTGCTAGGCTTGTATTTCTGTGGGCTGTTGCCAGGTGGGAGGGAGGATAGGACTGCTGCTCAGAGGCACCAGGGGTCCCCACAGGCAGAAGGCAAACAGGCTAGTGTGTGGAGAAACAGGAGCATTCCTGCCTGTGATGGGCTGCCAGGCAATAACACAACTTTACGAAAAGGAAATCGGGTGAGAAAATTTCCTTTTGCCCAGCTCATGGTGACAGCAAGCCCAGAGTGATTTCGCTTAAAGAAAGGAAAGAGGTGGGTGGGCAAGAGAGGCCTGGGGTGCATGGCCTGACCTCTGTTATTTGTAGGAGAACAGATATTGGTTTCAGTCCATGAACTGCTCTCATTTTCAGAGCACAATGATTGAGCAACCCTAAAACATGCCACTGTACAAGCAACTACAGAGAGCAGGCATTTGTCACAGGTCATTTATTTTATGACTGACTAAAACACAGCAACAACAGAGAAGCACAGGCACCAAGTCTTCTCAGACCAAAATTTTATTACATTTATTTTCATACAAAACCCTTACTCCTCCCCTTTGCTTAAGTTCCTTCTGGAAGCAGCTCCTTTTCACAAATACCACCCTACTTCTAGTTTAGCATTACATCAGGTTTTTTATTGCCTTTTAAACATATCCACTGTTAAATTTCTAAAGCCCAAACTATCCAAGGTCCTGAAATTCAAGGTCAATACACATTCAGAAAGAACTTCAAAAATTGCCCGCTTATTTATTGCCCATTTATTTCCATGGTTGTGTTGCACGGGTGTGCAATGAAACGGGACTCACTCCCCCAGCCAGCAGTCTTCAATGCACCTACAGAAGGCTCTGACACTTGCAACTTGACAGCTGCATCTACCCACTAAGACAGCTGGATTTTCTTTTTTCAGAAGAAAAATTTTGCACAGAAGACAGCATTTGTCAACACCAAGATAAAGCATCCTGATGATGAGCCAGATTGTGTTTAGGCATTCATACCAACCAGAAGAAAAGACATGGGGGGAGAAAAAAAAACCCAACAAACCACTCAAGAGACATTCCTTTTCAGGATCTCACAGCCAAAGCAACCTACAGTAGTCACCGCTGCAGAAATGCCTGCTGTTGGTATGAAGGCAGGCATGGGGGAGAGTCAACTTCTACTGAAATTTTAAAAATAAACAGCAAATACCGCTTAGCCACTAAACAAGAGAAGTACAATTTTCAGTCTTGGGGAACATTGCCCATTCAAATTTAGGAAGCAAAACTCATTTTTTTTCTCAAATACAGTAGGAGTTGGCCAAATATACTTTAATGAGGACTACCAAGCTGATCATTTGCAACATGTGGACCAAAAGGAAACCGTGAGCTGGAGGCAAGCTAAAGTTTGTTTCAGCTGAATCCTGAAAACACACTTGCCATCCTTCCATATTACATATGAGTTAACACTACATACATGCCAAAATATATGCAATGCATGATATTTTATATTTGGCAATTTGCCATAATTATCCCATCACACAAAGAAAAGCAAGTAAGGAAAAAAAAAAAGGAAGAAGGAAAAAAGGCAGCCCTGGTTGTTTTCGGTCCACCAACATTTACCACAGGGTTATCCAGAGAGAAAAATAAAGGGAAAATTAGGGGAAAAGAAGATTAGAAAGAAGCCTTACAAATGTGTCACGGTATCTTCCCACTATTTTAGCGAGGATGCAAACAGTTCTGCTTCCAGCAGTAGCACAGCCCTATGAGCCACGGAGCTACAAGTTAGCTCTGTAGCACTATACCAGCACCCAACAGAAGAGCAGATGTCATGTACAGTGTAAAAAATTCAACAGTCACCAACTGACAGAAAACAGCAGGGGTACAACGTCTAGCACAAGGACAGTGAAGTCAAGATGAACTAGAAAAGGAACACCCGGGGCTTCTGAAAGGGGATTAGTCCTAACTGACTGGACACACTGGTCCTGAGAGTCATAGCAGGCTGTCACCAGGCACACCAAAAGCTATAATATTTGTAGGTGTATCGTCCTTGGCAGGTACCATCAGTCAAGTAAACAACAACAAAGACAAAGAAATCACAGGTGACAGCAGAGCCATCAGACACTGGGCACACCCCTAGCAGAACTCCTGCCGTGCCATCACATGTTAGAGCTCTGCGGTTTCCTTAATGTGGTACAGCAGCTGAACCTTTCTTTCAAGACTGTACTGTGAACAATGCACATTGCTGGCTTAATGAAAGGAGAATTGCATGAACTGGGCTTCTGTCCTGCCCTATCATCCTACCTAAATAACTGCTGAGTCAAGCTGCCATGCTTTTTGCTCCCACAGTGCTTCTTAGGTCAGCTAGGTTCAGGCTAGTGATGCCTGCTCTGTTCTTAATTCAATCCAATCCACACAACAGCTACAGCGTATTTGTGAGTAGACACCTCACTACTCTTCTGGTGTCTTTATGTTGCTCTGATGGTGACCAGGAACCATCTCAGCTGCACATCTCTGCTGGAGCACTCCTTAAGAACAGAAGATTTCTCTGCCCAGTGCTACTCTACTGGGTCTTGACCTCTGCCTCTGTCTCCATCAGTGTCAATACAGGCTGTTCAAACCCACTGGCTCTCCACTCCTTTGTGTTGTTATCACATTGCTGTCACTTAATTAATGCTTAAAGACTTTGTCCAACTTTTCATTAAAAAAAGCCAGGGGACAATTATATCACTTATGGATCAAATAATAGAGAGCATAAATGGCATTATACATCCAACAACATTGGAGAAGTATCAGATCTTCATATGAAATTTTCTCATAACTGTAACAAATCTCATTTGTCCATATTTTAGGAGGCTTTGGAGTTTCATTCTTCATATAAACAGCACTATAATCTGCAATCTCTTTACAGCTCAAATCCTAATTTTCCAGACACAGAAGATTAATTCCACAGAAGTCAGAGAAATGTTCTTTCTGAGCACTTCTGTCTCACACCTTTTCTTTTTTTAGATGCTATTTAAAGAGCCATTTAATTTACCCTGATATCTGCAATGCCTTTACAAAGTGAAGAAGAATACTAGGAAAAGTGATTAAAATAGCCAAGTAAGAAGGCATTTAAAAAGAAACCTAAAAGTCATCAGGCAATGCACATTCAGAAAGACAATATAAAACAGTTGCATTATTACTACCCAAGACGGGGTCTTCTCCCACCCCTCTCAGATTCCCTTGACGTGTAGCCTCTTCTGTTAGGTCCTATTTTCCCAGCTCAGCAAGCACCTTTGACTTGAGCTCTGCCTTATGCTGCTGGTGCAGTGCACACTGCAGCCCTACCTTACATCTGCCCATCTCAGACTTGCCAATGGCTGAGGCAGATGGAATAAAAAATTACCATAATTAGACTGCTTCCTTATTGAAACTACGAATGGGTTATTATTAAGAAAAGCATATTGGTCTGGTTTTTTTTTAATGATGAAAACTTACTTCATCTTACTTAATGAGAGAAATATGTCTGTGGTAGATAGAAGAAATGGAAAGGAGGTGCAGAATGTGTGCTGCTTACACCGGAAGGCAGCAGGAAAAGTTTTGCACATAACAAATTTAGCATCCAGCACCATTAAGTTTTTTCATCCTAGCTAACTGGAGTCAAAAGCAATGTACAGGCAGCTGCAGATGCTTCAAGTACAGGCTTCAGATAGAAAAGATAGCTATGAAGTGAAGCTGTGCTAACTCTCAAAACAATTTCTCCAAGAGCTATTGATAACTGA
The DNA here is from genome assembly GCF_031753505.1 of Anomalospiza imberbis. Lineage (NCBI taxonomy): Eukaryota > Metazoa > Chordata > Aves > Passeriformes > Viduidae > Anomalospiza > Anomalospiza imberbis. The sequence goes on along the minus strand of NC_089683.1, from coordinate 49,632,509 downwards.
ATTCTTCTTGTAGCACTGTGGCTGTTTTTCTATCTGAGAAATTGAAGGATTTTACCTTTGATCTCAAGCAGAGCTTTAAAAAAAATCAGTTCACAACCATTGTAACTTTTAAAATTTGTTTCCACCAGATAAGCAACTGTGCAGCTAGTATCATCAAATATTTTTCCATCTTATAAATAAATACTTACTGTGATGCTATTGCAACACCCAATCTGATGATAGCCAAAGGAATTATAAAGAACTCAAAAGAAATCCATCATTTACTATAAAATCTGCTTTTCTTTTTTTTTTTTTTTCCTTTTCTTTTTTAAATAATCCTTTAATACAAAGACAAAGAAAGAAAACAAACTGGGTCTTATCTCCTCTGCTTCCAGAAGCAAAGCATACCTTCAAGTCCATCTTACCCAGACTGGATGAAGAGGCACTTCCCCAAAGCACCCACAGCATCCCCCCTCCATCTAGAAATTCTCCCATGGATCACCTGTGATCAGATGAATGTGTACAGAAAAGAGAAACAGATGTGGGTAATCTTTAGAGCAATCTCTGTCTGAAGAAAACAGATTCTTAACTATATATTACAGCCCAGAGAAATAACACTTTAAAAGCAATATTCAGTTTGGCCTCCATTTGTTTTACTCCTGTCAGAAAGGAAGGAAGGCCATGTACATCAGGGTGGATGAAAAATGGATTTGCAGGAACAGAGTGAAAGGGTCAGAAATGTTTAAGTAGCTTGACAGATAAAGCAATATTTCAAAAACTAAGAGACATTTGGACAAGTCACCTCATGGAGAGTAAAGAATTCATTAAATTTCTAAAACAAAACTATCTAGAAAATTATTCCAATAGAATAAATGTACCATTTTGTGACATATGAAGGTAAGTTTTTCACAAACTTATTATTCCAGTCCTCTTCAGTGTTAGGCAGCTCTGATTTGCATGCTTAAGAATCTTGAGTCTTCAGTCCGAGAATCAATAGGACTGGAAGGCTTCATCCAGTACCTACAAGCTGTACATGTGTGCTAATACACAGGAAAGGAAAATGAATAAGGATGTGGTTGATTTTCCATGCCGCTAGGAGGGGACTTCGACTCCCACTTCTTTAGGGCAAAATCCAAGAGTTTCCAGTACTTCCATAAAAGGATTTTCTTTACCTATTTTCAATAATGGGAGAACATTTAGAAACTGAAGGTTTCTAGGGTCAATGCTGTTTAGACCACTACAATGGAAGGATTGACACTGACTTCAGTAAGAGCAAAATTAAGTTTTCCATTGATAAAAATGTATTTATTCTATGGTAAACTTTTTCTTTCAAATTTCTATGCTTATCTAGAACATTCACATACATTTTTTATATGAAAAACCTCCCAACAACAAAACAGTTCTTGGTATTAATAAGATCCAACCTGTACTTTGCTATGAAAATTCAACACAGTGTGCACACAACACAGCACATGTGCGCACATGTGTGCACTTGCGTTTTTGCTGCTCAAAATGAGCACACAAGGTCCCTACACAAATAAACACATTGTGACACCCATCAGGATTACTTCACCATGTAAGAACCAAAATATAACTGGAAATAGACTTTCACTTGTACCTAACAGTGACTCATCAAATTTCTTATTTACATCACTGTCCTTTTTGGTGTCTCCTTGCTCAAGAATGCTGACCCAGGACTGCTCATTGCCATTTTACATGCTGATTTTGTTTCTTGTATGTGAAAAAAAGAGTAGAATGTAGCATTGCACTGGCTTTTGTGGCCAGACTCAGGCCAGACTCTCTGACATGCCTATTTGGCACCCAGTACATTTCAGTTCGAGAAGGGACAGCACATGCTGCTGCTGTGACTGAGATACTACGTGCCTGGACATTAATCCCCTGTCAGTTAAAACACCTACAACTTCTTTGGCTCATCAGCAGCTCCTGCCATCAGGAACACTGACAATACCCACTTTTCCCTGCAATGCCTGAACTAGATTATCCCTTTTTTTTTTTAACCCTACACCAGAACCTTGCATTTGAATGACTGAGTGCTCATAAGCAGAAGACAACAGCAGCTTGCTGTGCTCTGATCTGCCCTAAAACTTGAAGCCCCCTGCTCCACTCAAGAGAACAGAGAAGGAGAGGAACAGATATGCTCCCAGCTCCAGAGATCCCTCAAAAGGCAGCCTACAGTCCTTCCTCAGTGACACCCAGCTCAGCTGGGGGGCTGCTGGACATCTGTAATTCTGCCCACTGTGCACTAGATGCCACTGCACTGATTGTTTTTAGCAGGCAAAGAGCCATTGCCTTTCCTCTGGCTGCCACACTCTACCTGTCAGGAGGCTACTGATTACCTCTGGCTTGGAAGTTTGACATTGTCTAGCAAAACTCCCAGCACTCAGGACAGGGCTACCTTTGCTTTGCAGGTGAAAAACCGGGATACAGAGACTACAGCATGATTTAGCCATGGGTTGGGTATGCAAGGCTGACAGTGCATGGACTGAGGCAGCAGTTACCTGCGCTCACCACCAGCCTGAAGTCCCAAACAGATCAGATTTCTGCCTCTCTCCCTCTGCCTCTGTTGAAACCAGGTACAGACAGGAGATCAACAAGGAGGCAGGGTGGGGCAGATGAGGGATAATGGTCACATAATGGTACCAGCAAAGTAATCAGCTAATTGCAAATAGATTCCACACTGCATAGAGGTTCCCACAGCCAATCTCAGTTTCTCAACCTCCTATTGCCTGTTCAAACCCCTAGACATCTTCCCAGGAACCACCTCCACAGGTCTCACAGCCAGGCATCCTCTTGCCTCTGGGCACATCTCCTTGTTCTTGCAACAGCAAAACCTTCTGGTGATGAGGAAGGAGGGGCATTAAAAGAGATTTCTTAGGAAGGCTAGAAAATCTGCTTCACTCAAGGTTTTTAAGAGGGAGTTAAAGGCAGCAGAAGATGGTGTTTCCAGATTTTGACACATTCCACAACCCTACCTCCCCACTCCCTCTCTTCTTCCCCTGCTTCCAGTGTCAAAGCAGCTGTATGGTCTCGGATAAGGAAGAGCTACTGCAACTGCTAGTGGCTCCACAAAGCAGCTGAGGTGCGGGGAACCTCTGTAGTACACGATCTCTTTCAGCCTCACTTTCCTTTGATTCTGAGAAGGGATAAATAGATCATGGAGGGACATCAGTTGCTCCTCCTCTACAGATTTCCTGACAGGACACTGTCTGACCCAGATATGGCAGCTTCTCACAGATGCCACACAGCAATCCCAGATGCCTTCCACACTCTCCCTCCCACCTGCCACATTGGGCTTTTACATCAAGATACTCAGGAAAGACATAATAAGCCTTGTGAATCTCCTTGTCCGATGCCTGACACAGACAGTGATGGAGCATGTTCACCCCCTGCTAAAGGCTGTGCAACATCTAATTAATAACCTGTCATGTAGCTCACTGGAAACAGCTGTTTACAGCTCTGGTGACAGGGTGCCACTGGTATTTTGAGGGCATCTCCCGCAGCAAGAGTGGGTGACCCCTGGCTGAAGGGCACACAGCTTTCCAGATGTTAAACCCTGCCTTCTACTTTGCCCCTCCCCAGACAAACTAAACTCTTGGTTTAGGGACAGGCCAGAAAACACTGCTGTGTGTTACCTCAGTGCCAAGAAATACAGCAGCAGTCCAGCATCAGCTGAGAGCATTTGCACACCTGCAAGGCTTTTTTATATTTGCTCTGCCAACTGAGTTCACTTGAAAATTCTGTTTCTACGGCACATTTTGCTGTCTTGCAGGAGCTGAGAAAATGAAATTAAGAACTCTGACAGAAGTAGGTTTCATCTCTAGGCTAAGCTGTATGAAATAGGAAACAACCAAAGTCTCAATTGAGGTCTTCCTCTAGGTCTAAATCAATTAACCACAAGATCTGTCAAACGTAGAGCTATGTTAAAAAAAGATTCAGCAATGATAAGTACTTGAATCAGCTGTTTCTTGGCCAAACAGTGAGATCTTTAAGACGTACTTTTATGGCCATGGTAATCTGCAGTTCTGTTTTTGTTCTTTTTTCTTTCTGCTCAACATCTGTGAAGTCTTGATTTTCTTTGCTGTGTGAATTTTAAAGTTTACCCTCTCTTGGGCAGCCACCGGGCAGGTCCCCATAGTGGAAAGAAGGCTGGTCCAAGAGGTCTCCAAAGGCTGAGGGACAGTGTAACACAGCCATCCATGTTAGCCTAGACCTCGGCGGCCACAAGACCTAGGACTGTACTGCAGGTGGGTGAATGAGCCTGGCTGCTAATGGGACTGGGTCCGGCAGCCCTTCCTTATGATGCCCAGAGTTCTTCAGTGTGGTGTAATCAGTAACTCCTGCCACTGCATTGCCCTCACCACTGCATTTCCCCACAGATCCTGCACATAGCTTCTTCCCACGAGGCCTCCCAAACTTCCCCCTTCCCTCCTTAGCCCACTGGAGCCAGCAGCCATGTGCTGGAGCCAAGCTGGCTGTTGGGACACGTGCCCATCCAGCCCAGCAGCAAGAACAGCCATGGCAGGTGCAGCTGCAGGACCACCAAGTTGTCACTTTCAGCCCACACTGGCTTGGGCTGTGCAACAACTTCCATTAGTGTTATAAAGAACTACAGAATTATTTAGATTGGAAGAGACCTTTAAGATCATTAAGTCCAACTTTAAGTCAGCATTGCCATATCCACCACTAAACCATGTCCCTAAGCTCCATACCTACATATTTTTTAAATATCTTCAGGGAGGTGCACTTCCCTGGGCAGCCTTTTCCAATGCTCGATGACTCTTTTCAGGAATAAATCCTTCCTGATATCCAATCTAAACCTTCCATTGTGCAAGCTGCATTTCCTTTCAGGTGGCTGTACAGAGTGATAAGGTTGTCCTTTTCTTCAGGCTAAACAATACCAGCTCCCTCAGCTGCTTCTAAGAACAGTGCTCCAGACCCCTCACTAGCTTTGTTGCTCTTTTCTGGGCACTCCCAGTGTCTTCCTTGTTGTAAGGGGCCAAAACCTCCACACTGTCACAACGGGATATACATTTGCACTCTGGAATAACGACTGTGCAAAAGGTATTTTTTAATTATGATTATTAAAGCTTTTACCTGGGTGATATTGGTTTGTTTTATGAATTAGCATATTTTGCATAGCTGATGTCAAGCATTGCTGTCACAGGTTTGCCATCTATCACTTGCTGCCAGGTACATAATTCTGTACATGAGATTTATATAAACTCTCCCACAGAGTAAGCGTATGCATGCAAGTGTCACTCCATGAAAGCTCTCTCTTGCTCTTTGCTTGTAGGTAAAACTGTGTGTGCACACCCATCTGACATTCGGGCCATAAACAGCCCTTGCTGCTGAACAGGGAATTGCAGAAAAAATATAAAGCAGCCTGCAGGAATGCATGTAGCATTTTGTAATCTGTAGAAGAAAGAAGGCAAAGTAAACTGGGAAAGCCTGTAGGCAAATGTTCTTAAATGATACAGAGCGAGAGAGAGAGAGTAGTTACTAGAACCATAAGGCTTTTCTTATATTCCAATAGTATCTCTAACACCAGCATCCAATTTATGAATTTTACCACCCAAAACCAGAATGACACATTTAGTGGCTCATTGCTTTGAGCCCTCCTTTAAAATTTACAATTCCAAATACAAATCACTCTCATCTTGCATTCCAGAGCTCAAAATTCATTCAATCCAAGATTTCCAATGGCAGTACACCAGTGCTGCCCTAAATATCTGAGATGATTCAGTTCTTTTGTAGTGCAAACAACTCTTACACAAGTTTTACTGCACTGCAATGATTTTAGTCAATGCGCCTTATCCAAGTGCTGGCACCAGCACATTAGCCACAATTGAAAAAAAAAAAAAAAGCTACAAGGGACAGCTGGCTTTGTATAAACCTTTGGTTACAGGTTGTAATGTATTTTAGGCATGGAAATTATTTGGAGCCCAGACCAAACAGAATAGCCTCCCACCTTTTTCTCAATCATCATTTCAACCACAGAGCAAGCACTAGGAAATGCTGCAAGCACTTTTGTGCTATTTCAAACCTGGCCCAGCTTCTAACAGCTCAATTAGGACCAGAAAGCCAGTACCAATCAATGAGAAGAAATACCTGCATGGACTTTTATTGGTCCCTCCAGCAGGTCTCTGGGTTATTGTACTTTGGTTTCTTCACATTCTGTAGTCCAGCAAGGGCATGGAAAATACCATGTATGAATCCATATCGAAATGGAGACTCGGGATCACCTTCTAATATTTGTCCTTATATTTTTGCCCTGGTTGTGGGCAGAACAGGGTTATTTTTTGCAGTAGCTAGGAGTGGGCATGACCAGGTTACTCTAACGCCTCATGTCATTGCTTGGGCCAGGGGAAAAAGACTTTCTTTGGGGAAGAAAAGGTTTCCTCTCAGTTGAGTAGGTGTGGTGGAAGGATCTGGACCAAGAATGAGTGTCATGCAGAAGAGACGCAAAGTCCTCTCAGATGAGACAGCTGCGGTGGCCAGATCACAGGGCAATGTAATACTACTTTGCAAAAACACTTCTGAAAAAGAGACCAATTTTCTAAGCTACAGCCTGCAATGCCCACAGCTTCAACAAGACTTTTGAGGTACTGCAAGAACAGTTTTGACAATTCCATCACTCACTGTAATTTTATTCACTGATTGATCCATTTAGAACCTAGAATTACTTCTCTAAGGACTGGCTGTACTGTGGTCTTCTCTTTTTTAATATCCCTGTAGATGTCTCTTGCTTTTTCTTCCTGTCATCATTGAAATGCACACACCTGAAGAACAAGCCTTCTAGGCTGCTGACCATGAAGAAGGTTTTTGCATAATCATTTCACTTAAAAGAAAGGAAAGACAAGGACTGACAACATAAAAAAACCCCAAACCCATCATATACCAAATAGAAAACCTGACACCTGATGACATCAGTGAAATCCAGCTGAGAGCTTTAAAAATCCTAGATGTTATCTGTCAGTGCTCTTTTGAACTCAGGGTAATGCAGACATGTATTATTAAAATGTGCTTGTTTAATTCACATGGGCCAAAAGGGAACTGGAAGTCATCTTTCCAAATAAGACTTAAACAGTCAGACAAAAAAAAATTTAAGTTACATCAAAATTATATGCATTGTAGAAAAGTTTCACTTCTGCCCTGTGAAATGCAACACAGCTCTTTTCTTTAGGATAAGTATGTTGTGTAAAGAAGAAATTCATGTCTGTATGTAGGCCCCACTTCACCATGATATGCTTAAAGAGATTATATTACATTAGAAAATCTCCTAATTATGATTTCAGAGGCTTCATGCAACCCAGCACAAAACTAAATGAATATGTGGTATGAACGTACACGCACACACACAAACACAAATACTCTATTAGTCAGTGTTTGCCTGCCAATGCTCTTTGCACACCTAATTATAGCATTAGTCATCTTAACGCTTTCATTACTCTTTCTAATTCATACTGGGCTGCACTCATCTAAGTCATACAGGTCCTATAGAAAAAACGTGTTTTATGGAACCACTGTCTCCAGTGTACAGTTTAATAATGTTAAAAAGATATCAACATAAAATTAATGACTAAATTTTTCATGAAGGGAGCATTACATTCCCACCTAATTGTGGTTTAAGCAGTTATTTCTCTATTACTACTATAGTGCTGAAACTAATGTTCAGTAGCCCATTGTATAATCCGATGGAGAATCCAAATGACTCTTGGTGCTAATGACAAATATCCTTAGAGAATAAATATCTTCTGGACACTGTGCTAGTTCTAATTTGACTGATTGCATTTCAGCTAGTGCAATGAAATCTTTTCTGGTGGTGTTTGGAAAAAAAAAAAAATAAATAAAACTTCAGTTACTTTTCTGTCAAAGGAAATATTTTCAGGCTCTGTAACTTCAAGTCACTACAAAGCAGAAACTTCCTAACTGGTGCTGGGCTTCAATGTCAACATACTTGGCATCAAAAATTCAGCACATTTACCCTCATGCAACTGCACAATAAGTCAAGAGCAGTGTGCTGCCCTGAACCATGGCTGGCTTTGCTGCAGTTTTACCTTCCCCTAAAGAGCAGAGCAGTCTGTTCTCAGCACAATACAGAAAAGCCAGAATGGCCTAACCAAGAAAACAGTGTTTTAACTTCTTCTGAAATGCACATGGCAAGTGTTTTACATTTCTTCTGTGTTTAATCTAATGAATTTGAAGGTATTTCAGACACTCATATTACCTATGTTTTGTCATGCATAATCCTACAGCGAGTATTTGTTATTAAAGGGAGAAAACATTTTAATTTTCTTTCTCTTGTCTCCCATTCCCTTCCATAAAGTGCAGGAAGAGCTGACCCAAGAGTCTGAAGAAACAAGTTTTGCATCTCTCAAGAGAAGGCACAGCTTGGAGAGCATGTGCACAGCCTCCCCCACACAGTGAGACCAGGTGCTTCTGCTCCAGAGGGATGCAGACACCTCCTTTTCACCTCCTCATCCTTTCCCAGGAAAGCAGTTCCCAATCTCCTTAGCCACTGCAGTTTCACTTCCTCCTTACCTATGTCTTATTTTTACTGATCCTTTCTGTATAAAACCTATCCTTTCCTTCTTCCACTGCTCACATAGCATATGCTCCCCTTTATGTCTCTTTCCAAATGTGATTTCTGTGAACTTGTAACCTTTCTAATTCCACATTTTACCTCATTTATACATAAAAATAGATTTTCTTCAGAGACATCTTACTTGCCTTTTGCTATGTTCACATTACCTCCTCGTTCTTCATTGATCGCACTCCTCACCTTAAAATACTCTCCTCAAAATATTAAATATATCTTCTAAACACTCCTTTTTCCACAGAGGCTATTTTGTTCCCTGCCACACAGAGATGGATGCTGTCTTACAGCTTTGTTTTGCACATTTGGCCTGCTGCAATCAGTGTCTTTGGTGCTACACAAGTTACTTTAAGCCACTATCTGTTTTCTCCTAGAACTGCTCAACTTCCACCTTCCCTAATGACTGCAAAGTCCTAGGTGACTGACAGATCAATCATCCTGTTCTAGCTTCTCTAGTTCTAGTACAAGACAAAAAATGCAGAAAAAAAGCTATTCTTACACATGAATTTGCAAAGATTTACCACCTAATTTACCAGGTACAAAGCCTATGATTTCCCACTTAAATTTATAAACAGCCCAAATGTTTTTCAGGACAATATGACAAATATTTCCTGCAAATTTGCATTGTGTATGATGACTTAGAGATGCTTTTGAACACAGTGACACCTCCCACTCTTTTTTGAAATATTTGCTTTTTTGTGATTCATTTTAATTCATCACATTTCTCCACATGGATATTTACACTTTTTCCATCATTGTCTTAAGCACAATAATTTATTTCTAAGGTTTGGCCCAACTTAACATTGTCTGTGATCCAGTCCAGCAAGAATACAGAAATTCTTTACCTGATGGGCTCCCCAGGGAGGTGGTGGAGTTATTAACCCTGGAGGTGTTTAAGAAAAGACTGGATGTGGCACTTAGTCAACCATGGTCTGGTTGACAAGGTGGTGTTAGGTCATAGGTTGGACTCTATGATCTGCAAGGTCTTTCCAACCTAGTTAATTCTGTGATTTTTTTCCAAATGGGCATAACTGTACCAATTAATAACTGCCCATTCATATACGGATTTATGTACTTGTGTCAATAGGAACAAAACAGAATGTTTTTAACTGAATAAAGTGAGCTGATTTATTTTATCAAAGTGCCAGAGTTAACACCAGTGCCCTTAAACTGGCAAAGAGACACACACCATAACCATGTTCAGGAAAAGTTGACAGAGAGAGCAAAAAGTTCTTTTTCCTCCAGTTTAAGTTGAACTCTTTCCACTGACTTGACTGTACTGAGCTGGACTGTACAGCTCCCCGGAGGCTGAAGAAAGAAGGGGCCTATCATGCCTAACATGTACAGTTTGAAACCTGAGGAGGGAAACAGGCAGTGATATTTTACTGAGTGTACGGTCCCATTCAACAAATGGGCTGAAGTCTTGCTTCATATTATTCACTTTTCAAAATTAACATTTTTATATAAGAATCCCGGAGACACTGGAGAAACTAGCCATTGTTCATCTTTTAAAATTATATTAGAAACACAAATAAAAATATTTTTGTGGCCAATTCAGGATGCTTCAGCCAGGCTGTAAAACAAAGGGTGCCGTGAGCTATTCCTTTGTCTAAGAGATAATTTGCTTTGTGTAGGATGCTTCTTCACAGCAGGGAGCATGTAGCCCAGATTCCCTTTAATTCTTCTTGATTAAACCCAAAGACAGAGCCACAGGAAGTAATGATCATTGCAGAACACAAGTGATAATGATCTAGCAGCTGAAGTTAGTGGTAGAGATGTCAAACTGCAACCCAAACTCTCCAAATGTCCCTCTGCCACTTGCCATTAGCATGCATTCCTGTAATAAAATCAAAGACTTTTAAGTCCCATCAGAGCACTTGGAAGACTGGCAAAAGCTGGTAAACCATGCAAGACTACCCACAAACCTTATGGGGTCTACAGGACAAATGGGAGCTGTAAGGTGATAGTTAAAATATCAATTAGGAATGAGGACAATGATTTCCCCTGTAAATCAGATATACATGCTGCCAGCCTGGTCTGAGTTCTTACCTAATGGTCAGGTTTTTGGGAGTGGTTTAAGACCACAACACAGTTCTTCCACTGAGACAAAAGAACAAACTCTACAGGGATCAATGTTCCCACACTACCTACCACAAGGTTACTTAACTGCTGAGGACTTGAGGACTTAAGTAAAGTAGAATAAGAAAGCCTCTTGGACTTCTGACAGACTTGTGCCCATGAATGCTGGAAACAGCTTAGCCATGGACCTTAAGCAAAATGAGAAAACAAAAAATTAATGAAAACCAGAGATGACACCTCTTCTGCACCTCTTCAACACCTATTCTATCCATGGGGGAAGCAACCAGAAGATGTTAAAGGGTGTTTACTGACAGTGTGAATCAGCTCTGAATTTTAAAAAATATACATTAAAAAAAAAAAAAATCCCCCCAAACCTTAAACTTTCAAGACTTCCACTTATGTTCTGGATATTGCAGGCAATTCAAAACATTTCCTACATTTCCCATGACTCCTTGCAGATATTTCCCATCCAGTCCTTAGAGCATTGCAATAGGAAACCAGGACAGCCATATGCCCTGTCAGACTAAAAAATATTTTCTTCCAAATCAGATGGCAGCAGCCCTGGTGAGATTAGTTTTTCTCTATCTTATACCATACAATCTCTGCTCCTAGAAGTTCAGACAGCAACTACAAATTTTCTTTGCCACACATCTTAGCAAGCCTCCACCAGCAATGCCTGTCTGATCCAAAAGGGTACTACAATTAATCAGAACAAAAGTATATCAGGCCGGCTGACAGCAAGGCAGGAAGAAAGAGTAATGTCCCAACCATGAAATAACGCAGCAACAAATTTTATGTATGGTTTCATTTGTTAAAGTCCCTTTTCTTTCTGACATTTAGACCTTTTCCTCTAGCTTAATTTCTTATAACATGAGTGTATGTCTTGAAATTTCAAGGTCATGTGCAGTGCCGTCTACGTATATTCCTTGTGCTGGGTTCAACTTGCAAGGTCTCTCTACTGAAAAATACAATTACATCAATACAAGTTATCCCCTTTTTTTTGTATGCTTAAGTACATAACCCATTCTTTTAGTGGTGTAGCTGAACTCACACAAAGGTGACAAAAAGATTTTAATTGTATCCATATTATATATTATTTCCATGAAATTAATTTTGTAATCACAATGTAAAAGAACAAATGGTAACTTTTTTTTAAACTTGAACTGTTTACATGGTTAGACAAACCTCTCAAAGCAGTTAATTATATGGGAAAGAACTGGATTATTAGTTTGAAAAAAATACTTCCAAACCAAACTGTTGTGTACATTAACTTCTCTTCCAAAATTATGAGAAAGATGGGAAAGGGAGGAGCTGAGTGGACACTGCTTCTAGATGTGGCTGGTCTCCTGTGCTGCACCAGCCAAGGGAAAAATGAACTTCAGAGAAGTGACCTGGAAGAAAATCATCCTTAGGCTTCCTGTTTCTAAGGGCCAAATAATGCCAGATTTCCTGCTGGGGGTAAATTCTGCTGAGCTCTGACACAGTTCTGCTCAAGGCCAAGTGTCTGACTGCCCAGGAAGTACCAGCACCTCCTCTGCACCTGCATCCACACACACACATGGGGCCAGCACGGACCAGTGCTCCCACAGCACGGACCAGTGCTCCCAGCACCTCTTCTCTGCAGCCCCACAGCCAGACCCCACCAGGAACACAAGCCTTACATTCATAAAACACATATCCTGATATGATGCTAGGGCACTTACAAGGTACCAAACACAAATTGCTATCCAGGGGAAGTTTTTCTGAAGTTTTCCTTTTCTGCAAATAATGTCTTTGAGATTTTATTTGCACATGTCTTCATGCTGAAGCAATTTTCCTGTAGAACTATGCCTGTTCGCTCCTTGGTGATTTTTTTTTTTTTTAAATCTCAAGTTAATTGACTGCCAATTAACTGAAGCTATTTAGAAAAACAAGTCAGAACTCTCCCCATACATTTGTAATGGACTGCAAATATTTGTAGTCTGGCTTAATCTGATCCCTAAGGTAAACTAGAAATGTTTGTATTATATGTTTTAAGATTGCTATAATTCATGGTTGACAGACAGGTTTTCACTTTCTGGAGAAAGTGAAATTTCAGCATTAAGTTGGTTTACCCTGTGGCTTTTTAAATTGTGTGGTTTTTTTTTGTAAAAACACCAGAAACCACTTCCGAAGCTCCAGCTCTGGGCCTATTTCATTATTTATTCAGCTTCCTCTGATAAATTTTTCATTTAAAAACTTCTGGAATTTAACTATAATAGATCCCATAAGCACCCAAAGATAATTTTGAGGATTTTAAATTCTAAAAAAAAAAAAAAAAAAAAAAAAAAGTTAAAAAAATGCAACCAAGTAGTGTGAGATACAGGGAACAATTTTAAGATTACTCATAAGCCAGAATACATTATGTATATAAACAATCACACAAGTGTTCTGTAATTTGTGTTACTTGATTATATGCAACCTCTAGTTGCATATAACCTAGAGTTTGAACCCCAATCCCAGTGCTTTCCACAATTTATTAATGTCAAATCATGGATATATGCAATGTCTTGTTTCACCAGCATAAATACTCAGTTTACATGTATGTTCAATTACATGATTGGAGAGGGACATTGTGTATGCTGCAGTAATCAACTTTTCTCAAGTTACAGACCAGAATTGCAAGAAATTCCTTCTCTATCTTCATATGAACAGACCCTTTTGTCAGGAAGGTAAATCTAAAAGGGTTCATACCAATTTTTGTTTTCTTTTTTTAATCAAAAGTCTCTCTCTTCAACTCTTCCTAATGTATAAAGTAGCGTTTTTCAAGCCAAGAAACACAACTGCCTTCTTGAACACAGTAAGTGGACAATAATCAGTGTTAACTGTGACTTCTCTATGTGGGTGGAATCTATCTTTGTAATATCTAAATGTAGTCATTTAAAACTTCAGTACCTAGTTAAAGATTGCTGCTTAGGTGCTTTCACTTTATATAGACACACATATATATCACCATCCATATAAAGTAGTTGATGAGATGGATCATGAAGCAAACACAGAAAAATTTTCCAAGAACAGATAGTTACTCACCTTTGCATATGATTGTTTCCCTGACTCTCAAGACTGTGATGCACACTGTGATTAAATGAGGATTATTTCCAGTGACTTCCAAGGTAGTGATAAAGAAATATCTATGTTTACAGGGAAGTTCACCAAAATGCAGCTGTATTTAATATACTATTTAGATTAACCTACTACTGTTGCTTTGAGCTGGTGAAGTGATAGAAACACACAACACTAAGAATAGTACATATAAAAATAATTAGACCAAGTTGCTTAATGGGTATAATCTAAGCATCTGCACTCCCAAATATTTTGGTTTTAAATTTCCTACTAATTCTAGCCTTATGCTGTTATTGATATGCTCTTACACAGAATGATCAGAGGATATATTTAAAACATGAAAACTATTAGTAAAACATTCATTTCAAGCCCAATTAGTCTTCTCAACAAAAGATTATACATTTTCCCCTCACATTTCGTTTACTGTAGTCACCTGACAACTAAATCATACAAGCTTCTCAGGGGTTTTTAATATTTACATTCATATGTATCTTATAAATGAGTTACCCATTTTAGCCAATAATGTACAGGTATGACTCTTCAGAGTCTGGAATATTTTCTTGCTGGCCCATCTGATTGAAACAACCCATAACCAAAATTCTCACTTTCTGACAATCCAGGCTCTCTGTTAGCAATGCCTTGGAGTTCCATAAAAAACAGCCCCAGCAGCTGAAGAATGGTGGTGGAATGTGCTTTCCACAAACCAAAAGATAGACAGAGAAACCAGAAACCACAGCTGGTGATAAGTATCTGCCTCTTATGACGAAATAAGTGTTCGCTGTATTGCATATGACCTTTAGAACTGTAGAGAGAACCTCAGAGATGGGTGGTTGGAAGAAACAGGCAGAATAAGGTGTTCAACATCTGCTGCACAGGGGCATTTAATCCTACAATACATCCTGGAAGATTTAGGCTATGTGTTTTGGGACCATGGCTTTGATGAGACCAATGCTGTGATAGTCTCTGGAGTTTTCAGGGTAACACCCACAGGGCTGACAAGATTCCAGAATTCATAATCAAGTTCTTCTCTGTTGGCAGCTTAGACAATAATGACAGCTGTGGCTCTACCAACATGCACTCACACCTGTTGTAGCAGCCATGGAGCCTGAAAGCACTCTTAGAGTCCTAAGACTTCTCCTGACTAACAAAGCTTTTTTGGCTCTGCAGAAAAAGTCATGAGAACCCATGGCAGAGAAGTTTGCTTCAAGCTACTCCAGTATCTGGAAAGACCACAGCAGTGTAAATAGTGAGTTGTAAAAGCAATACAGACATGCCATTTTTTTAAAATGAGAACATCTGGGGATGTCCAATACAATTATGTTTTTCCTGGTGATGAAGCATAAGGTTAAGTGGCACAGCTTTAACCGTTGATGTGAGCGATTTGTGCAGCCTGTCAGAATTGTGCATCTAGTTGAACAATAGATAATGGGTGGGGAAGGGCTTCTTAAATGCTATTGTGAAATAAGTAAGATGTAAAAGGTGTATTTAAGAAGCTATTCTTTGTGCAACCCCCAAATGCTCTTCTCCCAGAAGGAGTCCATACCTCCACAAGTGAACCTCAGCTGCTGGGTGATGTCAGGAAAGGCTGTCCCATTGACTCCCAGTTGTGGGTGCCACCCCAGCAGCAAGCACACAAGCAAGGAAGTGCCATCCATCCAGAATAAGCCACCAAAACAAAGAACAAAGAGCAAGTGGGAAAATGAAGGAGCCGGCAGACTCACAACAGCTTTGTCAGGAAGGAGATGTGTGACAGTAGTTGTAGATGAACAATTCCTATTTCTAAATCAGGGTGGAAAAATCCATTTTTGTGAACCTAGGAAGAGGAAACCCAATACGAAATAACTTGAGGAAACCAGTAAAAAATTTTGAGGGCACATGAGCTCATGATTCAAAAGAACTAAACTCATTAAAAAAAAAAGAAAAAAAAAGGCAGTTAATGAAAACACAAACACAAACACAGCTCCAATGAAAAAAACAGGTTGCACCATCCATTACCCTAAAAAAAAATAAACAGAAGGCTGTCAGCATGTCTAAGATATCAGCAGCTTCCCTTCATTAACTCTAATTGCTGTGTGTTAGTGATTCTAGGTGATGCACAGATGATGGAGCTTTCAGTCAGGCTGGAACAGAGATGGATTCCAGGCACCTACCTAAACTCCCCTTTGATCATTGTTAACATCAGTACTTACCCCATACAAACCATACTGGTGACAAATAAAGAGAATTTCTGTGTGTTCTTTGAATTTTAAGATGCAAACAACCTTCACCAATGCTTGGCCAATGGAACAACTGGAGATGTTTTCATAGCTGCGGGCTGACAGTTCACAAATTGATCAGGTGAGTAGATGACACAACACTTCTTTCTGAGTTTGCAAGTATGGGGTGGGTTTGAAGACTTTGCACACATGTACAGACAACAAATTTACCTATGAACTGTATTAATGAACTTAGGTTAAAATATTTATCAGGAATCAACCCACACTAATGAACAACATACAGCAAAGAACTGCTTGTCTTAAATTTTGATTCTGCTCCTTTGTGCATCTGGAGAGTATTAGTACAGGAAATTATTCCAGCACATGATTAAATCTCTCTGAAGTGAAAAGACTATAAGTGTAAGCTTAAAGCTAAGTGGATACTTATGTAGCCTTCCTAGACAAGGGAGTGCAACTGGGGCCACAATCTTTAACTGTATAAGCCTATATTCCTCCAGTGTTATGACATTTCTTAAAGGCTGATAAGCATCTATATCACATGCACTCTTTGGCTGGAGTCAAGCATAACTCATGAAAGTAATCTCGTTTCACACTA
Organism: Anomalospiza imberbis; assembly: GCF_031753505.1. NCBI lineage: Eukaryota > Metazoa > Chordata > Aves > Passeriformes > Viduidae > Anomalospiza > Anomalospiza imberbis. Next base: position 49,615,942 of record NC_089683.1, on the reverse strand, counting down.
AGTTTTACTTGCAGGTCCTTCTCTGAATTAATCAAAATTAAAGTGTCAGTGCAGGTTGGTTGCACACAGAGCCCATTTTGGCTCATACCCCCTAATTATCATGGGCTTTACAGGGAGGATTCTAAGACCTAACTGTCAGCCCCTCTGAACTGAGGAATTCTGCTGTCAAAAGACCTGTGGATACCTCTCTCTCAAAAGCAATGTCAACTGGATCCACACTGCAACAGCTTGTGTAGTACCAGTGCTTCTTCCCAGAGACTGCAAACGTTTTTCTGTAACCTACCCTTTTTTCACAATAGTTTTTGATCACTCCTACCTCACCAATGGCACATATCTCTTCTGGCCTCTGTTTTAGAAAGCTGATTTCCATTCTCTTTCACCCCAACCTCTTAACATGTCAGAATCAATGATCTTGCTCAGAACAACAGTATCCTGCAAGACCTCTATTCGTGCACATACGTACACACACTCACACGTATATAACAAAAAAAAAAAAAAAATCACGCAAGACCCATAAGATGCCACTCAAATGGATCGGTGCTATTCTTGTATCTGCCTTTTGCACAGAAAGATGATTAATTTCTATTTGTGGAATCAAAGTAACTGTCTGCTTAACAAAGAAACTCAGTACCTTAAGGGAAGAGGAAACCATACAAGTACTTAAACTTGGCTTCTTGTTGCTGTGACCAGCCAAGAGGAATGGTGGGATGCTTCTAGGTCTACCCAGTGGTCACAAAGATATGTTCCACTGTTATTCAGATTGGAGGCAGCAGGATTACCAAGCGTGGTATGGCTTTCAGGCCAGCAGGAACAGGGATGCTTTTCTAGGAAGGCATACTGACCACTGGTGGGTTCACAAGAAAAGACACCTTTCTTGAGCATCTGACTTAATCTTTACTTCTTTGTCTGAAGCTATTTAAAGACCAAAGAAAATAAAGAAAGATGAGAAAAGAACATGGCCTGCCACCATTCATGGAGGCACTCCTACTCAGGAGCTACTATCAGGTTTAAGTAACAAGCATCATCAGCTCCAAACATTAACTTCTGCATCTTCCAACAAGACCTTTTAACTGCTCATAAGAAGGAGGCAGAGTACAGGTAATTTGTAAAGAATCCTTCCCTTAGGCACCCCCTTCTCACCTCCAAGCAGGTCTTGGACCAGACCCAAGAGCGGGACTAGTTTGGGGTTGCTCTTTTATGCTGCAGCCATGCATGAATAGGGGCCAGCTACAAAGGCAGCATTGTATCAGCTTTGCTGGGGAGGTTGTAGCCTCGCTTTCCTCCTCCAAGTCATCCTCCCAAGGCAGGCAGCTCGCGTAGGAACACCGTATTACGGATGGAGTATTTTTAAAGTTCCAAAAATAATTCCTGTGAAGAGTGAGAAATTGCATTTGAATCCCGACAGAGCAACAGACAGGCTGGAGCTGGATGGAGGACATGTAGATCAGAGACAGAGCAGTCACGGCAATGCTACTGAATATCAGAGGAGCCAGACAAGGTAGAATATCTGCAGTCTGGGAGAGAAGGAGACTTTTTTTTTTTTTTAAATTTCTTTCTTTCCTACACAAGGCTAAAGAAGAGGGGAAAAAATAGCAGAGGAGTCTTGATAATCACAGATTTCTGAGTTATATCTGCACTGAAAGCACACTGAACAAGTGCTAACTTTTTTTGTGAAGTCTTCAAAGCCTGCTTCTAAAGAGGCTTGAGGACAAAGAAGACTGCTGTTAAAATCAAGCCTATGAGAGAGGCACACCCAATGCATTTCATATAAACATCCCAAAAGGCATCTACTCAAAATCTAAGAGATCACTTTGGACAATTTTTGAAAAATGTGACTCACGCTTGAGCAGATAAATAGGAGAGCTGCAGACCACGCTCTAAAGAGCTGCAAGGCTTAGATCTCCATTGCTGTCTCAAGAGTTGGTTGCAGGTTTGGTAATGTTGACAGCAACTTTCCTTGAATTGCACATTCTGGAGTTCATCCTCCCATTATATTTTCATTGCAGTGAAATTAAATTTAAACTGATCAAACAATAGCTGAGGATTACAGAACATTTAAAGAGGATGTTCTTTCACTTTTAGCTAAAATGAAACATTGCCAAGGGCTGGCAGAAAAACAGCAAGGAAGGAACATGATTAAAAAGGAAAGCACTATTACAAAGAAAAATGGCACATTCTAAACATTGGTTATTTAAGATACTTACAGACCGTATATAAATAATACACTGAGCTACTGAAATGGTGGTTTTGGGCAGGCATATGAGATTACAAAAAGACACTGGAGCTGTTGAAGTGGGAAAACCCTTCCCTTCTAGGCAAGGAAAATCAGAGAAAGGCTTTGTAACATGCACTGCTGCCAATCCATCAGGGCAGAGAAAGAAACCATCCCAAACAGCAGCTCTCGCCAAGGTGTCAGGGGCAACATGTCTTCACGCTTCACTCCCTCTCTTAATTCTCACTGGCGTGACCCATATGCCGAGTCCCCATCTGTGCTACACATGCAACATCCCGTTTCCCCTGTACTGGGTGGGAAGTGAAAAAAAAATCAAGAGCTGGTCCAAAGGGCTAGAAACCTCTCTCACTGCACAAAGTAACAAGCAGAAGCAGCTTGTTTTATTTCCCTGCTTTTTTGAAGGGCTGTGAAAATTTGAAAAGGGTATTAAAAAGAATACAGGATTTTCCATTAATCCTTTTAAAAAGTTCATTAACACCTTGACTAACAGCTCTGATAATTTATTTTTTTTGAGGGTGACAAATCCTGACAGCAATAAAGTATGATTTGACCTTGGGTTGTTTGTTTTTTTTTTGTTTTTTGGTACATTTAAACTTGAAAATCAGAGTGCCATTTGTGTCAGGCAATAGGCATGGTGGAAAATCGTGGAACTAGGCTTTCAAGAGAAAATTTTGCTGCGTGCACCCCCAGTGTTTCTATTGTGATATCCAGGTGGCAGCACTAACCTGCCCCTGAGGGGGATACCCAGACAGGCAGTGACACTTCAGCAACCAGCTAGGATGGATGGCAGAGAGCAGAGCTGGAAACCACTGCACCACCATCCAGCACAGCTGTACTGAAGCCAACATCTCATCACTTATTAAGATAAAGACAACCTATTTAGCTGACATTTGCTTTGTGTGCCATTAAGCCAGACTCTGCCTTTGCCCACACTTGTCCAGTTGGCACGTATGTTAATGCACAAAAGAGTACAGACAGGCACCCACACTGCAGCAGCCTTTCCTTTCAAAAAGGAGCTAGGCCTGGCACTGCCACCCCAGGTTCTGCTTTATTCCAACTGTAAATGGCTTTTGCAGCATGCCCAACTGGCACATCCTTTAAAGTTGCAACAGGGGGTGGGATGGGGGTGTTGGCTTTCCTAACTGAATTAATCGGCTCTGAAGAAGCCAATTTTGTAGTTCAGAGAGACAGACTTGTGTTAAACTGCAGGCTGGACATGAGAAGAGGGAGAAAAGCAGCCTTTCCCACAACTTCTCCTAGCACCATTGGATGCCAGGTGGAGGCATGAGGCCAGCCAGGGCGAACGCTGCTCCTGCCAGCCCAGGGGGCAGCTCAGCACCACCCAGGATGACACTTTCTGTCATACATACAGCTGTCCTGGAGCAACCAAGCTGCTGTCACCTTCTTGCTCACCACCAGATCTATAACAGCTGCCTAATAACTGTTAGCCTTCGTTGCTCATTACTGCTTTAAACCAGAAATTCAGAGGAGGAGGACAGATTGAATTACTACCTCCCTGAACTAGACTGCCTTCAACTAATATTGTTAAAGGCTTATATGAAATAATACAGGATGAATTGTGAACTCCTTATTGGTTTCTGGGTAGGCAGCTTTAAATGCTAATCATAGCAAATTAAATTAGTTCATTTGCCTCTGCCCATGTGATAGGTAACTTTGGAAGACAGTGCTCTTGGAGGCTGTGGCTCTTATATGTTACACCAGAGCAATGTTAATCACCAGAAAATACTATTACCTCATTGCTACTATACTCATCTGTAAGAAATAAAAATGAACTCCAGCAACAGGAAGAAATGAAATATCCAACATCTTGAATATTTATATAATCTATTTAATCTCCTCTGAACACTGAAATCTTGGTTAGTAGGTAAAGCTCGTTGCAGAAGATGAACATGTTTATAAACAAATTAATATTTAATATAGCTATTAAGAAGTCTACCACGCATCTCCACATCACAGAGAAGTATCCAGGTGAACATTTTTTGTTGCCATCTCAAAATTTCAAAAGGTCCTTGCCAAGAACAAACACCAGCTTGGAACTCCTCTCCACAAGACGACTTCTCACACTCCACATTATTGCACAAAATATTTTCCACATCTCTATTCTGCATCTGGACAAGCTGAGGCAGAGACATGAAATCCTTTCTCCATAGCTTTTGATAGAAAAGCTATCAGACTGTGGGCCGAGGTCTCTCATGAGCCCTGTTTTGCTAGCACCTTTCTTCCATGTAACACTGCTTGCTTTCTGCTGATCAACACCATGTTCAAAGCCTGAAGGCTACTGTCACTGGCCAGCTGTGCCTGGAAGTTGCTTTTCTCTCTTCTACAATTGTGGGGCTGTCATTTGAACTACAACAGCGCAGTTGAAGCACCACCACCACCACCACTCTGCATCAATACTGGTATGAAAATGTTTCTGAAAGATGACTCTCTTGAAGTCAGAATAGGAGTCATGCACAGATCATTGGCCAAAAAGTGTAATTTGAAAACACCATGTGAATGGCCACTGAAATTCATCACTCAATTTCCATCTCTGGCAACTGCCTGCTCAGGAAAACTCCTTTCCATTGCTGCCTGGCACATTGACTGTGCCAGTTACAACAGCATAACTTATTATTCACATAGCAGGGGGTTCAGTCCATCCATCTTTGCCAGGGCCATCAGCAGCTCCCCAAGAGTGTCTGCTTTCTCTCTTTACTTTTTGTTTGGTTGGTTGGTTTGGGTTTTTGTTTAATGTGAGCATTTGTTCACACTGCTCCCTTTTCCCAAAAGTGGAATTTTTCACATAGTGGTTTTTCATTCAGCTGTCCTCTCATTGTCTCCAACACACTGCTGCACGTGACTCCAGCTGGGCTTGATCATTCATTCTGTCTGTCCTGTGTCCATCACAATCATTCTCACCTTCAGTGGAATCTCATAGACCCTCTACATCCCCACCTCTGTTAAACAACTGCTCATCACGTGAAACACTGAGACCTCGAGCTCTGCAAATGAGATTAGCACCTGTCCCTTCCCACACCAGCAGCAGGATTTGTGATGCTCTGACTCCATTGGTTTAAGAACGTGATATAGAATCCTCCTGCTACTTTACTAACCCATCCAAATCCAGCATCTAATAACAGCTCTACATCACATGGCAGCTGGGAAAGGAAGTGCACACTCCCAGGTAATTCAAGATGGAGAAAACTTGTGCAGAAAACAAGCAACACCCTCCATTGGCACAGCTTGGGACTCTCACCAGTTACTGCACAGCAGTTTTGTCATAGTCTGCAAGTGACAGCCTGGCAGTGACATTTCTGAAGCACATGAAAACACTATCCCCTGAAAATTAATTTTTATATATGCATATATCTATCTATCTATCTATCTATCTATCTATGTATCTATCTGTATAATCCCTAGCTTTCCCTTTCAGCCATTTTAGGAGGGCATGGAATTTTCACAATGCCTTTTGTGTGGAGAGAAACAGGAAAAATGTTGAAGAGTTGTTACTTTGTGGTATCTTATTAGCTAAGAATATAGTGAAAGAACCTCTTTCTGAAAATATGTCACCATGAGGCACTTTTAATCAAGAGCAAACTGACGAAAATGTTCAGCCTGGATTAAAAAAATACTCTTTTGCCTTAAATATGCAATCAATCAAAGTGACACAATTACCTGGCCTGAATTAAAACACTTGGTGATTTGTACCTCAAACGCAGATAACTCCAGAAATACAATTATCCTGTTAATATTCAGAACTGAAACAAAATGCTTCTGAACACTTAATAAATCTTCAGATGGAAAATTTAACATTCAGTTAAATGTTTTATTGGTTTTGCTCCTAGATGTATAAGTACCAATTTGTCTTTTCAAAAAGAAAGGTAAGAATGACAACATTTCTTAATTGAGTTGGCAACTATGCCAAAGGACTCCATGCCACTGCGTGATACAGGGTGGGGGCAGGGAGGGGGAACCTTCTTCAAGCAGAAGCAGTTGTGCCAGGCCAAATTTGAATGGATAGCCTACACTGTAGAGGCCCTGGTGAAATCCCAAGCTCATCACAATCTGGTGAGGACAGAGCAAAGTCTTGAAGATCTGGTGCTATTCTGTTTACATACAATGATATTGGCCAAAGCACAGTAAGGCACCTTGGCTTGTTTTACAGTGATATTATCAAGCTGCAGAAGAGAGTTTCACCTATTAAGGTAATAATGAGACACATGCTAATTGTTTAAAATGTGGTACGTAGCTTTTTTCTCCATTATTTCTTCTTGTTATGAATTATAAAATACAATAATAACTGTTAGAAATAGTTGCAATTAGGGCAAAAAGACACATTCTTGCTTTCACCACTGAATTAACCAAATGCTATCTCTCTGCCAACTAGAAATGAAAACATGATCATGCAGAGTATTAACCAGCATTAATAGAGAGATTAACTGTACTTAAATCACTAAGCTCAATATGAATGTTAACTTCAGTTACGTGCCATGGACCATACATCACTGTCACAGGAAAACAGCCAGTTTGCAAGCTGCAGATTAGATGATAATGAACAAAATATTATTGTGATCAAATATAGCCCTCAGCCAGAACATAGCAATTTTAGATCAGAAATGGGGTTTTAACTGAGAGCATTTGAGCAAGTTATTTTTCAAATTTCATAGAGTGACTTGTGTTGAAAAAGCCTTTAGAGATCATCTAGTTCCAATCTCCCTACCATGGGCAGGGACACATCGTATTACACCCAAAAAAAGTGGCTCAAAGCCCCACCCAGCCTGGGTTTGGACACTTCCAGGGATGGGGCATCCATTGCTGCTCTGGGCAACCTGTTCTATTTGTAAAATAAAATTGTAACCCTTGATTGTAGCAGCAATCACACTATGTCTATGCTTCTACAGCAAGACTGTACTTCTGAGGGAATAACAATCCCAAATGACAAAACATCAAACTAAATCTGTCACATTTTAAAACATTCTTTAGAGTGAAATCTTAGAAGAAAGGGCTTTGTTCACTGGGGAGTCCATCATCATGCTGCCTCTAAGGACTGCACTCAAATTCTCAAGTGGTGGCAGGCAAGCAAACCAAAAGGGAAAGTAGAGCATAACACACAAGTATATCACATGTGTACCAAATTATTTCTGAGTAAAAGCCAAACCCTCATTTAATTTGCTACCAGTTCTAGAAAGTGAGAAAGGGGGTAAGAGTCTTCACTGCAGATGAAAATGAGTCAACTCCATGCATCAGTCCCAGGGAGCTGGGGACAGATATCACCCTGAAGGGATCAAACAAGGCACTAGGCTACTTTCTCACAGCAGCAATCCTATGACATGATTTACACCATGATGCTGCAGCTGAGAGGAAAAACTGTCTCAGTAGTAGGATGTAAGTCAAACCTAGTAAGCGGTAAAGAGACTTACAAAGTGTAAAGCATTTGACAAAAGTTGACAGCAAGGATGCGGGGAAAGGGAATCCCAGATTATTTGAAAATCTTTGAGTGTACAAAATTTCTAAATAGCTGACAATATGATCAACATATCTTTCTTTAAAAGGATAAGTCGTCATGCACTACACACCACAAAGTTTCATTGGACAATCTTTGTTATTTTACACACTAAAATATGGCTTTGGATTAGAGTTCAGCTTTGCAATTTGTAATTTAGCTGAGCTGTAGAAAGAACATGATCTTATAGGGCTTAGATAGCAGCTTTAGAGCTGTAGCAAAGTCTTTTCACACTAAGAGTTTTTGGTGTTTTGAAATAACATTTATCATGTAAAGAGCTGAATTGATAACCTTTACAAAGGTATAGTCTCTTTAATAAAATATGATGTAATCCAGTGCTTTTGCACACATACACTTACATAAAGTAATAATCCTCTCCAAATCTAATCCAGAATTATAATAATGTAATCTTTTAATTAGTGGATCTGGGATAAACTAAATGTTTGGCAGGTAGAAATGCAGAAATAATAGCTACCCAAATCACTCAAGTGCTAAATAAATTTAAAAGAAAACCCCAAACAAACACGAGATAAGACAAGAGAAGCCAGAACCAGGGCTAAGCATGGGAGGAAAAGGTGATGTTTTTGTGAGAGGCAATGCTGTGCATCCTTGTGCTACATATCTTACAATCACAGAATGGTTTGGATTAGAAGGGACCTTAAAGATGATCTATTCCTAACCCTGTGTCATGGGCAGGGACACTTTTCACTAGACAAGGCTGCTCAAAGCCCCATCCAACCCGGCCTTGAACACTCCCAGGGATGGGACACCCACAGCTCCTCTGGGCAACCTGTTCCAGTGCCTCACCACCCTCACAGTCAAGAATTCCTTTTTAGTATCTAATCAAAACCTATCTTCTTTCAGTTTAAAGCCATTACCTCTTGTCACAAGTCCCTCTCCAGCTCTCTTGCAGCCCCCTTTAGGTACTGCAAGGTGCTATGAGGTCCCACAAGAGTCTTCTCTTTTCCAGGCTAAACAACCCCGACTCTCTCAGGCTGTCTCCGCAGGAGAGGTGTTCCAGTCCTCTCATCATCATGGCTCTCCTATGAACTCACTGCAATGGGTCCACATCCTTCTTTTTTCTGGGGTCCCCAGAGCTGGTTGCAGTACTCCAGGTGGGTTCCCACAAGAGCAGAAGAGAGGGGCAGAATCACCTCCCTCGACCTGCTGGCCATGTTTCCTTTGATGCATTCCCTTGACTCCTTCTCCAAAGACTCAGAAAGTGCAGAAAAGGCTTTCTAATAAAAAGCCAGTCAAAGGGCTACAGATCTTGGAAAATACCTCATTGTGAAAGTGTAATTGGTTTAGCATAAAAAAAACCTGATTATGCTCTATAAATGTTCTTATAAAAAATGAGACTATTCCCTGGCAAAGTATTTTTTAATTAAGTTGAGAAAATGGGGAGAAAAGCCAGATAAATTGATCCTAGCTGCTGAGGCAAACAGCTGAGGAAGATGCCACATTTTCTGACTGCACTCTCTTCAAGGCAAAGCTGGGCACCCTTCTGGAAGGCATGCCTGACTCCAAATCAAATTTGTGCTATCACAAAGGGAAAACACAGCAAAATTGTCATGAGTTTTCATCTCATGCTCATCAGCATGACTTTCTGGGTTGAGCACCTCTTCATCCTAACAGACACCACAGGTCTGTCTTCCTGAAGACTGGCAGCAGAGACTCCTCCTTGGCTCTCATACTTCTCATCAGCAAAAGCACAGAGCAGCCAAGATAGAGTTAAATGGATTAAACAGACTAAGAGAAAACAACCAGAAAACAGCAGTTTTGTAACTTTGCAAAGGTTTTTAAAATGAAAATTTCATTTTTAGTAGCTATGGTACGTCACCTTTTAGAGCAAAAAGAGAAAAGTCAAGTTCACAACACAAATTGCTTATAATAACGGACCAAGAACTTCTAAATCCCACTCTTGGACAAATTCACAGATTCAAAATTTAGCTCAAATACAGGCATCCTTCACATTTTCTGTATATTTTTATTATATTGTGGGTATAGATTACCAAAGCTAGTTGAATGGAAAACATTTCCATTCAACTTTTTGAAAACATTAAAACAAATTTCACCCTAAACACCTGAATACTTTTATTCAAAAATGTTCAGAATTTTTTTTCACAGTCTTCCTCTTACAATTATTTGACTTTTTTTTTTTTAACTATAACCATTATTAGTAATTGCAATAATTTCTATGGATAAGGAAGAAGCCAGAAGTCTTAGATTTTAGGCAAGGTAGTTGTTCTGCATCAAAGATATTACAGTCTTATACTGCTGGTCTAATTGCCTTCACTCCTTTCTGCTCTGCTCTCTGCTATAATAGCTCTGTGCTTCATTGACCTTACCTTATTTTCATAAACTGTACCATCCATTTACCTTTATTTGCTCCTCTATTGCTGCATTAAAACAATTCAAGAAGATTAACTATCAAAGCACAGGCTGCCTTTGCAGAAGTCATGATATTTTGACCCTATCTTATCATGATTTTCCAGCTGCTAGATAGCAGTATTTTATTTTTCAGTTTAATCAGTTTGCCAGATAGTGAGACAGGGCACACTGGTTTACGATAGCCTGGATCACCTTCAGTGCCTATAAAAAATACAAACACAGTGTGCTCCTTGCCAGTGCTCCAATACACATTGTTTTAATTGGAAATAACACAATTTCATTAGTCAGCAGGAATGTTCCTCACAGTGTATTTTGACAAATTCAGTGCAGAGGCCAGGCTGCTGCTGCTCTCTGTATCTGTAGCAAACAGTACTTCAATAATTATGGCTACAATGCAGAAAGACAGCACGAAGAAACCAAGGCTGGTCCTGACAGAGCACCCAAATCAGGAGCTAGAGCACTGGAAACAGAGCTTGGGCAGGCATCTGCCTGTGGTTGACTGCACTGTGCTGTGCACAAGCCCTTGGGGTACAGCTGGAGTGATGCTGCTCTGTGTGGTTCAGAGTTAAAGGAGTTGTTGCTGTCATGTTTCATCATGTACTTTTCTTTAGAACAGAGCAAGGAGTACAAGCCACACATAACTATGCAGGAGTCTTTGGACAGTGGTGCTGCCACACAGATCATGGAAACTTTAATGTCTTTTCAAAACGTTGGCAGAAAATTCCTATACTGCTCGCCATTTTTAGAAGCTTCTAAAAATAAGCTGTGGGTATTGACGAGTTGGGGATCTACAGAAAGAAGGGCTGCTTGTCAGTCACGACTCAGCCTACCAGACACCACACCATGGCATCTGCTCAGCCCTACCTGCAAAAGGCAATGTGGTAAATCTGTCTGAGCAATTAATACTAGCTAAGTTCGTAAGAGCTTGTCAAGAAAGTTAAAGGCATCTGCAAAATCAAAAAAAGCTACTACTCTTTTCAACATTAAAAAAAAAAAATACATGTAAAGCATGGCAGATTAAACTAAACATTTATCCAAAGCCATTTTTTTTCTAGTTTGATGAGAAAACAAAATATAATTCTGTAGCTGACCCGAAATACTTTTGTTTCCAGTTGAGTAAGCTAACTCACAAAAAAATATATTATTCATAGAGTATTATATTTAAAAACTTGTGTGTGTGACAACTTTGCCATGTTTCAAGTCTCTCGTCAGATCCTAGAATTACAAGACATTTTAATAACTTCAAAATATATTTTTTCTAAATCTGTTATAATATATAGCTGAATGGCTTTTGTAGAAGTCAAGCAAGCAGATATGAACTCCCTCTTATACCCAGATTAAGCTCCCACTGACAGAGGCCATCAGATGGGAATACTTCAGCCCACTTGGTCAGAAGTTACAGCCTAGCACAGAAAACCAACTTCAAAGTGATACCACTAGGTAATATCAGTGACAATTACGATGAACAGTGAGATACTGCACAAACCCACAACGTGCCCCAATGCACTGAGCAGCTGAAAGGGATCCCTCATCTGACATATCTGTCACACAGTATTTCTGCAGTCATTAGAGACTGGCATATTAGCAAATCACCCAAAGATTATTATAAGATTATGGCAAAATATTTCTGGAAGCAGCTCTTCTTAAAGTTACCAAGTTAATAATTGTTTTATTCAAAAAATCTCAAAGAATCTAAATCAGCAGACAAACACTATTCTTTCAGGGCACATTCACAGATGGAAGCCATAGAGGCTATGAAAAAACAACTAACTGATTAATATGGTTAATTAAAACTTCTCATTTATTTTATATTCATAACTTTTAAAGGTGGTCAAATTTATTCTTCCTTCACTTGTTCTTTTTTAAGACTCCAGAGTAAAATGCTGACCTCCAAGAGATGTGTCATAGCAGGTTTGTTAACACTGTCCTTCATTAAGCCTGTGCAATGCCTGACTGATTTTAGCAGTGTGTATGACTAAACACGCAACAGCTCCGTAAAATCAAATGACAAACAAATGCACATTTACATTGTCAGGTGTCTAATACATAAATGCATTTATTAACTGGACTCTATAATATGCTAATCATGTGCAGTCATTAATGATGCAATCACTGGGAAAAATAGGCCTATGAATCCATTAGATAATAGTCTGTAAAATAATTAGCTGCTTCAGAGCATTTCACATTACTGCACTCAAACTCCTTTAAAACCTTCCAGACAAACAACAAAAAAAAAAAAAAAAAAAAAAAAAAAACAAAATCAACCAAACAAACAAAACCCACAAAACCCAAACCTGAATCTCTGTGTGCCTAAAAGTATATATTTGCCACAGCTTTATTTGATTGAAGCAATAAAGGGAAATATAGTAATTCCATTAGAAAAAGGTACCAAATATCTTCCTCATCAACATCTTAACATGACTGAACAGTCTCATTTTGAAAAGCGTGGGTTTTCTGACACATTTTTTATCCACCTTTTATCTGGACCATTAGTAAGCTACAGGTGTAAAGTGGTGCCATAGCAGCTATACAGACCTGGGAAGAACTGGTGACAAAGTGTTCAGCTGTGCTGATTTGAGCCTACAATTTACACATCAAAGTGTAAAGTATCTGTATCAGTAATAGGGGTACAGGCTATGCCTATAAGCCTGTTTAAATACCTGCCTACCCTGGAAAACCCTCTTTTCTATATTGCCTGGCTATAAGGGAATAAAACCTCTCTACACATCCACAACAAAGCAAGGCACAGAGCAGATATTGACCTTAACTGTCAAAAAAAAATGGCACTAGTGAGGAGAGTGAAAAGGTCACTGGGGCATTATACCCTCTCCTTGTGACTCTCCTAATCAATCTAATGGAAATACAGTATGAACAAGTTCAGGATGTACATTTTTTTCAAGGCAGAACTTGGAAAAGTGATATAATTTTCTCTTTGTAATTACAGCATCTGCACTGCAGACTGATACAAGTTACAACATCAAGCAGTGAACCTTGTGATATATGTTCTCAGCTGAGTACCAGAAACTGCACAAGCATGTAATTATTTGTCTGCATTGGAGAAACACATGTCAGGGGGCAGGAGTGGAATAAAGAAAGGGTTTTGGGGCAGGAGTGTACATCAGCCATCAGAGCCTTTCTCCTACTAAGAGAGAAACAAATTTCCTGATAGATTTGAGTGGTAATAGCTAGAACATTAAAAAAATCAGAATCTCCATCCTACAGCTTGGATTTATCCTCTCTGGCTTATGCTAACATCTCAGAAGACTGTACTTTGAAAACATCCTTTGCCACTGCTTATATGAAAATTACTATAAAGATGTGTTCAAGAGACAGGTGAAGTTGTTTATTCTCATAACTTGTTTTTACTGCAAATGTTCTTGTTCTGTGCAGAGAACACATGGCTTTGTTTTTTGTAGAGATCAAGCTGATTTCTTGTACATGTTAAGAATCTGCTCCAAGGCAGGAATGCTTTCAGGTGGGCTATACAGGAAAGATGACAAAAGTCTCATGATACTGCAGACTGTTTCAAAATATTAGGTTTTAAAGCACTAGTGTACTCCTGGCACTCTTTTATTTTGAGCTGGGAAAGTACCAGTATTCATCAAAACACAGCAGGAGTCAGTTCTAAAGCCAGGTACCTGACATTTAATCTGCCAATAAAATGCTGCTGGTCCACAGTGTTTAGAGCAGCCAGGTTAGCCGATAAAGAGCCCTTTTCATCCTCTGCTGTCTGTAATTACTGCATTCCTGTCGGGAGCAAGCAGAGCAGCCCCTGTCCTGCACATGCACCAGTGCAAATAGAACAGGGTAAATTTAGCAAAGAAAACCCAGTTTAAAAGGAATCACCTGCATCAGAAAACCTATCAAGGAAAACAGGTTATTGCTACAGATCAACAAACATCACACCTACTTAAGTGCAACTTTTCATGGACAGTAATTCAAATCTTTAGCAAAGTAGTTGCTTAATAGCATCTGACAGCAGACATAGAAAAGCGAATGAGAAGGCAGAAAACAGCACACAGAGAGCCTGGCTATGCTCCAAATGTGCCGTATGAGGAGGATTTGGCTCTGCTTCCTGAGATGACCACTGCACACCTCCTCCTGCTTTCTGCAGTGTACAAGGTTGGCTGCAGAAGTGAGGTTCATTGAGCCGAGACAAAGAGCAAGAGACTTAAAAATGAAAGCACAGAGTATAGATAAAATGGGGGGGGGGGGGGGGGGAAAGAAAGACACAACATTCAAGAATTTCATCAATCTTTTACAGCCCTGCCCTCTAAACACGAGATTCACAGAATTAGTCTACTGCAGCAAACAAGTGAAGAATAACCATATATATCTAATTTTAGTAATTTTTGGACTACTGAATAAAGGAGCTTTCAAGGACATAATGAAATGACAGCATTCAACTTATCCAGTGTCATTGCTCTTCACTGGAGGGACCCAGAAATCTACTTTTGAACTGTGCAGTAAAACATGAGTCACTTGAAATGCTAACATGAGAGCTCAAGGACCTCTGGAGAAACTAGTCTAAAGCATTATAGGGCAGGCATCACATTGCAGAGTGGGCAGAAATCTATGGCACAAAAGCATGTGGAATGTGCCAGTAGTGAAAATCTGGTAAGCTAAAAGATCTAGTTGATCAGCAAACTAAAAAATGTCTGTTGATTCTCCTGTGAATCCTTTTAATAGAATACAAAGAAAACTCTTCATCCTATGCCCAGGGAAGGTGCTCCCACCCACAAGGCTCATTAAGGCCATCTTCTATATTCTTTCCTATCACCCTCAAGCAAGTTTGAATTCTTGGGTCAGTAAGGCTTTATAGGTTTCAGTCTTGCAAGATGTTGTGGTAGAAGAGCTGTGCAGGCAGTATTACTCCCAGTCCTGAGAAAATTAGTTTGCTAATTAATCTTTGACAGTCTCTCAAGTTTAATTTTAAAACCAGCTATATTTTTGTTTAGTCAAAAGAGCCAGATCTATTGAGTTCCTGGGACCTCATGCAGTTTGGCAGTCTGCAGACAACTGAAGGCAGACTCCAGTGGAGGTGGAGACACAAATGTATCATCTACTATTTTTCATGAAGACATATATCACAACTTCAACAATTTTGAATTCAAGGAAGACTGGGTAGTAGGAGAGAAAAAAGATGACCCAAGAAGGAAGGCAGGCAAACAAACAAATGAATATTTTAAACTTTACAGAGAACATGTGCTCAAGTATCCTCACATCACATGAAAATTCTTTCTTCAATGTCCTCATATCGCTTTCTTGAAAATTTGTTCTGCCTCTTAGTTACCATCCCAAGTAACAACCTGAACAGCAATCCCTGTAGGCTTTCCATCAAAGCACTGCACTCAAGTATTTTTTCCTCCAGTTGACAACATGAGTGACAAGAACTGTAGCAAGGCTCTGCATGTATCAGTAATTTGATTCCTGAGGAGCCAGCCATCATATAACTCTTAGGCTTAGCCCCCCCAAAAAAGCTACATCATCTATTTCTGTGACACCTCATGCTGAACAGCTTAGCACAGGTTCCAACACGGCACCAGTTGTCTTTGCCAACTTCCATCACACTTGGCATTTTATGGATGCTCCTCTGAAAGTAATCAGTCAAAAAAAAGTGATAAATAGGTAAGAATCTCAGTACAGTAATCAGGGCCCAAAAAATTCATGTAAGTTGTACTTGTGGCCTTCAGGAAGATGTAGCTTCTCAAAAAAAGTTATTTTAAGTGTTTAGCCAGGGGAAGTCAGGAGCTTATAAGGTCATGCAGAATCTGCCACCAGCTGAATACATACTTTTATGCAAAGAAAAATTGATACTGCCTTAGAATGCAATATATGAAAAAAATTAGTTGGTAATGGATGGGCCCTGAGAATGAGAAGGCAGAGCAAAAAATCTGTTGCCTGGAGGAGGCCAAAACTGGAAATGCTCTGCTGCTTTGAAAGAGAATGACAAATCTCACAACAAGGACAAGCGCCATCACCTGCTCTAGTGCTCTGCTGTTCTTAACATGAAAACTAGTTCTGCGCTACGTCCACTGATAAAAAGAATATCTTGCAAAGACATTATTCAACTCTTTCACGTGCTTATTTACTTCTAGCTAGTATATAGGAAAAACCATTATGAAGATCATAAATAAAAAGAAAAAAAATTGAAAACTTAGGAAGGAGCAACATCCTGAGCTGGATACCAATCCTGTGCAACCTTAACAGCAGGTATTTTCTGTTCTCAAGGATTTCACTATGGAAACTTGACATTTTCTTGATAAAGGAAAGGTTTGGTTTTTTTTAACTTTCTTTTAATTCCTTTACTATAGTAACAGAAATATACACTACATATATAAATAAGTGTTTTGAGAATGTCTTAGCAGAATCAGAACCTTGATTTCTAGTTGGTTTGTTTTTTTTTTAATCACTAAACCACTTTCCCTATTTCATAGGCAAAAAGAAAGTAGTCAAGAGGATACTTCTAAGTTGTCATTGAAGCTCCTCCATCATGATCCATCAGTTTTAGCAGATAATCTCTATTTCCATCTCAGCTTCCTTGCAGTTTGGCTGATTTTGTCAGGCATGTAACAAAGACTTCATTTATGCACATTTTTATGTAAAGTAATTATCTGTGTACCAATTTAAAGCTTGAAGAACAGAAACATCCTATAACTTAACAGGTAACAGTGCCACCATCTATGGCTACCCAGACAAAAGTGGGAATTAAAATTTATCTTTCTGATATAGTGTGAGAACGGAAGTTTTCCCTTCCAACTGATCTATTGTTAATCTTTGTCTCTTTCAATTTCATCAGAGTGACTGGAATAATAATGCAAATCAGACTTTCACTAATACTTTCAGAAGGCATGGCATTTACAAAGCAATTTCCATTAGGGGCTCCTAGTCATGTACTGACAATTTCAAAAATAAATCCATTTCAGATTTAAAATTTCCATGGTCCATTTCTTCTCAACATTGTATACTTTATTTGAAAATCTGGAGAGAGAAACTGTACAGTTAAGAGGGTGGAGGCTTTTTCAAGTCTTTAATACTTGCTAAATAAATGATAACCATATTTTCAAGCTATCAATCTTTTGACTTCTGACGCTTGGCATACTGAGGCTTTCTCCTCAAAATCAAAACTGTTAATCTTGCTACAATCGTGTGACTGAATGAGGAGCAGGAAGAATCCATACACATCCCCCTCTCCCTGTGTCCTGAGGCTTGCATTGCCTCCACCCACCACTGCCAGCCCCTGCCCTTCAGCAGTGTAATGGATCCATCTTCTGGTCCCACCCTGATAAAGACAAATGACTGCATTAGATACCAACAACTGTACATTCAAAGAGTTCAAACATCCAAATCACTTGAAAGGATCTGGTTAGGGCCAATTTTATCCCTAAAGTTAATTAAGAAGGAATAACGTTGTATGCTATTTCTTTTTCTAATATTCTACTTATCAAATGTAGAATTGACAATATTGAGTTTGGGGTTTTTTCACTGATTAGGAGTTAAATAGAAAAGGAAGTATTAATAGACTCCCATCAATAGTCAGAAGTGTCAGTAAGCTTTTAAACAACTGTTCCACTACTGATATTAATTCAGCCTTATTTTGTATATTTAGTATTTTTGTCTTGTTTTTCTCATTAACTTAACATTGTCATTATCTTAACTTAACATTCTCATTATCTTAACATTTTACTACATTTAACACAATTTAAAAATATGTAAAATGAGACAATGCTAACCCTCTTAACACTGTTGCTGGACTCTTACTTTCTGGTGTTTAGTGATCTGTCTTTTTGCCTCAGAGTTACATTTACAGTTTAATATCAGTACTGCTTTGATCCTGAGCAGATCCATCTCCAGCATCTGTTTCTTGTGGAAACAGCCTGATTTCTGATCACTGACTGATGGTGGGCCTTCCTGAGTGAATGCTCAGCCATCAGCACAAAAGACCTTCAGCCCAGCTTGTGAGGAAATTTACGCATCTAAATTTAATTGTATGTCTTCTTGCACTGGCACTATTCTCATATAAGTAAACATATAAGAGATCAAGACCAAGAGCAGGAAACTTCACTTCGTTTTTGTGGAAAATCATGAGATGACACCAGCATTAACTACTTCTTTCAAGATTTTTTTCAGTGAATGATGAAGTAAGCAATGTTTTCACAAAATCCTTAACAGAGCCTTGTGGGAACCAATTTATATTTGAAATACGATTTTCTTATTATTTCTAATATATTTATGAAATTGATTTAATACAGTTAAAAACTAAGCTTTTGAAAACAAGCCACAGCAATAATTTGCAATCAAAAGAGTATGTCAGGCATAAAATGAGAGTTATATGAAGCAGATGCATCAATTTTAGAAGAAATGTATGGATAAAGGAGTACACAGTAGTGCTAGGACATCATAAAATGCAAATGGCTTATAATGAAAATAGAATGTAAACTATGTTTCTGAGATTGCACCAAAAAAAAAGTCTACTGTATATAAGTGGCTAATGAAAAGAACAAAATGAAGACTATTTCAGATAATGGATTCAATTTTTATAGTCATCTGGTGCCCAGCCTACAGAAGATGTGACATTTTACTTCAAAGCCTGAAAATCTTTTCATGGAAAAGATTATTCTGGGAGGTATTGAAAAACACCTGAAAGACGAAGAGTCATTGGTCACAGCCAGCACAATTTCATGAGGGGAAGTCCTGCTCATCAAATCTAATTTCCTTCTATGACAGGTAACTCACCTAGTTGATGAAGGGAACCCAACTGATGTAACCTTTTTGGACTTCAGTAAAGCTTTTGATACTGTCTCTCACAGGATCCTTCTGGACAAAAAGTCAGGCACACAGCTGGATAAACACATCATGCCATGGGTGAGCAACTGGCTCACCACTCAGGCACAAAGGGTTATAGGGAATGGGGTGACACTGGACTGGTGACCTGTCACTGATGGTGTTCCCCAGGGCTCCATCCTCAGCCCTGTGCTCTTCAACATCTTCATAAATGACTTGCATGCAGGACTGGAAGGGATACTAAGTGAGTGTGCTGATGACACTAAAATGGCAGAAGCTGTTGACTCCCTCAAAGGCAGGGAGGCCCTGCAGAGAGGCCTCAACAAATCAGAGAGGTGGGCAGTCACCAACTGTGTGAGGTTTAAGATGGGCAAGTGATGGATTCTGCACCTGGGATGAGGCAATCCTGATTGCGTGTACAGACCAAGGAACAAGATAAACTTTATAATGAGATGGATTTCTACTACCTGCAAGCAACTTTGTTAGTAACATGTATCCCATTTTGAAGAGGGAAGAATAAGGAACAGCCACCAAAAATCAAACAACAAGAGAAACATCATAAAAGTTGTAGAATCCAGAAGAAAACTATTCAATTGGCAATGCTGCCAATTAGTGTAAAAAGAGCAAGTCCTCTTCAGTATCCATAGAGATCCTAAGAGCAGTCTGTGTCTTGAGAATGAAGTGAGAAGAATAATAGCAAGGTCAAAAAGGTGCAAAAATTCAATAAAAGTGCTCGGTATTTGACACTGGCTGTCAGTCAGGAAGAAGGAGCCTCGCCACTGTCACAATGGCAGCAAACCCTTCGTGGAAAAGTCGTCCTGTATAAAGGAGTCAGACTCTCAAGAAAGGCACTGCTGCCAGCAGAACAACAAAACAAAGAGCCCTCTTGTCATTCCTTGAAGATTTGCAACAAACATATGGACTCGCATTTGCTCACTTGTATTGCGAAGCTTACTTGAATATGTAGATTGAGTGTCTCCAGATTTTTATGAAAGGCCATCATTTTAAGCCTAAGAATAAACAATCTGGGCTCTCTTCCAGAAGATTTAAATTGTTTATTTTTTGTAAGAAGGAGAGCCTCCTTCAGTAGAAATCCATCTCGGCTGCCATATCCACAGGCAAACCTTCTTAGGGGAGTTTATGCCAAGCCAAACAACTTTACCCACAATGGTTCCAGGTAACTTACCAGGGAAAATTAGATTTTTCTGGAACTATATTTAATATCTTCACTGGCTAGAAATCATCCAGCATTGAGCAGAGGTTAACAAAAAACAAATCTAAACTTCAATAAAACTTGTGAATTTCTATAAAAAGTACAGCCATTCTCACCTGTGACTGAATCTTTCCTCTCCAGGAAAGTTTCCTGTGGTCTCAAGCAGATAACTCATGCCCATGAACATGGGTCAGACTCAAGTCACTGTGTTTAAAACAAGACTTTTCCTTCTTTTCACATGAACTGTTTCAGCCTGACCGGCTTGCAACCAGCCACACCACAGTGCTTCCTAACAAGCAGCCAGCTCAGCGAAGCTCTGTATCCACGGTTGTTTGGTGCCATCAGCAGGGCTGGTGGCTGGAACCAAACTCCTGCCATTGAAATTGATATCTGCTTCTAAATAACAATTTGTAGATGCATATGATGTGACTCACTGAATACTTCATAAGATATCAGCATTAATGAAAAACAGAGGCAGACACAGACACAGATCTAAGCATTGTGTGAGACCCAATTATCCTCTACACATAGGGGTGGGTAACTGCTTGTAAGGCTACCCTTCCACTAGGCATCCTTCTTCACTCTGCCAATAAAAGTACTGGGACTTAAAGCTTCTGGAAACCTGCATGTTGCTTTAAGTCCCGTTACCAGAAATAAATTTATTTTACTTTCAAAATCTTCATAATCTCCTTCTCTCTTTTAATTCTTTCCAGAATTGGAAAGGTATTTGACACTACAAGCTTTTAGCAATTTTAAAAGACTATTCAGAAATGCTATTTCATCATATATTTCTGTGGCATTATTTTGAACAGTAGCCCAGTAAAATACTTGAAAGCAAACTTTTTTTGGGGTTTGCATTTTGTTAGATCAATCTGATCAACTGTTGGTTTAATTATTTTACCAGTGTCTCCTCCCATAACTACTGAGACTCTCTGACTTTACCTACAAAGGTATGTTGCTAGTTTTCTGTATGTGAAAAAGTTAATAGAAGAACAACCTTATTAAAAAGGGAGATTATTTGCTCCTTTAGTGAAAGTAGAAAGAAATAATAAAACCACTTTCCACAAAAAATAATTGAGAACAGCATTAACACTATTAACACTTTGAGAAAACTTGAAGAAAGGTAAAGAAAAATGTACAAAGAAGATCTGAGGATGGTAGAGAAAAATGTATAAAGAAGGTCTGAATATTAGAAGAAAATAACAAAAAAGTTATTTTCTTTTTCTTCTTCCTACTACTGTGTAGTACATGTATCATTAAGAGCAGTAGGTGCCTAATGATAAGAGTCCATGAATCTTGCACACAAGATACTCCAATATCCAGAAAATAAATAAATCATGTATTGTACTCATAGGAAAATGTGGAAAGTGACTGTGAGCCATGAGATTGTTGGGGAGAGTGATATGCTAACCCCTTTATTGACAACACAGTTATTGTATGAAAACTTCTACATGAACTGCAATCATATTTCTAATAAACAGTTAGAAGACAGACATCACTGGGTCGAAGAGTATAAATTTGCTTTACGCAGTCTAAGCTGTAAAGCTGAAAAGCCAAATGCTTAACATCATGTCTCCCCAAAGCAACATTCAGTTCATCGTTCCCATCTTCATTTGCTAGCTACATATGCTGGCTCTCACTTTCCAGATTTCTCACGTTCACCACTTCACGAGCAGCATCTATAAGTGCACGCTAAAATCAAACTGAAGAAAAACCTTGAGCTGTTGCATTTATGGAGCTGCTTCTGCCCAAATGGGAGACTAAGTGATTGCTTTGAAACTCAGGAATGCAATGGAAAGGCAAGAGAACTGAGATGGGTGGCACTGCATTTAGGGAACACAGGTCAGTGTCTACCTAATGACAACACAGCAATTTCTTCCAAGATACAGGGTCACCTTCTCATCCTTGAACACTACCATGGTATGTGGGAGAAACCTGTGTCAGCTGCAAAGCTCATACCTGGAAAAAATACTTCCAAATCTGACTAAAAAAAAAATGAAAATGTAAAACATTTCTACTAACTGAGATTTGTCGGAGTCCAGGACATCCCTCAGGCTGCCCTGGCTGTCTCGAGACCCTGGCAGGGAGCTCGGAGACCCTGGAATGAAGTCAAAAACACCTGTGGCTTCGATTTTAGCCTGTGGAAAGCTGTCAACTCTGGATGAGGAATTGCAAGCCATAAGGGTTTTAGTAGTGTGATATTTGAACTAACACAGGGTGGAAAAGCAGAATTTTGGGATTTTTAGAATGGGGTTCAAGGGGGTACAAGACGGAGGAATCTGGGCATGTCCTAGCCCTTTTCTCCTTCTTCTTGTCCTCCATGTCTTGGTGTGATAGTGACACTTTTCTGTTGGTTTAAGGTAGAGACACACTGCCCAACACAGATCTTAGGTATTGGTACGGGAACTGTAAACATGGTACACGTAGTTTTGAGTATATAATGTGGGAGTCGCTCGAGACTCGGCAGAGACTGCTATGGCTTCTGTACTAGGCAGACCACGGCAAGTCAGAGAGAAAGAACATATAGATAAGAAGAAATAAACAACCTTGAAAGCACAATCGGAAGTATTCCAGGCTCCTTCATTTGGCTGCATTTGGGCTACGGAAGCAGACTCTTTACAATCTCTTGGGGTCACCCTGACCTTAGGAACCCCGAGAGAAATCCACAGAGATTCAGTGATTTTCAGAGCTAACCAATGAAACCCCAATAGTGAGGATATTTTAAAAGGTTGGTTTGTCTCTAGTGTCTTTATTTTGTTTGGAATCAAAAAGACACAAGGGTCTCCCCAAAGTTTTTGAGTCCATCTATGGAGTGACTTTCTGATTTTCATTGATGTTCAGTTTCATCCAGGTTCCTGAATTACCTCCGCAATTTTAAAGTGTACGCAAAAGACAGAAAAGATTGTATCAATTGAAAAACATTGTATACATTTCAATAATTCCCCTTTTTTTCAGTTTCATCATAAATAAACAAGACACTTAAGTCTTTATGTCAAACAGGAAGATCCCAACTAAAATGAAGTCAAGTCTGATATGCTACAGCAAATAAGCCTGTCCAGTAGCTGCATGAAATAAGACCGTATCCAGGATGGTTGGGTTTGCCTGATGTTGGATTGCTTACGGAAGGACTCTTAGGAGCAGAGTGACATTGCTGTGATACAACACCTACCTGTCATTTTTCATTTAAAGAAAGTGATTAGACAGCAATTTCATACACCCAAAAGCTGCTTCAAAACTCATCACAATTTTACAAATGCTCTTTTTGCCTAATTATAGCATGTTCTACTTTATTGGGCATCAATGCTCTTTTTAAATGTTCTATCAATTGAAAGTCCAAGCAATCATAAAGGAAACTGATTTTGATTTGTGTGTTGTGGAAGTCATCAGTTTTCATTTTCATCTCAGCCCTTTGACTTAGTGACAAAAAAGGGCATATTTCTGTAGGAAATACACTAAAATAAAATAAAAACTTGTTAAAAATGACAAGACTCCAAATTCTGTAACTGTAGCATACTACAATAAAATGAAGTGATTGGAATGGCAGCCGGGGCAGAAACCCCACCACTAAAGACAAAAAAAAAAAAAAAGCCAACTCCATGTAAAAGAAGCAAACTTTGAGAAAAATATTTTAGATCTGTGCCTTAAGATTAAAGATCTGCAGTGAACCTAATTGCCACAGCAATCACATGCACCAAACTGATGTATCACTCCAGGCAAAGGAGGACCAGTACTGCTATTTAAGCACGGACAGCTGAACACCAAATGCCTGTATTCAAACAGTGTCTGTTGGGCTTCCTTATTTCCCTGGGGTACATATTCAGGGGTGCTTCAGCATGTTATGTAGCATCCTTTTCCAGTTCCCAGCCCTGTTAGAAAAGAGGAAAGGGCAACCAGTGCTGCTGTTACAATCCAAGCAGTGCAATCATGAACCACCATGCTCCAGATCAGCATTGTTATACCAAATCTGACTCAACTTTAAGGGAAGCCTTAGACCTAGGGTAAGTACAAAATTGCTTTTACTAAATAAGTCACAGCCCACCTCTACCTTTTTATTAGTTCCCTTTCATTAAATTTCTCTTTACAAGCTGTAGTTCCTGCTAAACGAGCAAATATATCCAGTGTAATACTACACTTGGAGGAGGGATGCTACAGAGTCCTAGGGGCCCTTGGCTACAGCATCTTGCTCGAGGTACTGCTGTAGACAGCCCTAAAGATTCAGGGGACTTGTTCAAACTAGTCCCAGTTGCACAAAGTAACATTACGGCTCGTGTAGTAATTAAACGGAATGGAATTCAGTTCAGCAGGGATCTGAAATGCTCACAGTTTGGAAGATGTCCGTGCAAACACAAGTGTAACACGTGCACTGAACACATGCCAGGGAGAAGGAAAGGTCCCCCTTGGGTGGCGAGGGCAGAACTTGCACAGCTGCAAACCTGTCAGTCACACTGGTACGAAGCCCAAGCAGCAGCACACTGATCAACCAGCAAAGTAAACTGAACTTCCCTTCCCCCTAAAACTTCAAGGGAGTGATGGAGCACTGCTGCAATCTTGGCTGGCTCTCCTATAAAAATGAGCAGCAGCCTCTAGCATCCAGTAATGTGCTGGCAGCAACATGGGTACCAGCCAAATCAGCGTGAGAGTGAGGAGTTCCTGCCTCGGCATAGGATGGAGTGTGAGGGACCACTTTCTGTCCTCCCTTTCAGCACTCACCTTAGAAATAGGCGTGAAGGGCATGCAGAATATTGCTAGCACAACTGAAAAGGTTAATCTAACAAGTTCATAACATTCCCATTTCCAGACTTTTTTCTTTTTCTTTTTTAATCTGTCACAACAGCACAATCATCCTTAAGAATCTTTTGCCTTATGAACTCTACAAATTATCTTTAACACTTATTATCTACAAAAGCGAAATGATTCCTTCATGTCTAGTTCCATTTTCTTTTAAAGCGATAAAACCTTTCTTAACAGGCTTTCGACACACAGTAAATGGAAAAGACAGTCAGACTTAAGTAGTAGCTATTACTCTTTCCTGAAGCATCTGGATCCTGTTTGTTAAGAAAAAAGTCATTCCAAGAAAGGGATTTGAGGGGGAACAACAAGGAACCCCAAAACATACAAAAACACTACTAATGTTATTCATTTGTTGAAAAATAAGAGGGGTAGCACAAGATCCAATTAGCTGCCCTGAGATCTCAGTTTTATTTCCCTTGGTTCTGAGAACATTTGGTTAGGCTTTTAAGGATTTTCCTACAGGAGGCAAATCTTTCATATGAGTATTGGACTTCTTATATTCCAAAGTAATTCAGCAAGGCACTGCAAGGTTCAATATGCCTTCCTTGGCTGAGCTGAATTCCTGTGAGATGCTTAAAAGAAAAAAAAAAACAAGGGAATAAAATGAGGACACATACTAACAATGCTAACAGGAGTCAGCAGATGGATTAGTTTCACAAGGTGGGACTAGTGTACAACAGTGAAAAGATGAAACATCTTGTTCTCCAGCCTTGAAAATACTTTTCAAGATGGTATGACAGGAACTGTAATAGTAACTTCTCTTTTGTATGTGTGTATATATGAACACAGGAAAAGCCAAAGGAACATGGCTTTATAGATGACCTGAAAACATTTACAAACCTTGTGTGCGAAAACAGCCTAAAAACAAAGCAAGAAATGGGGAACCAAGGAATAACTGAATGAGACAGCAATACAGGAAAGACAAGGAAAACAAAGTAGAAGTTGTTCTGTGTTCTCTCAACCTTAAAAAAAACATGTCATGTCTCAAGACTTTTAACATAACTGTATTTATTCCAAAATTATTTATATTGTATCAAAAACTACCTGTCTGTATCAGCTCCATATATCTATATATGTCAAGTGAACAAACAGGCCTTGGTTCACTCAAATTGGCTGCTAAATTAAGAAGGCAGTTCCAAAACTGGCAACTAAAAGCTGCCCTCAGCAAGCAGCTGGCTGGTGCTGCACCGCTGTCTCCCCACTCCTTGCACCCAGCCTTGGCTTGGCAAGCAGCGCTGGAAGTCGAGGGAGTGGCAGCACACCCTGCCTGATCTCCTGCCCACACCACCTTCACTCCAGACAGCTTGTCCTCCTGACCTGACCCCAAACCCTGGCCATACTGCCATGTCTTCTTTTCCCTCCTAAACCAACTGATATTTGTTTGGCTGGCTATCCCTATATTAAGGAGGAGTTTGAAGAAAAAATTATTTACTTCCCCTTACTGTAAACATTTTCACAGCAGCTTAACTTCAACTGCAACCTTTCACACATTAAGAGGCTGTGGCGGTAAAGGAAAGGCTGCGCATGCTTGTGGTCCTGTTACAGGCAGCTATACTCCCCACCTTCAGGAGAGGTTTGGGCTATAAAGAAACAATTACTACCTTTGATCATGTTGAATGACTCAGGATAATAAACAGAAGTCATTGCTAGAAATACCAAAGGAACTTGCTTACTATTTACTGTGTGTATAAACATAGAATGGAAACTGTTCCAAGACCAACATCCAGGAGGATATTAAGGGCTTCTGCTGTAGAGACAAAAAAGTCAATTTTTTTTAAAAAGAAAACCCCAAAGAAAAAGAAACAAATGTGAGAGAGAGACAAAGAGAAGGCCTTCCAAGGGTGATTCAGAGCAAAACCTTAACTCAAAGCAGGACTTCACCTTGTACTCCATGCAGCACAAGCAGGAGCTGCAGCCAGAAGGGGTGATTCTGCTCCTTCCTCTCACCTTCCTTCCTGCCCCTGGATCTGGCACTCTCACAGCTTTGAAACAGCTCAGGCCCCACCAGCTCACTTAGCTGAACCCTATGCAGCAAGACGGGGAGCAGGTTTTTCTTCTTGGGCACCTGCTTGCTCTAAAATTCTCTGCAATACACAGCTGCTAGATTTACAGTCTTTCACCTAACAAAATATTTTTCTGTTAAGTGCTTAACATTTTTGTTAAGAAAATGTCAGAGAAAGATATTTAAACAACTACTTGGTTTTGCTTTGAAATGAGAAACTTGAAAACAAATTTTCTCCCACAGTTTTGATTTCTGTGAATCAGCAATTTCAGACAGAAAAAAAAACTCTGGCTGGAAAATTCCTGACAAAGTTTATTTCAATTGTGCAGCCATGCAGTTAGTGGCTGCACCAATACTTTATCTGAACTGCAGCACCCGATTTATTTTATAGTTTCTTCAGCCACATGCTGAGAGGTTTGATAATTTATTACTTGAGCAAAACCCTACTGACTTACGAGTAAGGATTAAGTGGTATTTCAGCATCCTTAGTTGCCAAGGTTACTGTTGTCTTTGCTGTCAGAACTGGAGAGCAGTTGAAGTAGTCTCTCCATCCCCCAAACCAATCCAAAACAAATCTTGCCAAATAAATGAAATGCATCAGTGATCCATGGATAAGCACATGCTTCTCCAATATAGAACCACCTCTTCAGTGCTCCTTGCCCCAGTATGAATAAATCTAATTCTAATCAAGTGCTGGTGTCAGGAGGCAGCAGAACTTAGTCAAGCAATGAAGTGGAGAAAATTAGTTATATTAACAACTAATGTACACATTCGTTTCATATAATCCTGCACAAACTAGAACTGAAAGGGCACTAGAGCAGAAACAACAATGTTGATGTCTGACCTGGCATATTTAAACAAAGAGAACTACTTTACTGATCCCCATACTCTATTTTTACTGAATTTAAAAAGTAGAAAAAAAGCAAGCCAAAAAATAGCATGAGATAGAAAAACAGTCTCATATGGCCTTTTTGTGTGCAAAGCCTTGAAAACTTCTATTAAAATCACAAAATCAATATACTATTATTGACAGCATAGTATTGGCAGTTTTATGCTTTGTGTCTAAGAACATTTGACTATATCTTAAACTTCCCAGATACTATCTACTACCTTTTATATTGCCTTGGCTGACATGTTCTGCAACAGTAAACAGAAATGGCAAGGCTCAGCAAGTCGACAGCTAATGACATACAAGGAAAATGCAGGAGAGAAGCAGCACATTGTGCTCCTCTGCTGCCCCAGGAATGCCTGAAAGCAGAGCAGCAGCCCTCCCTGCTCCCTAAACACACATCCTACTTGCACAGAGAGGAAAGTAAGCCATCAGACAAGGTTGATGAGGCTCAGAGAATGCACAGAACACAGCAACTTCTATGCACCATGTATGCAGCAATCCGAACTTGAAGAAAAACAGGAAGAGGGTTTCAGCAATGAAATAAACTAATATAAATGTGGCAATTGAATAGCTCTCTCCCAGCAGCTCTATGTAACTTTTGCATGTTGTTGTCTAAGCTAATCTTCTCTGTGATTGGTGCTTAAAACTGTTCTAGCATCACTTACACTGCTGTAATTAGGACTTCTTTTCCAGGTTATCATTCTGCTCCTTCAGACTCAGCCAGATCCACTTACATCCACTTAGTAACATGTAACTTATGCCACTTCATCTGTCAGCTCTGAATCCTGCACAGTAACTTGCCTACTCATGCATTTAAATTGTGCTTGGCCTTCAATTTTGTAGTGCAAGTAGCCACTTGCTCCTTGCTGTGGCTCATACATCTCTCATTTCTTCTTAGACTACAAGAGCTCCAGCAAAACAATATAAAAAGGGTTGATTTCAAGCACTTCAGGCAATGAGTACCTTCTACAGAAGAAGACTAAAAATAACACCACTGGGCTAGAATAACACCACTTCCACATTAGGGCTAACACAAAAAGCCTACTGTTGATGATTTAAATGTAATTTGTAGGAGTTCACATCATTGTTTAAATCACTATTATTTAGAAGAGCCCTCTATACCTGCAGTTGGGCTTTTGACATGCTCTGAATTTGAGAATCAGCAGTAACCAAAGGAGGAGTGTCCCAGAGGAGCTCACAAGCATCAGATGAAATCAGAGGGATGTCATTAGTTGATCACACACCAAGCCTTGCCGCTGCTGTGAGCTCTGGCAGCCAACAAGGTATGTTTGTGACCTGGAGCTTTGTAGCATGCTGGGAGGGGAGGAGGGGGCAAGGGGAGTTGTGCTCTAAAGGAGTGCTGCAATTTCTGTTCCTGCTTTATACAGCTGTTGAAGAGGTGTTGCTCCACTGCCAGGCATCCCAGTATGGGCTGGTACCAGGGCAGGTGTCAAATTCCTTCTGGGCCACCTCAGAAGAACACACATGCATCTCTGAGCAGGATTGCTGTTCTTTGTATATTTTCCAACCTCCTGTTTTTCTCTTTATTGTGATGAAAGCCACAGATGCTGACAATCTTTCCGACAGTATTAATTAAAAGCAACAATTATAAAATCTTCAGGAAAGTTCCTAAAACTTGATGGTAACCCACAAAGATTCTGCATCCAGAGTGAAAGGAAAGGAAGGGAAAGGGAAAGGGAAAGGGAAAGGGAAAGGAAAGGGAAAGGGAAAGGGAGAAGGGAGGAAGGGAAGGGAAGGGAAAGGGAAAGGGAAGGGAAAGGGAAAGGGAAAGGGAAAGGGAAAGGGAAAGGGAAAGGGAAAGGGAAAGGGGAAAGGGAAAGGGAAAGGGGAAAGGGAAAGGGAAAGGGAAAGGGAAAGGGAAAGGAAGGGAAAGGAAAGGGAGAAGGGAAGGGAAGGGAAAGGGAAAGGGAAAGGGAAGGGAAAGGGAAAGGGAAAGGGAAAGGAAAGGGAAGGGAAAGGGAAAGGGAAAGGGAAAGGGAAAGGGAAAGGGGAAAGGGAAAGGGAAAGGGAAAGGGAAAGGGAAAGGGAAAGGGGAAAGGGAAAGGGAAAGGGAAAGGGAAAGGGAAGGGAAGGGGAAAGGGAAGGGAAAGGGAAGGGAAAGGGAAAGGGAAAGGGAAAGGGAAAGGAAAGGGAAAGGGAAAGGGAAAGGGAAAGGGAAAGGGAAAGGGAAAGGGGAAGGGGAAGGGGAAGGGGAAGGGGAAGGGGAAGGGAAGGGGAAGGGGAAGGGGAAGGGGAAGGGGAAGGGGAAGGGAAGGGGAAGGGGGAAGGGGAAGGGGAAGGGGAAGGGGAAGGGGAAGGGGAAGGGGGAAGGGGAAGGGGAAGGGAAGGGGAAGGGGAAGGGGAAGGGGAAGGGGAAGGGGAAGGGGAAGGGGGAAGGGAAGGGAAGGGAAGGGGAAGGGATGGGGGAAGGGAAGGGAAGGGAAGGGAAGGGAAGGAAAGGGAAGGGGAAGGGAAGGGGAGAGGGAAGGGAAGGGAAGGGAAGGAAGGGAAGGAAAGGAAAGGAAAGGGAAGGAATAGGAAAGGAAAGGAAAGGAAGAGAAAGGTAAAGGAAAGGAAAGGAAAGGAAAGGAAAGGAATGGAAAGGAAAGGAAAGGAAGGAAAGGAAAGGAAAGGAAAGGAAAGGAAAGGAAAGGAAAGGAAAGGAAAGGAAGGAAAGGAAAGGAAAGGAAAGGAAAGGAAAGGATAGGAAAGGAGAAGGAAAGGAAAGGGAAAGGAAGGAAGGAAAGGAAAGGAAAGGATTAGGAAAGGAAGAAAGAAAGGTAAAGAAAGGAAAGATTAGGAAAAGATTGGAAAAGAAAGAATAGTCTCCAAGGTAAACAGAAGAACATTCAGAAATTAGTCATGTAGCCAGACTCATTCTAGCTTTTTATTAACCACACACACCTTTGGTAACACAAACACAAAACGTAACTCTAAGTTGCTTTTAAAACTGAAGTAAATATTAGATTTCTTTTATGTCTTCTTGCCGTTTATCTGCTTCTGAATCTAATCTTGTCATATTCAAAATGTGCCTCATCTTTCCAGTATAGTGCTTCTGAACTGCCAATTACACTGACATTGATTTTCTATTTTTTTGCCCCCCACAAATCAAGGCTGGAATTTTACAGGCCTTTACTTGGTATAAGGAATGCTAGTTTGGTTTTTATCTTTCTGGCACATCAGCCTAGTTCTTTACTTCACTAATTGATCTGCTTCTACTTTACATCACAGCATACATACATTAAAATAAACTCATAACTGAAAACAGAAATTGCGAGGACTTAGTCCTTACAAAGCAGCCTACAGAATAAAAACTAATGTTCCCTAAGGAATACAAGTCTGGCAGTTCCAGCACTATTTTGAATATTTTATTTCTTTTTTCTTCAGGGAGTTTATTTTCTATTCTCTTGACACCCTGCATAACACCTCCCAAAAAAAGTCTTCCCCATAACCTTCAAAATTAGAATAAAAGAAATTATGCTATTTCTTTGAGGTTTTTAACAACCTTTAATCCTGTTGGTTATGCAACGTTCACAC